>NC_084828.1:106923694-107232540 GCF_033115175.1 Lepus europaeus | reverse complement strand
GCTTTACTTAGGAAAAACAAATCATAGCTTTTATTTCCATCTCTTTTACAAAGAGCTGATTAGGAAAATATTGGGCTTATTATTATTCTTTATAACTTTACCACTTTCTCTCCCTAGTTACTTGTAACACTAGACTTTTAAAAAACTTTTGTTAGTAATTCATATGTCATTATTCATGGGATTATCTTCTCAGTTCCTTTACCACTGGTCTTTTATATTCTTACTATTTTTTGTTGTTAATTTCTATGGGCTTAGCTGTAGAAGTCTGGGGTTTGCATGTATTTTTCATTCCCCCTGCCCCACCCTATAGAATTCAACTCCTCCAGAGAATTCCTTCTACCCTGTATAGTCTGCATATTTTAGGGTAAAGGTGTTATGAGCGAACAGAAACCCAGTGTTGAGGGACCCTTCATTGCTACATGGACCAAGGTCTGTCTGAAATGTGGTCAGTGTAGAAGGATGAAATATGATGAAGAAGCTGGAAAGCTGATCCAATACTGAATTCTAAGGATGTTCTCTTGTACCAAAAAATTAAAGACAATTTTAACAGGCAGTATTCTTTCAGTTATTTTTTTTAAAAAATTTTTTGACAGGCAGAGTGGACAGTAGAGGGAGACAGAGAGAAAGGTCTTCCTTTGCCGTTGGTTCACCCTCCAATGGCCGCCGCGGTAGGCGTGCTGTGGCCGGCGCACCGCGCTGATCCCATGGCAGGAGCCAGGTGCTTCTCCTGGTCTCCCATGGGGTGCAGGGCCCAAGCACTTGGGCCATCCTCCACTGCACTCCCTGGCCACAGCAGAGAGCTGGCCTGGAAGAGGGGCAACCGGGACAGGATCGGTGCCCCGACCGGGACTAGAACCCGGTGTGCCGGCGCCGCAAGGTGGAGGATTAGCCTACTGAGCCACGGCGCCGGCCTCTTTCAGTTATTTTTAAAAAGTAATTGGGGTTAGAAAATTGGAAGAATTCATTAAACTTACAAAAAATTAATAATTAAATGTAGGATGAGGGGCAGGCATTTAGCATACTGGTTAAAATGCAATCCCATGTTAGATTGCTTGAGTTCAATACTAAGCCCTGGTTCCTGATTCCAGCTTCTTGCTACTGCAGACCCTGGGAGGCAGTTGTGGTGGGTTCCTATCATGCACATGGAAGACCTGGTTTGAATTCCCTGCTCCTGGCTTTAACCTCGGCTTGGCCCCACTCCTTTTGGGCATTTGGTCTGAGAATCAGTGGATGGGAACTCTCTCTGGAAGGATAAGGATTAGGCACAGTGGCAACCCTCCATGCTAACCCTCAAAGTCTTTTACAGGATTTTAAAGATTCCTTTTTAGATACCAAACTAAATGTTTGAGACTGCAAGGGTCATGCAACTAATAGTTTTAAATTTCAACAGATTCTTTTCTTACTTCCTTAACAGAGTGGAAATAAGCCCTGCACTGTGGAATAGCATCTAATGGTTTAAATTTTCTATCATTCTGTTACATAAAAGAGGAATTAATTAGGAGTTCATCACTTGTGACTTTCCACATGGTGCTACATAGATCTACTGAAGCATCTCTCCAGAATAGACAGAGAATATGGGGCTAAGAGATGGAGAGAATTATGTTCACATACCAGTGGACTTAAAAGTACCATCAGGGTTTTAGGAGTAATGCTTTTCAGCCAAGTAGGCCATGATGTGACCTCTACTAAATTTATGGGAAATGAGGTTACTCCCTGGGTGACAAGCTGTTGAATGACAGTAAAAAGTAATTAATCATTCCTACTCCTATTTGTTAAAATAGCTGTGCTTCAACCTTTTTTTTTCCCCAGGAATCCTTAAAATTGAGGTGTGGCCACAGTGGGTTCATTCCACTGTGTTTCACCTTGATCTGGATCTGACCAGCCAGTAATTTGCTCATGCTCTGAAGCATGTAGATGATACGCATTAACCTTCAGGGTTTTTTTTTTCCAGGGATACCCCTAAATTCCAGCTATCTAATGTGTAAAGCAGATTAGAAATGTGGCAAGAGAGAGGTGAATGAATGCAATAAATCTTTCTTCCTTCTAGCCCTGGCATTTTAACTCATGAAGTTAGTGACTTTAAAATAAAGATAACGCTAATAGTACATTCCTTTCAAGGTAGTTGTTTGTATAGTAGAAAATATATTATCACATTCAAACTCAGATTTTGTACAATAATTGTAATAGCTAGCATTAATGGAGTGCTGACTATGGTTTTGGCACTGTGCTGAGCCATTAAATACTATCTTTTATAGGTGGCATCTTATTAAATACAAGGGGACTTCAAAAAGATTTTATAGAAAATACATATAAAAGACAAGTTTATTTTATTCTTTTAAAAGATTTATTTATTTTACTTGAAAGTCAGAGTTACACAGAGAGAGGAGAGGCAGAGAGAGAGAGAGAGAGAGAGAGAGAGAGAGAGAGAGAAAGTCTTCCATCTGATAGTTCACTCCCCAGTTGGCCTCAACAGCCAGAGTTGTGCCAATCCAAAGCCAGGAGAGCCAGGAGCTTCCTCTGGCTCTCCCACGCAGGTGCAGGGGCCCAAGGACTTAGGCCTTCCTCTACTGCTTTCCCAGGCCACAGCAGAGAGCTGGACAGGAAGTGGAGCAGCCGGGTCTCGAACCGGTGCCCAAATGGGATGCCAGCGTTTCAGGCCAGGGTGTTAACCTCGCTGCGCCACAGCGCTGGCCCCAAAAGACAAGTTTATTTTAGTGTAAAAATCTATTAAATCCATGTAGAGTTTTTTCATCTTCCATGAGTTTTTAAAGTTCCCTTCTCATTATTCTCAGTTTTCTGGTCAGGAAATTGGGTTTATGAGAAGGTACTAACTTATATTTAAGGATTAGAGCTATGTTTCAAGTCTATATCTGCTATCTCACCTAGACCCTGTGGAATTTCAGAAGTAGGCAGTACTGCTTCTCAACTGGCCATTAATGCTAGTCATGGTCAAATCCTAGAAGGACCAATGTGAATCCTAATAGCTATCATTCATATTGCTTCTTTATTCATGGCCAATTCAGATACCTCTATCTGTATCTGTATACATTTTTATACATCACTGGAACACAATTAAGGAAAGGATAGGGTTTAGGATAAGTAGGAAAAGAGGTCAACACCTACTGAGCAAGCAGGTAAGGCACTTTTACACAAATTAGTTATTATTTCCCAAATGTCTACAAATGGTAACTACTTACTTTCTACCACCACTTATTTTATAGATGAAGACACAGCAGACTAATTCAAGAAGCAGAGGAAACTAGAACACATAGAAGCACAGAGAAGAAGATTACATGATAGAGAAATGAGAAAAAGAAGAGAGGATGTAGACACTGGAGAAAAAAATGGACCAGAGTTCTTATCAAGCTCAAAGGGGTTCTTGTCTAGGGTCCAGGGATGAAGGGCTTGCCTAGTAGTCGTGAGCAGCTTGGTGACCCAATGTCTGCCACTCTATCGCCACCAGCTCCCTATTCAGGAGAATTACTGGCCTGCTTCTTTATCAGCTTTGCCAAAAATGCAGTAAAATGAAAATTAATATTTTGAGGCCACTTCATAATAACTGAAATTTCATGTGACTCTTAGCCTTAATATATAACCTTCAAATTTACTGCTTCTCTATTTTGTATTTTTATTAATTAAATGTTTTTCATAATCTTATGTTCAGTGTAAATGGAGAAAATTAGGATGGAAAGATATATTTTCCTTAGAAATGTTGGAATAACCATATAAAACAAGTAACATATAAAAAAAATGCTCTGACATAGTTTTTAAGAACTTAATAATTTTAAGATTTAAAAAAATCCATGAATTAAATGCTCTGTTATACATCACTTGACTTCATGTCCGTATTTCTTTCAGTTACTATGGACATTGATAGCATTGATAGCAGTACTGTTTTTCAACAAACTCTATACTGCAGTACATTAGTCAGCAATTGCCATGAAAACACTGCAAAACAAACCACTTCAAACTCACTGGCTACATTACTCAACCTTGTCCACACATATGCAGACTGGTTAGGATTGCTTGATCTCAGCTGTGCTCACTTGGGCTAGGTTCTAAGATGATAATTAATGCCAAGTTAACTGGACTTGACACAACACATGTACATTTTCCCTGAAATATGTTCTTCTCATGAAAAGGACAAGAGTACCTGAGGGTAGGAAAACTGGGCAAGCACATTTAAGTCTTTGTTTATTTCATGGACATCCCATTGGTGATGGTCAACTCCAAAGTCAAGGCCTGAAAACATGGCCAAGGTGTGGGTGCATAGAGGTATTCCTTGGTAGGGAGGAGAGTGGTGAAGCACTTGTATATGGAATTTTCTCTTCTAAAAGCAGGGATACAGATCTATTTCTCCAAAGCCTGATTTCCCACATTCCTCATCCATACACCCTTGTATTAATGTGTGCAATGTGGGCAACGGCATGCTACAACAAGTCTTGGTCTCCCTTTTCTTTTAGTACCACAGATTTATCCAGGACAGAAAGAGTTCTGAAACTGTGTTCTACAAGGTATAAAAGAATTTTTGTGTCAAATAAGTTTCTCAGATCAAATAAGCTGTGATATGCTTGACTGTAGGGCTACTGAAACTACTTAACATACTAATGCATATTGCAAATCTCTAAGAGGAATAGATGGCATACAATATTTCACAAACCTGTTTGACCGTAGAATTCCCTTCCTAGAACAAAGTCATTTTTTCCCTTTAAAGAACATCTTGAGGGGCTCGAGTTTTGTGGAATTTGTTTTTGGGAAATGCTGTCCTGAGGCAACTTCTATCTCTCTTACTTGTTAGTTCAAGTGAGACTGGCATCTGGTTAATATCCCAATTTTGAGATAAATGTTTCTAAAAAGAATTTGAGGAGAGAAGATAGCAGGGTTAGCGTATCTTACCACAAGGCAATATAAGTATACTATTGAAATGAGATAATATACTCTATTTCAATGTAATATGTTATGTTGTTCATGTTACTTTAAGTTAATCAAATTTGGGCATGTCTCACTATCTTTTTATGATTTTATTTAATTGAAAGACAGAGTTACAGAGAGGTAGAGGGAGGGAGGGAGGGAGAGAGAGGGAAAGTCTTCCATCCACTGGTTCACCTTCCAAATGGCTGCAATGGCCAGAGCTGGGCCGATCCAAAGCCAGGAGCCTGGAGCTTCTTCTGGGCCTCCTATGCAGATGTAGGGGCCCAAGGACCTGGGCCATCTTCAACTGCAGAGAGCTGGATTGCAAGTGAAGCAGCCAGGACTTGAACTGGCACACATATGGATGCCAGCAATGCAGACGTAGGCTTTATCCGCTATACCACAGGGCTGGCCCCTCAATATCTTTTTAAAATCATTTTTTAATGTTAATGTGGATATTCAAAGAATACCAGAAAATAAAGTTTGCTGATGCCAATAGATTTCTATTTCTGGGCCCAGGAAGAATGGAGTTCTAAAGTCATTGATTCCATCCTGCTACGTCAAGTGTGAAATCTCAGCTAGTGTGTATATATATATATATATATATATATAATAAATATAAATATATATATTTTCCATTTAGAAATGTATGTTGAAATTAACACCTTAGGGTGGGCATAATAGCCCATTGGGTTAAGTTGCCACTTGGGATATCTGCATCCCCATACTGGAGTTCCTAGTTTCAGTCCCTGCTCCTGTGCTTCTGATCCAGCTTCCTGCTAATGTGCCTGGGAGGCAGCAGGCTCGAGTACTGGGGTTCCTGCTACCCATTTAGGAGACCTGGAGAGAGTTCCTGGCTCCTGGCTTTGACATGGCCCAGTTCTGGCTGCTGTAGGCATTTGGGAAGTGAGGCGTAGATTAAAGATCTCTCTCTCTCTTTCTTTTTCCCTCTATCTGTGTCACTTTGCCTTTCAAATAAATAAATTAATTAAAAAAATTAATACCTTGATTCTCTGCTATGGTGAATAACACGTGTTTTTTTAAAAACATTCACAAGGCTGGGATAGTTTTAGCTCAGTAGAAAAAATTTTTTACATGCAACATTTTTATGGAATGCTATAAATCTGAAAAAAATCATTTTAAGCAGCTGAGATTTTACAGCCACTCAGGGATAATAAAAAGTTTGAAGAATATATTATATTATGTAGATGAGGGGAATATATTAGTCAATATTGTGACTTTTTAAAGAGTTTGCTCTTAAAAATAAGATAAGGGAAAATTACTCACTAGTCTTTCAGGTGAAATGTTAGTATGTTTCTGCATAATCAATCTCTTAGTACTTATCCTAAACTGAAAAGATTATGTGGTTCATGGCTCTAGTGAACCCTGGTCCCCAGAGTCTGGTTATGTAGTACAAGGTCCTCAATCAGAAAAGGCAGCAAAGCCCTCAGATGCTTTAGTCTCTGAACGGCAAAAAAACAGTTAATTGTGAACTACTGAAATAGATGAGAGAAGCAGTGCTATTTATATACAACTTCTGCATAAATTATCTTGTTTTCTCTTCACGTAACTTTTAAGAGAGTTTGGGCAGGCACTGATTCCTAGTTAGTGGGCAAGAAAGCTAGATTCAGAGAGACCTAGTGATCTGTGCAAGGTCATACAATTCACAGTCAACACAGAAATTAAAAATAATTCTTCTGATTTCAAATTCAGGTCTTCTCCATTAACTTTGTACATTTTTTTTCTGAAACACTTTTCTCACAAGATTTGTTTTATGATACCAACAACTTCATCTCACTCTTACAATGTTAGTTAAGAAATGGGAGGGTGGAGCCAAGATGGTGGAATAGTGAGGGCGCACACCAATAGTTCGGGAAAAGATAGTTTAATAAAAGTGGAGTTACTGTAGCCTCAGGAAAAGACTCAGGAAAAAACTGCATTGGAAACAATCTGGGTGAGTCACATTTGGCACACCCTTAAGCCTGAAGAACCAAACAGAGCTCTCTGGACACACCCATCACAGCCTCTAAGGATCCATCAAAAGCATACAGTCCACTTAATCTAGAGTCATAGTATTACGAGAAAAAGCACCACAGCGAAGGAACCAAAGAATATCTCCAATATGCCAAACAAATGCAGAAACCGAGGTAACAAGAGCAAGGAAGACACTATGATGCCCCCAAATGAAAAAGACACCCCAATTCAAGATTATGAAGATGATGAGATAGAAGAAATGCAAGAAGTGGATCTCAAAAAATTGATAAGAACATTAAGAAGTTCTCAAAAACAAATTCTTGAAATACAGAAATCCTTAATGGACAAGATAGAAAATCTCTCTCGTGAAAATGAAATATTAAGGAGGAATCAAAATGAAATGAAGAATTCAATAGATCTAATGACAAACACATTAGAGAGACTTCAAAGCAGAATGGGTGAAGCAGAAGAGCGAATATCAGAATTAGAAGACAGAGAACAGGAAAGTATACAGTCAAACCAAAGAAAAGAAGAAGAAATTAGATATCTAAAAAAAATATTGTCAGGAATCTACAGGATACTATTAAAAAACCTAACATTCGGGTTCTGGGAGTTCCTGAAGGCATGGAGAGGGAGAAAGGATTAGAAGGCATTTTCAGTGAGATACTAGCAGAAAATTTCCCAGGTTTGGAGAAGGACAGAGGCATCTCAGTACAGGAAGCTTATAGAACCCTAGTAAACATGACCAAAAGAGATACTCACCACGACATGTTGTAATCAAACTCACCACAGTGAAACATAAAGTAAAGATTCTAAAATGTGTAAGAGAGAAACGTCAGATTACTCTCAGAGGATCTCCAATTAGACTCACAGCAGACTTCTCATCAGAAACCCTACAAGCTAGGAGGGAATAGCGAGATATAGCCCAGGTACTAAGAGAGAAAAACTGCCAGCCCAGAATATTATATCCTGCAAAGCTCTCATTGGTGAATGAAGGTGAAATAAAGACTTCTCATAGCAAACAGAAATTGAAAGAATTTGTCGCCACTTGTCCTGCCCTGCAAAAGATGCTTAAAGATGTGTTACACACAGAAACACAGAAAAACGGTCATCAGTATGAAAGAAGGTAAAGGAAGGAAACCTCACAGCAAAAGATCCCAGGAAACTCAAAGCATATATTAGAAAATATCTTTGGCAAATGGCAGGGCAAAGTTACTACTTATCAATAGTCACATTGAATGTTAATGGCCTGAACTGTCCAGTTAAAAGACACCAGTTGGCTGAATGGGTTAAGGAACAAAACCCATCTATTTACTGCTTACAAGAAACACATCTTTCCAACAAAGATGCATACAGACTGAAAGTAAAAGGCTGGAAAAATATATACCTTGCCAACAGAAATGAAAA
Organism: Lepus europaeus; assembly: GCF_033115175.1. Lineage (NCBI taxonomy): Eukaryota > Metazoa > Chordata > Mammalia > Lagomorpha > Leporidae > Lepus > Lepus europaeus. Next base: position 107,224,248 of record NC_084828.1, on the reverse strand, counting down.
ACGAGCAGGCATAGCCATCTTAATATCAGACAACATAAACTTTACCACAAAAACTGTTAGGAGAGACAAAGAGGGGCACTATATAATGATTAAGGGATCCATTCAACAGGAAGATATAACGATTATCAATGTATATGCACCTAATTAAAGGGTACCGGTTTATTTAAAAGACTTGTTAAGGGACTTATAGGGAGACTTAGACCCCAATACAATAGTACTGGGGGACTTCAACACTCCACTCTCAGAGATAGACAGATCAGCAGGACAGAAGATCAACAAGGAGACAGTAGATTTAAACGACACTATAGCCCAAATGGATCTAACAGATATCTACAGAACTTTTCATCCTACACATAAAGCATTTACATTCTTCTCAGCAGTACATGGAACCTTCTCTAGGATTGACCACATACTAGGCCATAAAGCAAGTCTCAGCAAATTCAAAAGAATTAGAATCATACCATGCAGCTTCTCAGACCACAAAGGAATGAAGTTGGAAATTAGCAACTCAGGAATCCCTAGAGCATATGCAAACACATGGAGACTGAACAACATGCTCCTGAATGAACAATGGGTCATAGAAGAAATTAAAAGAGAAATAAAAATTTTTCTGGAAGTAAATGAGGATAAAAGCACAACATACCAAAACCTATGGGATACAGCAAAAGCAGTGTTAAGAGGAAAGTTTATATCAATAGGTGCCTACATCAAGAAATTGGAAAGTCACCAAATAGATGAGCTTTCAATTCATCTCAAGGATCTAGAAAATCTGCAGCAAACCAGACCAAAATCTAGTAGGAGAAGAGAAATAATTAAAATCAGAGAAGAAATCAACAGGATTGAATCCAAAAAAACATTACAGAAAATCAGCCAAACGAGGAGTTGGTTTTTTGAAAAAAGAAACAAATTGACACCCCATTGGCCCAACTAACAAAAGAAAAGACCCAAATCAACAAAATCAGAGATGAAAAAGGAAACGTAACAACAGACACCACAGAAATAAAAAGAATCATCAGAAATTACTACAAGGACTTGTATGCCAGCAAACAGGAAAATCTATCAGAAATGGATAGATTCCTGGACACATACAACCTACCTAAATTGAGCCAGGAAGACATAGAAAACCTAAACAGACCAATAACTGAGGCAGGAATTGAAACAGTAATAAAGGCCCTCCCAACAAGAAAAGCCCAGGACCAGATGGATTTACTGCTGAATTCCACCAGATATTTAGAGAAGAACTGACTCCAATTCTTCTCAAACTATTCAGAACAATCAAAAAAGAGGGAATCCTCCCAAATTCTTTCTATGAAGCCAGTATTACCTTAATTCCTAAGCCAGAAAAAGATGCAGCATTGAAAGAGAATTACACACCAATATCCCTGATGAACATAGACACAAAAATCCTAAATAAAATTCTGGCCAATAGAATGCAACAACACATCAGAAAGAATATCCACCCAGACCAAGTGGCATTTATCCCTGGTATGCAGGGATAGTTCAATGTTCGCAAAACAATCAACGTGATACACTACATTAACAGACTGCAGAAGAAAAACCATATGATTCTCTCAATAGACGCAGAGAAAGCATTTGATAAAATACGACACCCTTTCATGATGAAAACTCTAAGCAACTGGGTATGAAAGGAACATTCCTCAATACAATCAAAGCAATTTATGAAAAACCCACGGCCAACATCCTATTGAATGGGGAAAAGTTGGAAGCATTTCCACTGAGATCTGGTACCAGACAGGGATGCCCACTCTCACTACTGCTATTCAATATAGTTCTGGAAGTTTTGGCCAGAGCTATTAGGCAAGAAAAAGAAATTAAAGGGATACAAATCGGGAAGGAGGAACTGAAACTACCCCTCTTTGCAGATGATATGATTCTGCATTTAGGGGACCCAAAGAACTCTGCTAAGAGACTATTGGAACTCATAGAAGAGTTTGGCAAAGTAACAGGTTATATTATCAATGCACAAAAATCAACAGCCTTTGTATACACAAGCAATGCCACGGCTGAGGAAGAACTTCTAAGATCAATCCCATTCACAATAGCTACAAAAACAATCAAATACCTTGGAATAAACTTAACCAAGGATGTTAAAGATCTCTACAATGAAAATTACAAAACCTTAAAGAAAGAAATAGAAGAGGGTACCATAAAATGGAACAATCTTCCATGCTCATGGATTGGAAGAATCAACATCATCAAAATGTCTATTCTTCCAAAAGCAATTTATACATTCAATGCAATACCAATCAAGATACCAAAGACATTCTTCTCATATCTGGAAAAAATGATGCTGAAATTCATATGGAGACACAGGAGACCTGAATAGCTAAAACAATCTTGTACAACAAAAACAAAGCCGGAGGCATCACAATACCAGATTTCAGGACATACTACAGGGCAGTTGTTATCAAAACAGCATGGTACTGGTACAGAAACAGATGGATAGACCAATGGAACAGAATAGAAACACCAGAAATCAATCCAAACATCTACAGCCAACTTATATTTGATCAATGATCCAAAAAGAATCCCTGGAGTAAGGACAGTCTATTCAATAAATGGTGCTGGGAAAACTGGATTTCCACGTGCAGAAGCATGAAGCAAGACCCCTACCTTTCACCTTACACAAAAATTCACTCAACATGGATTAAAGACTTAAATCTACGACCTGACACCATCAAATTATTAGAGAACATTGGAGAATCCCTGCAAGATATAGGTACTGGCAAGACTTCTTGGAAAATACCCCAGAAGCACAGGCAGTCAAAGCCAAAATTAACAATTGGGAATGCATTAAATTGAGAAGTTTCTATACTTCAAAAGAAACAGTCAGGAAAGTGAAGAGGCAACCAACAGAATGGGAAAAAATATTTGCAAACTATGCAACATATAAAGGGTTGATAACCAGAATCTACAAAGAAATCAAGAAAATCCACAACATCAAAACAAACAATCCACTAAAGAGATGGGCCAAAGACCTCAACAGACATCTTTCCAAAGAGGAAATCCAAATGGCCAACAGACACATGAAAAAATGTTCAAGATCACTAGCAATCAGGGAAATGCAAATCAAAACCACAATGAGGTTTCACCTCACCCCGGTGAGAATGGCTCACATTCAGAAATCTACCAACAATAGATGCTGGACAATGTGGGGAGAAAGGGACACTAACGCACTGTTGGTGGGAATGTAAACTGGTTAAGCCACTATGGAAGTCAGTCTGGAGATTCCTCAGAAACCTGAACATAACCCTACCATACAACCCAGCCATTCCACTCCTTGGAATTTACCCAAAGGAAATAAACTGGCAAACAAAAAGCCGTCTGCACATTAATGTTTATTGCAGCTCAATTCTCAATAGCTATGACCTGGAACTAACCCAAATGCCCATCAACAGTAGACTGGATAAAGAAATTATGGGACATGTACTCCGTAGAATACTATACATCAGTCAAAAACAATGAATTCTGGTCATTTGCAACAAGATGGGGCAATCTGGAAAACATCATGCTGAGTGAATTAAGCCAGTCCCAAAGAGACAAATATCATATGTTTTCCCTGATCGGTGACAACTAACTGAGCACCAAAAAGGAAACCTGTTCAAGTGAAATGGACACTATGAGAAACAGTGACTTGATCAGCTCTTGTCCTGACTGTTGATGTACAATGTAATACTTTATCCATTTTAGTATTTTTTGTTCTATTACTATTTGTTAAACTCTGTAATTAACACACAATTATTCTTAGGTATTTAAATTTTAACTGAAAAGCAATCCCTGTTAAATATAAGAGTGGGAAAAAGAGAGGGAGGAGATGTCCAATACGGAACAAGCTCATTCGGACTTGCCCCAAATGGTGGAGTTAGAAATGTGCCAGGGGATTCCAATACAATCCCATCAAGGTGAATGTACCAATGCCATCTCACTAGTCCAAGCAATCATCTTCAGTTCACAATTGATCACACTGATAGGTCTACGAGTCAAAGGGATCACACAAACAAGACTAGTGTCTGCTAATACTAACTGATATAATCAAAAAGGGAGAGAACGATCCAACATGGGAAGCAGGATACACATCAGACTCATAGAGTGGCAGATGTCCTAAATAGCACTCTGGCCTCAGAATCAACCCTTAAGGCATTGGAATCTGGCTGAAAAGCCCATGAGAGTATTATAGGCATGGAAAGCCAAGACACCCTGGGGGGGAAAAAAAAAAAAAGATCTAAATGAAAGATCTCTGCGAGTGAGATCCCAGTGGAAAGAACAGGGCCATCAAAGAAGGAGGTACCTTTCTCTGAAGGGAGGAGAGAACTTCCACTTTGACTATGACCCTATCAGTATAAGATCAAAGTCGGCGAACCCTAAAGGCTTCCATAGCCTTGGCAACTCATGACTAGAGCCTAGGGAGATTACTGACGCCATAAACAAGAGTGTCAAATTGCTAAATCAACAACAGGAATCACTGTGTACTTTCGTCTCATGTGGGATCTGTCCTTAATGTGTTGTCCTTTGTGAAGTAATGCTATAACTAGTACTGAAACAGTATTTTTACACTGTGTTTCTGTGTGGGTGCAAACTGATGAAATCCTCACTTAATATATACTGAATCGATCTTCCGTATATAAAGATAATTGAAAATGAAAAAAAAAAAACTTGGTTTTAAATTGGAAATTGCATAGAAAATTAATCAATTTTTAAAAAATATCATGTAGGATCTCTGTCCTTAATGTGCTGTACATTGTGATTTAATGCTACAACTAGTACTCCAACAGTATTTTTCACTTTGTGTTACTGTGTGGAGGCAAACTGTTGAAATCTTTACTTAATATATACTAAACTGATGTTCTGTATATAAAGAGAATTGAAAATGAATCTTGATGTGAATGGAAGGGGAGAGGGAGCAGGAAAGGGGAGGGTTGTAGGTGGGAGGGAAGTTTGGGGGGGGGGGGAAGCCATTGTAATCCATAAGCTGTACTTTGGAAATTTATATTCATTAAATAAAAGTTAAAAAAATAAGATAAAATAAAAACCAAAAAAAAAAAGAAATGGTAGAATTGTTCAGTGTTTAGAAGAAAAAAACAGTATCGCTTTCAAATTTAAACATTTTAGGTGAAAAGAGTATAAAAGCAGTAATAAGATCTGAACTCCAGAAAGCGAATTTTAAAACACTATTTTCTCCATAGAGAAAATTAAACTTTTATAGTGTGTACAAGTCATTTGGCATGCTAGGATAAAACTTTACTTAAAGAATTACAAGGGGGCTGGCATTGTGGCTCAGGGGGTAAACAGCCACATGCAACACTGACATCCCATAAGGGCACCAGTTAGAGTACCTGCTGCTCCACTTCCAATCCAGGTTCCTGCTAATGTGCCTGGGAAAGCAGCAGAATATTGCCCAAGTGCTTGGGTCCCTGCACCCGCGTGGGAGACCTAAAAGAAGCTTCTGGCTCCTGGCTCCTGGCTTTGGCCTGGCCTAGCCCTTGTTGTTGTAGCCATTTAGGGAGTGAAATGGTGGATGGGAAATTTCGCTCTCTGTTGCTCTGCCTTCAAATAAATAAAAACAATTTTTAAACAATACTGTGAGGTTTTTGCGAAAAAGAAGGGAAACTAATTACCAGAATTGGTGGTGAGACAGGACTGAAAGGGACACTTTTTCTAGGAAAACGACCAGGATCTCAAGGGTTCTGGGAGCAAGTGATAACTTGATTTCATGGCTCTCGGTCCACATGCTCAAAGTAGACAGCAGTTTCCTTTCTTTCTCACCAATGAACACCCTCATATCAAACCTGATGACAATGTTTTCCATTTCTAAGAGAAAGGGAAGGACTCACCCAGACATGCAGGAAGTAATTTTCTGTACTGACTTTGCTTAGAACTCATAGGTTAACACAGAAACATCATTTGTTTGCCTATTTACCATTGACAGTGGTAGCCCCATGTTAAAATGGAAGAAGAAAAAAAAATTCTACCTTCATATTTTGGTTAGTCACATGTGAGGAATGAAAGTTCATGAGGACATGTGAAAATTACAGCTTTTCTACTGTTAATTATACTACAATGTAAACTTAATACTATTACCAGTAATATTTCTTTCTTTTCTTTTTTCTTTCTTTTTTTTTTTTTTTTTTTGATAGGCAGAGTGGAAAGTGAGAGAGAGAGACAGAGAGAAGGGTCTTCCTTTTTGCTGTTGGTTCACCTTCCAATGGCTGCTGCGGCCGGCGCATCTCGCTGATCCGAAGCCAGGAGCCAGGTGCTTCTCCTGGTCTCCCATGTGGATGCAGGGCCCAAGCACTTGGGCCATCCTCCACTGCCATCCCAGGCCATAGCAGAGAGCTGGCCTGGAAGAGGGGCAACCGGGATAGAATCTTGCACCCCAACCGGGACTAGAACCCAATGTACCGGCGCCACAAGGCGGAGGATTAGCCTGTTAAGCCACGGCGCCAGCCATCAGTAATATTTCTTATAACAGAAATTACCTGTTGAATATTTACTTATGCCATGAATTATGCTAAGCCCTTTACCTATGTTACTATGTGAGACCAGTACTAATATTATTTTCATTTTATGAGTGGTAAAACTTAGGGATACGCAGTTTAAATAACTTCCTTGAGGTCACAAGGCTATAGTAAACAAAATGAGCCTCGATTCAAACTCCAAGCTCAGAGCAGGGGGCTAATTTTTTACTACCATCATAAATACTATGGTATTTATAATACTATAATACTGGTACAACAATACTGAAACACAGACAGCAAATATATACATCTGTCTCTAGGAATCTGCCTCCAATTAATTATGGATAAATCTTTAAAAATTCTTTATTTATTTGAAACACAGAGGGACAAAGAGAGACAGAGGCAGACAGAGGGATCTCCCATCCACTCTTTTACCCCCATAAATGCTTATTAGGCCAAAGTCAAGAGCCAGGAACTCATTCTGGGTCTCCCATAAGGTTGACAAGGACGCAGGTATTTGAGTGATCACCTGTTGTCTCCCAGGAACCTGGAATGGAGAGTGGAAACAGGACTAAACCTCAGGTATCCTGCTCTGAGATGCAAGTTGTCCCATGCTGGGTTTTAACCGTTGTACTAAATACCTTCTCTTGGCAAAATGAAAAGGACAGATGTACCGAGAAAAAGAGTTAAAAAGTCATGTTTTAGGATGGGGAACTCTATGGATAAAAAACATACCAATTGGTTAAATACAGGCAAATACTGAAACAAAGAGCAATATGCACCAAATGAAAAAAACAACCTGGTGTTAAATTGGAAATGGCATAGAAAATTAATTAATTTTTTTTTAAAAAAACTATTATGTAGTATCTCTGTCTTTAATGTGCTGTACATTGTTATTTAATGCTATAATTAGTACTCCAATGGTAGTTTTTTCACTTTGTGTTGCTATATGGGCAAACTGTTGAAATCTTTACCTAATATGTACTAAACTGATCTTCTGTATATAAAGAGAATTGAAAATGAATCTTCATGTGAATGGAAGGGGAAAGGGAGCAGGAGGGGGGAGGGTTGCGGGTGGGAGGGAAGTTGTGGGAGGGGGGAAGCCATTGTAACCCATAAGCTGTACTTTGGAAATTTATATTCATTAAATAAAAGTAAAAAAAAAAAGAGCAATATGCATTGATTGCTGCCATGTCATATCTGAGTGATTATGACTATGCAAATCAATTTTCAACACTGAAATAATATTTAAAGCAGCACAGATGCTGGGTGACCAGAAAGAGGAGATGGTATCAAATATTGACTTCCCAATCATCAAACTTGTACATCGTCTTGATCTGTTTTCACTGCCAAGAAGTAATAGCAAGACAAGCCAGATGAATGAAAATTACTTTTTTCCTAATTAGTGTTGGAGATCTTCCTTCAGCTCCCTGTGATTCGTGATGCCATGCCATTTTCTGAAAACACCCAACAAGCAGATGCAAGCTCTTTTCCATTGCCCAACATTTATGACACTAATGTTTGGTGACGACGAATACAAGAAAACAAATCTGCCAATATGTAGAATGAAATCTTCATACTATTATTTTCCATTCATTATGGCTACACTAATACAAGGACCTGGAAAAGTCTGCAGTGGAAACCCATGTTTTGCAAACTTGCCTACATGTTTTATCTAAAAATTTCTTTATTGTTACTGTCACTCTGAAAACATCTTAGTTTGTTAAGAAATTTCTCTAGGTGCCCAAATTTATAAAGTTATTGTCTGAAAGATGATGCTATCCAAACACTGACAGTGAGTTGATATTATATATAGGGAGGAAGTTCAGGGGCAATTCTCTGTATTTCTTGTGAGCTTGACAAGTCACAAATATCTTATATGCAGTCCTCATTATGACTTAAAATCACTTCTAGGTCCAAGGAGTGCATGGCTGACAATATTATGGTGAACATAAATAAAAAACATGGCCAACATGAGATCACCAGTTAAAATAGGCTCACACAAGAAATCAAAAATTAATAATAAAAACCAATATCCAGTCCCTTCCAAAAAACAGATTTCAAAGATCAGTGCTAAAATAACTTTATTTCCTTTGTGAAGGATTACAAAAGGTGAATTTTTTGCACTTTCTTATGCAAAAGCGAAGTGAATGTAATGTCATTATTATATACTTTCTACGTGAATTTACTTTATCTCCTGTTTGCAAGATTTGGGGCTGGCTCCTTTATCTTTTATTCACACTTAAATGAAGATATCCTGACATTACTTAATGTTCACAGTGAGCTGAAATAATTGATGTGCTCTGACAACATCATAACCATGTATAGTACAATTACTTTCAATTTCTTCATTAACATAAAAATACAGAATTTTCCAACCCAATGCAAGGGTAGCAAAATGTTATCAATTTGCAGAACAAAATTATTATGGAGATGTTGTTTTACTGGCTCTCTATTTTTAAAAATGTGGGATTAAAAGTGAGGATGTATGTGAAGGGAAACCAGCCTGTGGGACAAAACTTGTAATAGGGACTGCTAGATTTAGCAAGAAAAAATATACAATGTCTGCTTAAAATTGAATTTTAGAAAAACAGTGAATAACTGGTGTCTAGTTAAAATTGAATTTTAGAAAACCAATGAAGAATTATTTAGTCTAAGTATGTACTGTACCATACCACATCATATAGTAAACTATTAACAATGTTTATCTCTGGGTCATGGAATTATTAACGATTTTAATTTTCTTCCTGTTGATTACACACTCAATGTGTGAGTTTGTTTCAGACTTGATTTGCTAGAACAGAAGTCTGGGAAAGGGCAGAAACATGCCTTGCCTTTTTGAACTGCTCTAAGGTAAGAGATTCCCTAGACCCAGTCCAGGATTCCTTTTTCCAGAATTCACTGAAAAACCTTTCAGAAAGAAGGGGTCAAAAAGGGGCGGGAAGAAGGATGGAGGGCAGGAGAAAGGATATATCATTATGCTTTTAGAATTGTATCTTGGCCGGCACCGTGGCTTAACAGGCTAATCTTCCACCTTGCGGCTCTGGCACACCAGGTTCTAGTCCCGGTTGGGGCGCAAGATTCTATCCCAGTTGCCCCTCTTCCAGGCCAGCTCTCTGCTATGGCCTGGGATGGCAGTGGAGGATGGCCCAAGTGCTTGGGCCCTGCACCCGCATGGGAGACCAGGAGAAGCACCTGGCTCCTGGCTTCGGATCAGCGAGATGCGCCGGCCGCAGCAGCCATTGGAGGGTGAACCAACAGCAAAAAGGAAGACCTTTCTCTCTGTCTCTCTCTCTCACTATCCACTCTGCCTGTCCAAAAAAAAAAAAAAAAAAAAAAAAAAAAAAAAAAAAAAAAAAGAAAAGAAAGTAAAAGAATTGTATCTACAAATCACATTGCATCTGTTAAAAACTAATTAAAATAAAAATAAAAAAGGGAGGTGATCAGAGATATTCCTCAGAGGCCCCAGTTCTTAGTAGATGAAAATTGGAAAGCGTTAGAAAACAGAGAAGCAAATCACATGTCTGAATGGGGTACTCTCCTTGGAAGAGGAGATATCAGTGACAGGTTTTATACACTGAAACTCCAGGATACTGGGGAAAGCCATCTCAGTGCCTTTCATCTGTCATTTGTTTATTCTTTCTGAGACTTGGAGCTGTGAATGTCAGGGGAATGAGGAGGAAAGAAGAGATGAGGAGATGGGAGGGGGAGGCTGAGTGGAGACACAGGGGCAAAAGTCATCGTGGAGAATTTTATGAAAAGAATTATCTCGGCGATCACTTTTGTTGTGTCAAAATTATATTTGATGACTAATGGAAGAATCTGTTTTAGGCAATTTCTGATCTTGCCAAGGCTCTGGATTTAAATGAATAGTGTACCACTAGACAAATTCTGAATGGGTTTCCTGATTTATGAACTTATAAAATGCTGGGAGCACCAACAGCACATATCTTAAAGCCTTGCCTTCTACTTAATGTAGGAAAGTTCTGCATAAATACGTTTGATGTCCAAAAAATTATCATGAGTTCTAAATTGTGAGGGAGAAAGAATGATGTCTTATCCAAGCTCAGAATGAAATACTTTCTATGAAAATGTTCTGTGCGAGCAGGCAGTATCCCAGGCCTCAAAGTGTTCTTTGTAAAATTTGTGAGGCAGCCAAAAGGCCAGACCCACATTGCTGTTTCATTAAGATGGCTTGTCTTTCCCTGGTCATTGTTTAATAACAGGCTTCTGAAGCCCAACATTGAAATATTAAAATCTTTCCTAGGAACTCCTGGTCTAGAAATTAGAGAGATACAGAGAGAGAGAGAGAGAGAGAGAGATGGGGTGGGGAGGGGGTGGTGGTGGAGAGAAAACAGTAGCTAACAGATGCTTGGCAGTGACCAGGCAAAAAACTTTAAAATAGACTTGTATTCTTACTAAAATTAAAAATGCCATGTGACTTGTTTATATTAGATTAACTACTTATTCCTCATAGTCAGCCAGACCAGAATTTCCACCACCACCGCTCTCTTCCTATGCCAAGTTCCTGATTATGTGTTAAGACTGGAGGGTGTGGGGAAAGCTATTTGCTTCCAACTGATGCAGATTAATGACTGAGACATAGGAACCATTTGGGAAATAATGAGTTGCTTCCTGGTCCAAACACCAGCTCCAGGCAATGGCTGACCAAACAAATACAAAATCATAAAGAGCAAAATGGAGTCTTCCATTGATTCTCAAAAGAGAAAAGTCTGAGATAAATAAAAGCACATTTTAACAAATAGAGGGCAATTTTATGGAACTCATGTATTAAAAAGGGGGGATAGACCAGCAATCACAAGGGCAAGAGACAGAACAAGGCAGAAGACTTTTTAAGAAGTCATTAAGTAAAGGAAAACACAGATCTTCTCTTAAAACTGTTCATGAGATCACCAGAAAAAAAGAAGTTAATGTCAGCCAGAATGAACTGGCTAGAAATTTAATGTTAAATAATTGAGAGAGTTGTATTTTTGTCTTGGTTAAATTTAAAGTGAACTGAGAGTATTTACCATTTAAGTATGATGGCTAGTAGTTTCATATTGATATCACATCCTATGGTAATTCTGTTGTCAGAAATTAATTGAATAGAATGCAACTGTTTCTTGAATTTCAACACATTGTTTTTTGACATCTGTTAAGATGAGCATACAACTTTTCCCTCTTTAGACTGCAAAAGAAGCACAGCCTATGGCTGAACCATGGCTTACTTTGAGAGCCTTCTGTAACTTCCTCATGTAAGTTTAGATTTCTCTGCTAGGTGTTCCCATAGTACCTTCTGTCAGGCCTATCGCAGCATTTACAGGGCCTGGGGCAAGAATACACACAAAGGCCTAAGTTCCATATGTGTAAATACTTTAAGAGTCTAAATCAAACTAACAAATCATTAAATGAAATATGTTCCATCCTATACCTTAACAAATGCATCCTCAAAAACCACCTGGAAAACCAGGTTCAGAATCATTGGGAGTTCTGTGTGGGAACATGACTACAGAGAGAAGTGACCCCAACCCACTGACTTAGTTGTTAGACCCTCCTTCTTCCCTCTACAATCCTGTCTCCATCCAAAACTCTTGTCTCCATCTATAACCCCTGTCTCCATTCAGGATCAAATTCAGGGCCTTCTGCGTGTACGCATGTAGAGGAAATACGGCTGTAACCACAGACAAAGAAAAAAAAGCGGATCCCTCCTACCAACACAGATCTTGAAAAGTGGCTGCTTGCAATTAACTAGTGAAGCAGCTGCCCACCGTTATCTTGTCTAGAGAGGAAAGAAGTCCTAAGCTCTGCTTCTGTAAACTCCAGTTATAAATTTGTCCTAATAAATCTGCCCTTGGTATCTCTTTTACAAACATACTGGACGCACCAACCATTGGAAGTGTGGTCCTAAGTCACGTAGGCTTCAATTTAATGCCTCCAGTGCTGTAACGGCTAAGATATGATGCTGATGAACCTATAAAAAATGTAAGAAACTTGGGATTGTTGCTCAGTTCTCAGGAAGTGATTCCAGCTGAGCCTGCTGGCATAATAAACTGCTTGATCCTCCACTGTCTCTGATGCCTGTTTGAACAAAGGGCAGATTTCTGTAACAAAAGAGGTACTTCAAGAAGTTCATGGAAATGGAATTAATTTTTTGGCGCCCTATAGTTTCAAATCCATGCATTATTTTTTTATAATATGCACTTCTATGAAGTTTTTGAAGAACCTAATATGCATAGGTTTCAAAAAATTTTTTCCATCAAAATAAACTTATTTTTCAATTTCATTTCCCATGAACTCTTTGAACTATGCTTGTTTGTGGACAACCCACTCTATACATGTAAACGCTGCTCACAAGCTCCTCCAAATAGTCACCCAGTGGTGGGCTCTTATGCAGCAAGGCCTATTTTCAGGAGGACTGACCTAAAGTCAGCTTTGGCCCTGCCAGTGGATTTGAACTATTTGAGCAGGGGATTCTGGCATCCCTGGAACACAGAGATGGGTCTGGTGAGGGACATGGGCTCCAGATGGGCATGCCCAGAATTCCTCGGCCCTAGTCTCTTCATCTGGTAGGGGAGGGACACAAGGCTGATGAGGCTGGAGTGGGGTTCTTTGATGCCTGGAGTCAAGGGCAAGTGACCTGTGCAATCATGTCACACATCATGGTTTATTTCCACATCCTAAGTCGTAGTGAGACTGACACTGACAGGCAGCGATTTGTTTTGCTCATTCTTGTATCGCCTATTCCAAGCCCAGTGCCTAGCATCAATTAGGAATTTGTAAATATTTATGGATGGAAACAAATGGTAGTCATTTAAAATGTACATATATGGTATAAATTATAATGTTTTACAGCTTAATGAATTATTTAAATTAAAAGTCAAAGCTTTAGAGACTTCTTACCTACATTGATGTGAAAATGAAAAATAGAATACATGTAAATAAAATTCATAGTAACTGAAGAATATTTTTAAATAATAATAGAAATGAAGAATAAGAATATGCAACATATTTAGGGAGAAAATACACATGTATGTTTATATTCCTCAAATTTTTTGTAAGACAGAAACTGGAAACATTTTATACCTCTAATAATTGGGAAGAAGCTACCCTATGTCAACTTACTGGGGCACTATTAAGCAAAGATAATTATAAGAATAAGCATTAATTATAACATTAAAAGTATTTACAATGTAATTTTAAGCAAAAAACAGTCCAAAGTAAAAAATGGGCCATAGTGTTACAGTAATTTAGTTTTTTATATATATGTGAAATATGAGTCAAACAGAAAGATGAGGCAGTAACAGCATGGTGGTAAAATTTTGTTTCAGAGTTATCTTTTTAAAATTTTTTAAGAGATATTTTTTATTTGAAAGGCAGAGTTAGACAGAGAGAGAGAGAGAGAGAGGGAGACAGAGAGAAAAAGATCTTCCATCCTTTGGTTCACTCCCCAAATGGATGCAATGGCCAGAGCTGGGCTGATCTGATCTAGGAGCCAGGAGCTTCCTTCAGGTCTCCCATCTTTTACTGTTTTTCAGGCCATTAGCAGGGAGCTGGATTGGATGTGGAGCATTCGGGACTTGACCTGGCACACATATGGGATGCTGGTGCTGCAGACGGAGGCTTAACCTTCTATGCCATAGTGACGGTCTCCAAACTTGTCTTTTAAGAAGTAGTTTAATGATATTATAACAAAGCCCCTATCTGCAATTTAAAATTAATTTAAACATACTGCATATAACCTGCTAGCTTTTGAATAGATTTAGAGAGTGTCAAGGCGTATTTTTTTAAATTAATGAAACTTTTAATTTTCATTTATACTTTATATTTTGATGTAGTTTTATTTATTTAGAAAAGTAGATTTCATACTGAATTGTGTATATACACAAGTGTGACTATATGTCTTTATATATGCAAAATATATACTTAATATTTTTTGATGTTTATCTAGATTCATTTAGACATGCTGGAGAAAGATCAGAGGAAGGAGACTCTATCGAGTATTGAACTTGAAACTTTCCTTGTGAGAAATGAGTAAAGAAACTAAAGGATTTCTACTTTGGAGAAGACTCAGGTTATACTTCAGAAATGTCCTGTACCAAGTGCTGTCCTGTAGCAAGGAAGACATTCATTCATTTACCAAACATTTCTTAAGAGCCCACTGTGCTGCAGGAGCAGGTGCTGGGGGTCAAGGAAGCAGCGTAAACAATGGGAAGCAGGGACTCAATCGTGACATCCTGAAGGCTGGGAGTATACCCAGAAGATGGAACATTCTGGAAGGCAGATCTCAGCGAATTCAGGCTGAACATTTCTTCTGATCAGAACTGTTCAAGGAGGGACAGACCATTCTTGGAAAAAGTGAGCCCTGTTCAGGCTGCATGACCCACTGGTGGTGATGGTATTTTTAAAAAGTAGACATAAATGGATCAGGTGACTGTTGAACTTGGAGATTCTCTATATCTATGCCTCCCAACATAGATAAGTTCCCTAGAGAAGATGAAAATGCAACAGCAGACATGCATTTGGTCATAAGAGAAGTCACTCTGAGTGATAATTCAGTCCTAGGAGGTAGAGGAGACACTGATGTGCAGGATGCCTTGTGTGGGGCCTGTTCCTTCCTCCTCCAGCAGCAGGAAGCCACATCAGATGCCCCCTCTCCCCATATTTATCTCTGCTTTTCTACTGGGATGTTCTTATCTGTGGATGGCTGAGGAAATTAATACCTGAAATAAGCTTCAGGAAAGAGTGGGAGGCTGAGAGGCAGTGATTGTGCAGTTAACAGCTGAGATGGAGTGCACGATTGCCTGTATCAGTGACAGCAGTCAGGGGAGACGAGGATAAAAGACTATTATCTTCTGCTGGAAGATGAGTCCATGGAGGCTGTAAAGAGGAGGAGGGTGTGACTTGAGCTGACCTGAAGAAACAGTGGTGGCAGTTTGTGTTGACCGTGGGAAAGACAAGAACGAGGGGCTGTCAGTCAGGGTAACATCATAGTGAGCTCTCTTGGGAAGAGAAGGCACTGAATAGGAAGGGATGAGCAAGAGGCAAGGGCCTGCACACCAGGCATGAGGAGATGGGAAGGAGACAGTAAGGTGCAGAGACACTGCCCGTCTGTCCTGGCCTGAGTGTATTCAGCCTTGTTCTGCAAGGCAAAGCTCATGACCTGGCTTGACTGGGAGACCTGCTGGAAGATTTCTGACTTGAGCAGGTTGTAAAAGCTGGATAGTAATAACATTTCCTAGTTTTCAACTGGATATTATTTATCTACTAAAGGCCTGCTTTTTTATTTTAAAAAAAGATTTAAAATAGATGTAATTTGTAAAATTAAAAAAAAAAACTAATCAGAATTAGGTTCCTTATTCTTTCTTCATGTCCAAAAGGTCTGGTTTTAACAGGTAAAAAGAACTCCCTCAAGGAAAATTCTAAAAAAATAGAGATGAAATCCAGAAAAACAAATACCTTCAACTGATGAATTTGGTGTTTTCACAAACACTGTATCACATCACCTTGAGATCAGAAACAGAGCAACACAGTTTCAACCTTTCTTTGTAAAGAGGAAACTGAGGCTCCGAACTCACAGAGATGAGAAGGGGAGAACTTAGGCTGGAAGTGCAGCTTTCTGACTGCAGTTCCCAAATGCCTTCTGCTGATTTGCTGCAGTCTTTTACCCGATAAGGAGAGCTGCTGCAGTTCATCACACTCCTTGGCAACTCCTAAGTGCTTTTTTTGTCCGTGTACTCAAATAGATACATTTCACAGAGGACCAATGATCCATTACAGCACAAAGATATGGTGAAAGTAAGGATGATGCTTTTCTTCGGTTTTCTGAGCCATGAATAGGATAAAAAAAATCATAAGTGGTAAGATTGTATGTAATCACAATATATGTGTAGTATAAACACATATTAGTTGGCTTCTGAGCAGCTCAGTTTTGAATAAAGGCCATCTTTTCCTTGGTCTGACATCTTAATATTGGTCCAAGAACTATTAGGTGGGAGTTCACTGGAAACTCACCTTACATATTACTACTTCTGGAGAAAAAGTTGCTCAAGAGTATGTCTTATTAATACAGTCACTACCATCACTACTACACGAAGAGGATAGGCATACAAAGGTACTCCAAAAAGTTCAAGGAAAAATGGAATTAAAAGACAAGTTTAACTGCGTGTCAATGATAAGTTTTGAAATTTCTGCATAGTGTTTTCTTTTTTTTTTAAAGATTGTATTTATTTATTTGAGAGGTAGAGTTACAGACAGTGAGAGGGAGAAACAGAGATAAAGGTCTTCCATCCATTGGTTCACTCCCCAATGGCCTCAACTGTCAGAGCTGTGCCGATCCAAAGCCAGGAGTCAGGTGCTTCTTCCCGGTCTCCCATGTGGGTGCAGAGGCCCAAGGACTTGGGCCATTTTCTATTGCTTTTCCAGGCCACAGCAGAGAGCTGGATTGGAAGAGGAGCAGCTGGGACTAGAAGTGGTGCCCATATGGGATGCTGGCACTGCAGGAGGAGGATTAACCTACTGCGTCACAGCACCAGCCCCCTGCAAAGCATTTTCTTCACACTCATTTTTTTTTTTTAAATTTTTGACAGGCAGAGTGGACAGAGAGAGAGAGAGACAGAGAGAAAGGTCTTCCTTTGCCGTTGGTTCACCCTCCAATGGCCGCCACGGTAGCGCGCTGCGGCCGGCGCACCACGCTGATCCGATGGCAGGAGCCAGGTGCTTCTCCTGGTCTCCCATGGGGTGCAGGGCCCAAGAACTTGGGCCATCCTCCACTGCACTCCCTGGCCACAGCAGAGAGCTGGCCTGGAAGAGGGGCAACCGGGACAGGATCGGTGCCCCGACCGGGACTAGAACCCGGTGTGCCGGCGCCGCAAGGCGGAGGATTGGCCTAGTGAGCCGCGGCGCCGGCCCTTCACACTCATTTTTAATGAACGTTTGGGAAATTCCTTATTTGCATGGCTTTCATTTTTTCCGCACCAAAAATCTTACCTTTTTAATTCCATTTTCCATAAATTTTTAAAGTACCCTTGAATTTTTAAGTCTCATTTTGTTTTTTCTGACCTAGCTCCTATTTATCATTAGACAGCTACATGTTTTCCTCATGACTTTTTGCCTTAAAAATTAGAAGAAAGTTATCAGTAGCTTCAACATGGTAGAACATCAGCAAAAAGAGGGAGTGTGCCTATTATTAAATTCACAAGTGTTAAAACGTTCAATGTCAAACTTAGTCATTTATCTGACTGAGTCTTTTTAACTTGTTGCAGTCATTACTTGTCCTTCCAGTGAGTTTAGATTTTGTATGTAGAAATTAAGTTGTCTACTTTCTACTTCTTAGTGACACTTCACAACAAGGTAACATTGACACCCATTTTTTTTTTTTCATAATTACATGTTTGTATCAGGGCTGTAATTAGTAAATTCCTCGTGAAGGAAGAAAACATAATTGTTTACATCACCAGTGTTTAACATAGTCACTGGAGCAGACTAAGCATACGATAGAAAAAAATTTTTTGAAGGACAATGAATTAGAACATGAAAATTTCCAAAAGATTAGTATGCATATGATAACACTATAGAATTAAAATCATATTTATCATGGAAACACTCCAAGAACCTATAAGATAAATCTGTAGATGCTATATACTTGAAACAAAAATTTAGTCATTGCTTTTTAATATAGCTTGTTTCTAAGATTATATTTATATCCTCAAAAAGATAATCTCAAAAGATACTAATACTGCAACCCTCATACAATTTCTGTGTAACAAAATTCTTTTGGAGCTTAGTAGTAATAAAAACGCTGTCTCTTCTCAGGGATCAGTAAACTTTGCAATTAGTAAATGGAAGACAGCTGAATAAATTCCATTTCTCATTGTTTCTTAGCTCCTATTAAGCACAGAACACCACATTGTGCTCATTTGGGTAAAAGGGAGCACAGGACTGGTTCCTGATTCACTCTATTTTCCTCTTTCTCCAACAGACTTCCTGTGCCCTTTCCCTATTCGATTCCCTTTTTGATTTGTATTCCTTCAAGTTATTTTATTTTTCTTTGCTTCTCTTTTTTCTTTTCTTTACTTAAAGACTGATTTATTTGAAAGGCAGACTGACAGAGTGTCGGAGAGACAGAAAAAGATCTTCCATCTGCTGGCTCAACCCTCCAAATGGCTGTAAAAGCCAGGGTTGGACCAGTCTTAAGCCAGGAGCCAGGAACTTCCTCCTGTTTTCCCACATGGATGGCAGGGGCCCAAATACTTGGGCCACATTCAACTGCTTCCCCAGTTGCATTAGCAGGGACTGGATTGGAAACAGGGCATCAATTTCTTGAACCAGCACTCTGATATGAGATGCTTGCATGGCAGGTGGCATCCCAACCTGCTGCGCTTTAATGCTGGTCCCTAACTCTTTTCTTAGTTGTTTCCTTTGTACAGTAAGCCCCTACAAGTACCTTCTCAAAAAAATTGAAGTACCATGTGGTTCAGTCACTGAAATACATGAGGCTTCACAATTGATAGGCTTTTCCTCCATGCTTTCCTCTGAACTTTGATTTTCTCACTGTAAGAAGAGCATCCAAAGATCATCTCTCCACTATGCAGTATGCCTAGTAACTATTTAAATAAATGGCTCATAAATGTTTAAAGCCAAATTCTCCTTTAGATATTATACTGTCTATGCAATGCTTTAAAAAGGAAAAGAATTTTTAAGCTAAAGGTGGATTTCAAGCATGGATTTGTGAACATTCAGTAAATGATCATAAAGGACAGACATATACTTCCCAGCAGGAGTAAGCTCAAATGCACAAAGAAAGTTTCTCTATGAAATACTAGAAAAATCAGAATTTGGACTAGTTAAATGTATTTTAAAAGATTTTTTTCTCAAGTTAAGAAGAGTACAAATATGAGGCATGGAAGTATATCATGGACTAGCAAATAATATGCAGGCTTTTAAAAAATTTTTACTTGTGTTATTAGAAAAGCAGAGAGATGGGGGCAGAATTGGGTGGGTAGGTGGCTAGGGAAGGGAGGAAGGGTGAGAAGGAAAGGGAAAGAGAAGGATTGGGGGGTTAGGGAGAGAGAAGGAGAGGCAGAAAGAGATCTCCCATCTGCTGATTTCCTTCCTAAATGCTCACAAAAGTTGGGGTTAGAACAGGCTGAAATCAGGAGACTGGAACTCAGTCCAGGTGTCCCATGTGGGTGGCAGACACCCAAGTACTTGGACCAGCATCTACTGCCTCCAACAGTCTGCACTGGCAGGAAGTTGGAATCAGGAGCAGAGCTGAGCCTCAAACCCAGGTGCTTCAATATGGGATGCAGGCATCCCAACTGGTGTCTTAACTGCTCTATCGAATATGCCCACCCCAGTGTGAAACTTTTCCCACCTTTATTATTTAGTCCCAATTTCTAGGGATGAAGGTTGGCAGGGGAAATGGGAATGAAAGGAGCTTCTTCCAAAGGTGTGTGATAGGCAGAGCACGGGAGTGAGTCTTGGGTCCTCCACACCAGCTGCAGAAGGGCTCCAATTTATCTTTCTAAGTTTATCTCCAGCAGCTGATTGTAAGCATCTGTTCAGATTAGTATGTGTCCTTCTTTTAACTGTATAGTGATTAGACAGTGTTGATTATAAAATATTTTGAATATCATTTGTGGTTCTATGTTAGATTTTATTTGAAAAAAGGCTCCACTGTTAAATAGGTATCATCAGACGGTGGTTCTAGTCACTGTTTCTAGTCACTGTATATTTAGAATCAGATAGGTCTATGTTCAAGCTCAAGCTCTGCTATTTACTGGTAGGGTGATCTTTTTTTTTTTTTTTTAAAGATTGTATTTATTTACTTGAGAGGTAGAGTTACAGACAGTGAGAGAGAGAGAGAGAGGGAAAGAAGCCAGGAGCCAAGTGCTTCTCCTGGTCTCTCATGCGGGTGCAGGGCCCAAGCACTTAAGCCATCCTCCACTGCCCTCCCGGGCCATAGCAGAGAGCTGGCCTGGAAGAGGGGCAACCGGGATAGAATCCGGCACCCCAACCGGGACTAGAACCTGGTGTGCCAGCGCCGCAAGGCGGAGGATTAGCCTGTTAAGCCACAGCGCCGGCCTAAGCCATTAATTTTTTATGGAGTGTGAAATATAGAAAAGTTCTCTTGATTATTTCTTAGAGATAAATGGTAAATAAAAATAATTAAAAATTTGCTATATATCCAAAAATTTCAATTATTTCTTATTACCAGAGGAGACCTGTACTCATGATCCAGCACATGTGTTCTGATGTCATGGGAGAAAATTATCCTATAAAACACTGTCACCAGTCAGAGAGAATTCCAAGTTGGGTATTGTGTTTGACTAATTATTAACAGTCTGTATTATTCTTGTTCCAAAGTAAACATGTAGTAAGAGGAATCGAAATAGTTTCCTACTTGAAATAAATGGTTTATACCGGAGACTAATTAAAATGTACCACTTTAGACAAAATTTAGTAAAGGCAAATTCATGCAGAATTCACTGAACTGTGCTACATATGATAATCACAAAATGCATTATTAGATGAATATTACTAGTGAGGTCTATTTTTATTGAGCTGTTAACTTCTATCATATTTATTTTTCCTCTAAGGATTTTCTAGGAGAAGTGATAACACTAGAATTTGTACATTAGAAATAACATCAAAATCTCATATGTTACAATCTCAAGTTATAAAAATTCTTAAATTGCCAACGTAAACTATGTAGATTTTACGGTCTTCCAGTATAAAAGAAATGATGCTTTTTTACAAGAACCTTACTACTAATGAAGCGCATTCTTATTTTTATAGACTAAGAATATTTTTTATAAATGCTATTGCTTAACTACTACTATCCCCGGGGCTGGTGCTATGGCACAGTGCTGAAGTGCCAGTATCCCTTATGGACGCTGTCTTGAGTCCTGGCTGCTCCACTTCCAACACAGTTCCCTGGGAAAGCAGTGGAAGATGGCTCAAGTGGTTGGGCCCCTGCACCCATGTGCAAGACCCAGATGAACAATACTGGAAACAACCCAAATGTTTATCAACCTGGAATATATGTATATCTTTATCATCATGGAATATTATGAAATTATAAAAATGAAGTCATATAGATAGAAAATGACCTGAAGGCTTGTTATTAAGTAGAAAAATCAAGTTACAGAAAGAAAATTAAGTACTACCACATGGTTTATGTTTATTAACATAAAAGATAGACAGCAGTTGCTCATTTGGAGTGAAATTTGGTGGCTAGACGATAAAGGTGGTAAGGAGACTTCATATGTAACACTATTTTCTACCTCTTGAATTATGAATGCCTCTTAAATGTAAATATATTACATATTCAAAAATGTAAGAAATTTAAAATATTTAAAATTAAAGCAATGAGTGGCACAGCCAAACTCCTCCTTCTGAGAGTCATACAGTGTGGGTGAGTGGATGACTGGCCTGAGGGTCCCACTGTGCTTGTTAACTGTCATCAGGATGCACTTACACAGAGGTCAGAAATCTATCACAGGCGCCTACACCTCTCTCTAGCTTCAGCCAAGTCTTTGGGGATTCATTTTCATTTTTTATATTCCTCCTTTGACAGCCTAAATTAACAAGTGGCAGTGGTGGAAATTGTGTGGTTCCTTAAATGGACATCTCCACATTTAAGATGGTGTTCTCTGAAGGCTTCCCCTTAGAAGAGCTGGGCCGAAATTAATCAGCCCACAAACACTTAGCAGTCTGGGACCTGCTTTAGAATGCACCCACAGTGTTCATGCCACTAAAGCTGAGTGAAATATACTATAACTCAATTTTAAAGCATTGGTGAGGACAAGTCTCTATGGGAGCCAGAAATGCTGAGCAGGCCCCTTAGTGTCAGCGATGGTTTCCTATAGTCTCAGATGACATATGCTCCAAGTGTTAGCATAATATTTTACTTACTTCTTTTGCCTAAGTAGATACTTGATTGCTGTTTCCATTACCCATATAAATGGCAGGGCACTCAGTTCATTCCCAAATTGAGGTTGGTATCAGGGCTGAGCTACTTTAGTTCAGGCATTTGTTAAGCTTATTGTTGAAAGAAATTTTAAATTTACAAAATTATTAAGATAAAAACAAAAGAACTGACTGGTGTAAATTACCAGCTTTCAATGTTCACACCTTATGAAGACATCAGGGTGTGAACATCGATTGTTTCAATAGTTTTCATCTTCTCACGAATCTGCTTGGTATTTAAAAAACACTTCTTGTGTCTTTTTTTTTTTTTTTTTGACAGGCAGAATGGACAGTGAGAGAGAGAGACAGAGAGAAATGTCTTCCTTTGCCATTGGTCCACTCTCCAACGGCTGTGGCCGGTGTGCTGCGGCTGGCGCACGGCACTGATCCGAAGCCAAGAGCCAGGTGCTTCTCCTGGTCTCCCATGGGGTGCAGGGCCCAAGCACTTGGGCCATCCTCCACTGCACTCCCGGGCCACAGCAGAGAGCTGGCCTGGAAGAGGGGCAACCGGGACAGAATCCAGAGCCCTGACGGGGACTAGGACCCGGTGTGCTGGCGCTGCAAGGCGGAGGATTAACCTAGTGAGCCGAGGCGCCGGCTCTTATTGTGTCTTTAAAACTCCACATACCAATAATTAATTACCACCTTTATCCCAAAGCTGGTGCTCTATCTACAAGAGTGGACCAAATGCACACAGCACATGTGTGTACTTGCACATACATACACATGTACACTGCAACAGTGATAGTCATTGGAAATTCTTATTTAGCAATATTTTAAATTTTGTAAACTCATAAAGGTAATTCCCGTATTAAAAGATGTGCTGACTACTACATGCATTGGTATGTTTCCTCCTACACAGTCATGAACAATTACTCAGTAATATTTCACAAATCACAAGTAAAAGAAAAATCCAAGAAATATAAATGAACATGTCAAAATATACAAACAGCCTTGCGAATGAACTTTAAAGGTATATCATAAAAGCAATTTATCATCATAGTAGTTTACATAGTTCTAATAACCCTTACTATTCTATTCGTGCTGTACACGCATAGGAAAAAAAGGATGCAGGAGAAATACAAGTAACAAAAAGAAGAAAATTACCCTTGCACTCGGCTGGGTATGCAAGTGCCCTTTCCTCTTTTCCTTCAGACTTGCTGAGCTTTCTAGGGAGACTGAGCACAGGTACCTGACACACAGACCTTTATTTGGGTTAGGCCAAGAAACAGTCAGAATTGGGGAGGGGAGAGAATGCTTACTATCCCAAGCATGTTTCACTTCCTCTGCAAATCAGACACCCCAAAGGCTTGGCTGCTTGTGCCCTGTGGCTTCCCTTTGAAGTTTATTCTGTCACTATCACTCCATCTCATGTACCTGTCTATCATAAACCACTCACCTCATGTCATTAAGCAAGAGAATGCAGATTTTTTTTCCCATCTACTACAACTTAAATGGAACCTTTCAAAGATCCCACAGCCACTGCAGTCTTTGCCCCATAGCACAACACTGCACACCCAACACCACGCCATGCAGATATTTTACCTCTCGGACACTATCTCTACCACTCTCCTCATTATTTCCCCACATCCACTAAGATTTGAAGCCCTAATTATGACACCTCTTTGCTCTTCATCCCAACGTTGTATTCAGTGAGTTCAGATACCCAGGTGTGGATGAATCTTCTAATATCCTGACCTCTCATTTTTAAATCTCAGTCCCACAGAATTGCAGAACCTCTCAAATCTTACATTCCAGATCACACAGTATCACTCCCTGACCAGACCTCCCAGCCTTTCAGTTCTTTCACTCTTATGTCTTCGGTGATCTTTCCTTTACATTTTAGTGCCTGATCCACTGTGCACTCCCTCAACCCACAGCTTCCTTTTGTCCCTTTCCTACGCAGCCTCAATGCACAGTACACCACTACAGCCACTCTCTGCATTACTCACAGCGGTCTGCTCTCCTCTGTTCCTCAAAATCTCAACTCTGCCAGTGGGTGTTGTACCTAGAAGTTAAAATGCTGATTAAGATGCCCATATTCCATATTGGGGTATTGGAGGTCAGTACCTAGCTCCAATTCCTAAATCCAGATTCCAGCGTAATGCAGACCTTGTGAGGTAGCAGTGGTGGCTCAAGTAATTGGGTTCCTGCCACCTACATAAGAGACCTGGATTGAGTTCTTTGTCTATTACAGACACTCCACCAGCAGATAGAATTGCTCTCTTCTCTTAATAAATAAAATGCTTCGACTGTCAGTCAGTCAAAACTTTTGGATTCTCAGCACTAGAGAAAATCTTAAAACTTTGCTGTTTATTGTCATTACAGAGTCAATTCATGGTCCCTCTCTTTAGAGAGGCCCTGAATCTTCCCACCTTGTTCCTTTAAATCTTTTGTCTAATTTGCCTCTATAAACTGTCCAATCTATAGTTTCAAGTCTCAAATTCCACAATTGCCTTCATATCAATTTAAAAAAAAAAAAAAACCATAAGATAGCTCCAATCCAATGGTGACAATGACACACTCTGGTGGCATTGTTGGTTTAGCATTGTCTGCATTGTACTGGAGTGCAATGGGTGTCAGGCTGTCACCATTCACACAAATTTTAAATAAGAACTCTTTCCCAAGGGAGCATCATTGGACTCTCCTTTTAAAACCTTCTGAGGGCTGGCACTGTGGCAGTGGACTAGGGCCATGGCCTGCGGCGCCAATTCGAGTCCCAGCTGCTCTACTTCCAGATTCCTGCTAATGACCTGGGAAAAGAAGCAGAAGACAGTCCAAGTGTTTTGGCCTCTGCCACCTATGTGGAAGACCCAGAGGAAGTCCCTGGCTCCTGGCTTTGGCCTGGACTGGCCCCGGTCATTTTGGCCTTTGAGGAGTATACCAGCCGATGGAAGATTCACTCTCTCTCTCTGTAACTCTGTCTTTCAAATAAATAAATCAAACCTTAAAACAAGAAATAAAATCTTCTGAAGCATGATTTGGAGCTGGCAGAGCAAGCTGTGGCCATGGACTTCAGCACAACCATCAAACATTGCTGTCTAAGAAACTACAATTTACAACTATTCCAAGTTGTAAATACTAGCCTTTTTTCTCCAATAAACATAAGATTAGCTTAAGATATAATCTGAGATAAAATTTTCTCTCTCTACCCTTTATCCACAAACTCTTCCTGTCTCAGTAGAAAAATTTCCCATGTGTTCAGATATTATCTTTACATTCATCTCCAGACTCCCATTCTTTCTCATCTCCTTGGGAATTACACCTTCAATAATCTTTTCATTCACTTTCATTCTCTCTCTCTCTTTCTGTTGCATGTCTATAGGCTTTTACAATATAATCATGCTTAGCGTTCATAAATTTGAAAATCATCTCATCACTCTACATTCTCCTTGGGTTGTCTCACCTTTTTTTCCTTTCAAGGCAAACTTTTGGAGACTGTGTCTACTTCCCTCTCTAAATCTCCTTCTGCTTCTGGAAGCCAACTTTGTTTGGAAAGGCTGTATCCTAAAAATCCAGTTTGCCCTTCACTACAAGGATTAAAATCAGTTTTTAGCATCAGATGGTGGCTTACCTTTTTAAATAGGGTTCTTTGAGAAAACACTTTATGCTCAACCATGTAGTGAATGTAATGATTAATTGTGCCAATATGTGAAATTTTAATTTAAAACTTGTACTTGACCTGAATGGTCAGAATATCTTTTCAGCTCCAAACTACTATATTCCCAGGATTATTATTATTTAAAATTTTTTTTTTATTGTTTTTGACAGGCAGAGTTAGAGAGAGAGAGACAGAGAGAAAGGTCTTCCTTCCATTTCACCCCCCAAATGGCCACCACGGCTGGCGTGCTGCACCGATCTGAAGCCAGGAGCCAGGTGCCTCCTCCTGGTCTCCCATGCAGGTGCAGGGCCCAAGCACTTGGGCCATCCTTCACTGCCTTCCCGGGCCACAGCAGAGAGCTGGACTGGAAGAGGAGCAACCGGGACAGAATGCGGCTCCCCAGCTGGGACTAGAACCCGCCCGGGGTGCTGATGCCGCAAGTGGAGGATTAGCTTAGTGAGCCGCGGCACCGGCTAACATCCTCTTTAATTCTTACATCAGGTTAAGAAAAGAGGAAACTGAGGTTTAGAGAGGGTAATTTTTCAATGCTCATCTTTCCATTTGATTATTATTATTTTTTTTGACAGGCAGATTTAGACAGTGAGAGAGAGAGAGAGAGAGACAGAGAGAAAGGTCTTCCTTTTCCATTGGTTCACCCCCCAAGTGGCCGCTACGGCTGGTGTGTTGCAGCTGGCGCGCTGCGCAGATCCGAAGCCAGAAGCCAGGTGCTTATCCTGGTCTCCCATGCAGGTGCAGGGCCCAAGGACCTGGGCCATCCTCCACTGCACTCCCGGGCCACAGCAGAGAGCTGGACTGGAAGAGGAGCAACCGGGACAGAATCTGGCGCCCCAACCAGGACTAGAACCCGGGGTGCCGGTGCCGCAGGTGGAGGCTTAGTCAAGTGAGCCGTGGCACCAGCCTATTCCCATCTAGTGTATCCAGACCCTTTCTGGAGGAGTAAGGTTTTCTAGTTGGATTTTAACGGTAACCACAAAAATTAGTGTCTCCAAAGGCTTTTGAAAGCCAAACAGGTTATTCTTCACTATTAATGCTGCTTCTAGAAACTCTACTAGTTATTTTCTCAAAGTCTCAGTCTGCAAAGAGTAACCTCTTCCACTTCTGTCTTAATTTAGTTTCATAATTTCTTAATCTAAGAGATATTCAATCACTAATTGTTCATATTCTTCAAGTCTTTGTTTCTTGCTTTACTTCTTTCTACACTTTAGGTACCATAAGGTATTGGTAACTCTTCAGAGTGTTTGTCTTTGGCCACGAATTCTCATTTGTACTTCCTACAGACCTTGAGCCAACAAATGTGTTGCTCTGGCTTGTCTTATCAGGAGGTCTCATATGCAACACATCCAAAATTGCATTCACCAACTTTACCTCCAGCTGTTCTCTTTCTGACTTGGTGGCGCTTTGTTCTTTAAAAAATGCTTCCTTTTTCTCATCTGTCACTGAACTTTACAAATTTTCCTCCCTCCCTCCCTTCCTTCATTTCCTTCCCTCTCTCCTTTTTGCTTTTCTATCTATATTTCCATTTATAGGTAGATATAGATATATGAGGATATATAACAGAAACAACATTTTCACAAAGGAAAACTTTCCAATGTTTTATGAGCTCTCGTTATTTATTGTGTTGTATTCTTAAGTTCTATTCTATTCTATTCCATGATTTCAGTTAAATATAATGTTAATCATAATGAGTCATGATGAGTCATAACTCAGAGACTGAACAGTATGTGAATACTTTCTTAATATTTATATGCAAACATACTGGAATGATGAAATAAATAAAAATTGGACTCTATCATTCCTCATGCTGATCCTCTATGAAGTGTCCACTTTCCTATGGATAATGTCCCAGATCCCAACAAAGCAGGCCTGGCTCTTGACAGCCTGACAACTTTTCCATCTTCCTTTTTACCCATTCACATATCTTCACACTTATTACCCTTGCAATATCAACTCCTTCCTCTTCTACCCTGGTTTTCTGTCTTTCTAATTTTTGTATATACTCATTTCTCTATTTTTCCCCCAAGACTAGCCTTTGGATGATGGCAAATATAGCATGTACTTTAAGCAGAGTATAATTATATTTTAGATGAAACTGAAGAAAGAATAGAGAGCTATAAATCTGGAGTTAGAAATCTTAAACTTCCCTGTAGCTCCTGTAGTAGTCAATATATTACAGATAGATTGAATAACCACTCTATAAATATTTTTGGGTCCTCCACTTAATCCTTTTTAACCTCATTGTTTCCTTCCCCAAGAATCCATCTGTGGTCTTCAACATTAATTACATTGTCCCCTGCCTAGTTTTTAAGACCCTCTAGCCTCTATCTACTTTTATTTCATAATACTTTCCTTTGGCCCACCCAGATTCTCTTTCATGCTTCTTTCCTGTTGTTCTTCATGTGTGAGAATAATGTTACTTTCTCATATCATACTCATCTTCCACTGCTCTCCCCACCCTACTTTTCCATATAGCTATTTGTCTTTTGATATTCATTTCAAAATCCTCTCATCTTTTCCATGTATACTTGATGCATTTTTATCTATCTATTTTTAATAGTGGTAATAATAGTTCACAAATCACTGGGTTTTGGTGAGGATGAGATAAGTTAATAAAAAGTGCCTGCCACTCATTTTGTGCTCCTAAATGTATATCAGGCTCTACTGAATGTCCCTATCCTAAATTTTTATTTTATATAGGAATTGTACATGCACACTTTCTAATTGCCTTAAAATTATAAGAATTCTATCTAAAGCTTAAGTCCAAATTCCTTGCAGAGCAAAACAACCTGTACATATGAAGTTCTCTTATCTCCATGTCATCTAACGAGTTGATAGACAGTAGTTACTAACAGTGAGGTAGTGGTTATTTACTAATCTGTGATTTCTTGATATAACTTACTTCACAAATTCATGGATTAATTAGTTATAGAGTATCATCATCATCACCATCATTAAACAAAATTTGTTCCTGCATATGAAATATACTTTAGTAGTCACATTTAATATGTATGAATCTAGTGTTCTAGGTATTAATAACAACTCACATAACATAAGGAAACCACACCAAGACAAAGCGATGAAAATCTGTTTTTCTTTTTTATTATCCCCTGCCTAATCACATTCTACTGCCTGATAGGAAGAGAATCATCTTCCAGACAGAGCAATGTCTTAGTTTTAGAGAATGTCAAATGAGGCAATGGAAGAGTTAAACAAATAACTAGAAATAGAAATAGTAGTTTTATTCTAGCTCTCTTCCAGGTAAACTGAATGTAAAGAATATTCACAACCTCATTGTGTTACATTGCTTTGGACAAATTAGTGGATCTCATCTATTAAGGATCTGTACAGTCCGTTTGAACTTCAAATTGCAAAGTGTTTGAAGGCTGGAGTGGGATGGAAGGTGGGAAAAAGAGAGATGATTGCTGTTTACATTTATTTGGAAATAGTAGCCTTGCGATCAACTTGAAAAGTTGGACAGTGGGAAAAATGGGAATATTATCCAATCTTTGAGTAAGAATAATCATTTCTTTATACATGTGAACCCCAACACTGATTTATCACATTGAATAAAATGTAGGACTGTTTAAGACTTCAATAACTGAGTGCGTCAGAGTTAACTATATTTCAAATTGAATCAAACACATAATGACCACCTGTAAACTATGCAAATGATTCTGCTGATGAAAAAAGCTTGCTTAGCTTTCTGTGGACTAGTCAGTTATTTTTCTGTGAGGTTTTCATCCATAGGATGAATTTAGTATTTCAGAGACATACTAACCAAGCACTGCCTGGAGTTTAGTAATCATCTGTTTCTTAGTGTTAATAGGAAGGTAGTCATTAAGTTAATTTTCATTTTAAAATAATGAGATTATTCTAAGTGTGAATTTCCAAAGAGTAAATTTTCATGACAATGATATTTGCAATGTTTTGTGTGCTTTCCAATCTCCTAGAGTGGAAATGGTCATTATCTGGACCCCCCCAGGCAATTGTGTCAAACACAGGGAGAGGAAGAGAGAGAGAGACAGAAACAGAGAGAGAGAGAGAGAGAGAGAGACAGAGAGAGAGAAAGAGAGAGAGAAAGGATTGGGCAACTATATAAAGTTAATAGTTCTGGGGTCAGTGCTGTGGCACAGCTGGTTAACGCCCTGGCCTGAAGCAATGGCATCCCATATGGGCACCGGTTCTAGTCCCTGCTGCTCCACTTCCAATCCGGCTCTCTGCTATGGACTGGGAAAGCAGTAGAAGATGGCTCAAGTCCTTGGGCCCTTGCACCCACGTGGGAGACCTGGAAGAAGCTCCTGGCTCCTGACTTTGGATCAGTGCAGCTCCGGCAATTGTGGCCATCTGGGGAGTGAACCACTGGACAGAAGACCTCTCTCTCTTTCTCTCTCTGCCTCTTCTCTCTCTGTGGAACTCTAACTTTCAAATAAAAAATAAATCTTTTTTTAAGAAAAAAGTTAATAGTTCCCTCCCTGTGTGGTCATTAATTATATTAGGAACCTATAAGGTTCATGATCTTTTTATATGGAATGTAATTCCTTTATTTGTAAAATGATACAATGTGATATAAATTACAGTATAGTGTTATTTATTGAAACTACTCCTATCCACCTGTCTTACTTCTCTTTTTCTCTCTGACAGAATCCAAGCTTGCCTCTCCATGCTGTTGATTTTCTCCACACCCCTCCTGACAAGTTCTCTCAAGTTAAGGACACTGTACACAAATAGGAATTGTTGCTCATTTGCTTGCTGTATCTACGGCTTTTTCGGTGGTGATGGGTGGTGGGGGGTACAGGCATATGGCTTCCTAGGAGTCCACTGAGTCAGAGGGTGAGTATGCAGTACAGCCAGGACCTTCTGGATAAACAGCCTCATAGTAACAGGGGCCTATCAAACTGAGGAATGGCCTATGCTACCTTTCCCATTTCTAGATTCTTTTTAATAATACTTAGCCTGAAAATATTTCAATTCTTTATCTAATAATTTATTCTCCTTGATATATTTTAAATCTTTTAATCTTTTGATCCCACTGGGGTTGGGATGATGGTCACTGCACATAATTAAGTTACACAGCACTATGTAAAAAAATCTTTCTAAATGTCCACTTGAAGGTCATAGTTCAGAAAAAAAAATTCTTTATAAAATATAAACAATAACACTAAACCCAAAATAAAAACTACATAGCCCCAAATGAAAATAAAGTCATGGAGTGCAGACAACAGTACTGCCCCTTGTCTGTAAGCTGTGGCTCCCTGAGGGCAAGGCCTATGTTATAGTTATATTTTCATTCCCAGCATCTAGCACTATGCGAGACTGAAGGAGCTGGTAATGTTAGCGGTGTTAACGTGTTTTTTTTCTTATAATCACAAATCTTAATTTTCTAGAGATTTGTTTTACTTAATCAGTGTTTACTTTTATGAATATGTCTAAATTTGTTATTGAAGTTAACAGAGGAATTCATTTGTATTTCCCTGCCATGTAAATTTGCCAACATTTTTCAAATATTTTATGTAATTAGATATTTAATAGTAATAATACCTATGGATAGATCAAGATGGCAACAATCAAGTTAAAACAGAAATATTGGTCGGCACTGCAGCTCAATAGGCTAATCCTCCGCCTGCGGCGCCTGCACACTGGGTTCTAGTCCCGGTTGGGGCGCCGGATTCTGTCCCGGTTGCCCCTCTTCCAGTCCAGCTCTCTGCTGAGGCCTGGGAGTGCAGTGGAGGATGGCCCAAGTTCTTGGGCCCTGCACCCCATGGGAGACCAGGATAAGCACCTGGCTCCTGGCTTCGGATCAGCACGATGCGCTGGCCGTGGCAGCCATTGGAGGATGAATCTATGGCAAAAGGAAGACCTTTCTCTCTGTCTCTCTCTCTCTCTCACTATCCACTCTGCCTGTCAAAAAAAAAAAAAAAAAGAAATATTTTAATTGAACATGCATAGTTCAGCAGTCAGTTTATACCTGAAAACTGAGAAAAAAATGAACTATTTCTAGCATAGCAATTTGTGCATTTAAGGAAAGGCTTATATTTTTGTCAGAAGCAGTTAACAGTTCAAAATAGTGTTTGATTTGGATCACTGCTTCTCAATAGGGAAAAAAGTGGAAAACAATGCATTATTTTGGCTCTCTCTTTGAATTTTAAATATTATTAAAAGAAGACGGTACATTTTTAATATTAATCAAAGAAGAAAAGGACTAGCTACGGATTAAAAATGTTAATAAATATGGAGTTTGGCAAAATCCTTTAGAGTGCAAAACTTTTAAATTATGTAACACCATACAGGAAAATGAGGTACTTGAGAAATACAATGTACCTTATACATGAATTTAGATTTCCTCATGCTTTTCAATAGGCAGTTTTTGATGTCCTATGTGAAGCTTTTTATAGTTGAGCAGAATTATTATTTCTATGTAATGGTGTCCTAAGGGGTTAGGAAAGTTGCTCAAAGTCACATGTGATTAAGTAGCAGAAATGCCACCATAGATAATAATCTACTCCAATTTCAATGATCTGTCCACCACACCTTTAGACCTAGGTGTCTACCTAGGGCTATGTGAGCTAGAAATACGGAAATCTTCACACTAACTTAGCAGAGGAATGATGGCAAGAATTTGAGTACTTTCTAGTGGACTAGTGTAAATTCTTGCTACTCAGAGTGTACTTCAAAAGTTTATTTGGGAATGTATTTGCGATCAGGCATCTGGTATCCTCCTCCAGACCTAACACAACAGAATCTGTGTTTTAAACGGATTCCCTCATAGTTACATTAAAGTATGAAAAGCAGTAATATAAAGAATTACAGATGTGAAAATCTGGATACCTGAATTCTATCTCAGCCCTGCCATAGGCTAGCTGTGGCATGGGTACCAGTTTCTTCATCTGTGAATTGGGAATGACAATATCACTTTAAGAGATGATTACAATCATTTACGAATGAAAATACAAACATAGAATCCAGTGGAAGCTTAAGAAATGCATACTGAATTCATATGCAAATCCACAGATATTAGTAAGACAGTTCAGGCACTCAAGAGAATTTGGTGAACCCTCAATTTTCTGACTATATTGCACAAAAGAAATACCTGTGTTAGAATCCATTTAAATTAAGCCATTGCTGGTATATCACAATTTTATGCCCTAGGGATTTGCTACAGAATTATTCTCAGCAGAGCAATTATAGGTGAGGCTGCCCTATAATGAGATATCTTTGCTACTTCATTAAATAAACCCCCTTGAATGGGCTCCAAAATGGACCTGTCTCATACAAAATTCCATTATACTGGAAGTAATTTTATAAGAAGGTCCTGGTGCGGGTTCAATTGTCCTGGATACCTAATGTTTACCATAAGGAGAATGTGTTCTAGAACACTGATTCCCAAAATCTGGTTCTCAGACCAGTGCTTTACTGAACCAAGGGGAAAGCAAACACAAAGACTATATAGCTTTTTATAAAATTAAAATATAATCTACTTCTAAAATCTCCTCCATTCAGAGAGTATAATTTTTCTATTTTCCTCCTCCTTTTTGTTGTTAAGCTGCTCCTCTTTCAAAAATAATGGAAATTGGGGGAAATTTTGGTAAGGCCCTTTGACAATGTCAATCCACTCCCCTAAACTTTTCTTAAAAAAATTGTGTTTTTGAAATTCAAAAATTCTGAGTCACCTGCCTAAAATGAAATTCTTTGCTATGAAATCAGTGTTGGGAATACAACATTTTAAATAAGAGACAAAACTACAAAGCATTAAAGTATTATTAGAGAGCAAATCTGTTCAGTGTAGACAAGTCACCAAGTTGGTGCTCCTCAAACTGCTATGAGCACAGGGACCTACTGAGATCTACTGAAATGTAGATTTTGAATCTGTAGGTCTGGCATAGTCTGGAATTCTGTATTTTCAAGCATTTCAACTCATATGTTCAACACAAAAACTTAGTGCTTAAGCTGGTGAGCCGTGAAGCCAGAGCACCTGCCTTCAAATCCAGGCTCCACTACTTCTAGTTGTTGTCTCTTGAGCAGACAACTTAACCTGTCTATCCTCAGCTTTCTCACTGGTAGCAAAAATAATCATAATACTATCACATAGGCTTGCTGTGAGAATAAAATGGAACACTGAATGCAAATAGTCCCAGAATGTTAAGTACAGCAGCTGACACGTAGGAAGAAAGCTATAACTGTTATTACTTTAACTTCACAGGCCAGTTGCTAGAGCACCTATATATTAAAAAAAGATTAGCCACTCAACTGGGTCCCTACATGCTATAATCAGAAGCATGGGGAGTTCTAGTTTGTAAGGGATAAGCCTTGTTTTGTCTTCTTTGCGTCTTTGGGATTTTCTGAAGCTTTGAGTCTTGAAGGGTACACACAGATGTATTCTAATTCAGAAGGTGGGAGCCTTTTAATTACTAAGTCCTGTGATTATTGAAATGATGTTATGGTGTAGGTTGTATGAAACAAACCAAGAAGGATGTCTGATAATTTGAGTGTTTTTCTTAAGTAATATGAAATATCTGATTCCTACATCTTATGATCTTTACATTGTCCTAGAAGTCTTTACTAGTTATTATTTTTCTCATGAAATCGTAGCTAGTAGAATGTTTATTGATAAATCTCTTCCTATTTTTTATTGATGACCAAGCAAGTAATTGAATAGTAGTATTGCTTAAAATGCAAATTATATGAGGCCAGTTCTATTTTCCCACATAGAATCACTATTATTTATAGTGAGTGAATTTGTATAACTGTCTTTTAATAATTATAAGCAACAGCATCTAGGCATAAAGTATGACTTTATATGAATTTGCTTTTGAAGACAGCAATGTAGTTGAGCAGGTTAGGCTGCCTTTTGCAATGCTGGCATCCCATATCAGAGTGCCAATTGGGTCTTGGCTCTTATGCTTTCAATCCAGCTTGCTGTTAATGTACCTGGGAAAGCAGCAGAAGATAGTCCAAGTGCTTGGGCCCCACCACCCTTGCGGGAGACCAAGATGGAGTTCCTGACTCCTGGCCCAGTCCTGGCTGTTGCAGCCATTTGGAGAATCAACCAGTGGATGGAAGCTCTCTCACTCTCTCTCTGTCTTTTTCTCTCTTGCTGTGCCACTTTTTCAAATCAGTCAATCAATCAATCTTTGAAAATGAATTTGTGTTTTTAACTTCAGCTTCTATCTTTTGGCCTGCTGGCTTGGCTTCTGAAGTAACTACAAATGGTGACTGATTTTAATAAAACTTGAGAATGATTGATAAGATGAACATAGAGCTAAGGACTAACTTTACTTATATGACTAGTTTAACTTCATTTAGAAAAAAGAAATCATACAAAAATATGTTATTTCAACAAGTACAGTAAAACAAATGCCTACTGTTTTCTGAAATCCTAAAAGACCGAAGTTGGAATTTAAACTGTTGTCTTCTGAATCACTGCATACACTTTTATCTTAATCATTATAAAATATTATCATAAATTTACCTATTTGGTTAGGTATAGTGTTTTGGAAACAAAATAAGTCAATATTTTGTCAAGAGCAAAAGGAAACTAGTGCAGAAACATTATTTTAATGGGTTTGTTAGATATATTAGAAATTATCTTACCAATTAATGAGCAATTATAAATCTCCAGGGTCTTTGCTCAGTTCTTATTTTTTAAATTAATATTCATAGTCTTACATTTAACTGCAACCTGTGCTCTGCACATTCCTACAACTGACTTTGTACCACCCAGTTGACAAATATATCATATGCCTAATACCTCCCCCAAAGCAAGTGCTATATGGGTGGGATGCTAGCTATTCTTCAAAATCCATTCTCCCTTTCCTCAATAATTGGACCACTGAATGGGTCATCGGGAATAACATATTCTCAGCCTCCTTTGCAATTGCATTTGATGACTACATTCTGGACATAGAGGAAAAAAATGGAAAATTTTGGATGACAGTGTCAGTGAAATGTACTTATTGGGACCTAGCATGCCTTTCACCGTTCTTCCCAACCCCCTTTTCAGCTTGCTAGACTGTGGGCAATGACACCAGCAGCAGCTATTTTGGATCCCGAGGCCAAAGTCACATCTTAAGGAATGAATACAATTTGGTGCCCTGATGATCACACTCTACCAGCCCTTGACTACCTACATTTATGTGAGGGAGAAATGAACTCCTATCTCCTTTAAATACTTTGATTTGAGGTTTTCTGTCACTTGCAGCCAAACCTAACAATAGCTTATATACACTTTGGAATTTGCTGATTTATTTGTCTTTTCAGGTGTGACCACGATTTATCTGTCTTTTCAGGTGTGACCACGATTACTATACCTTGGTCTTTGTCATCTAACATATCTCACTCAAGTTGCAATCTAAAGAAAAGGGAGGTCTGGGCAAGTTGGCAGAATAGGAAGAGAGCACATTGATAGTCCGGGAAGAGACAGTTTAATAAAAGTGGAGATACTGCAGGTTCAAGGAAGAGTAGGGGAAGAAACAGCAGAGGAAACTCTTCTGGAACTAGTGATTCACAGTGGACCTGCGTGGAGAGTGTGGGAGCCCAAGTTCGGGACACCAGGGGCAGACTCAACACACCAGCGCTGGGACGTGAGGTGAGCCGAACCTCAATAGCCCGAGACACCAACGAGAAAGTGGAAAGAGAAGACTAGAGGGAACGAGGCTTGAAACTCCGTGGGAAAAAGTTCACCAGGCTAACTAGAAGAGAGAGAGAGAGAGAGAGAGAAAATGACCAATACGGACACGAGTTTCTCTCTCTCTGCTTCACCTCTCAAAGGTGAGCAAGACCAAGAGCAGGCGCCATTTTGGACATACGTCATAAGCAGGGCGACCTCAGGTCTGCACCGGCCCTGAGCCTAGCAGAAAAACCTGACTCTGGGGGGGGTGAAATAACAGGAGACTAGGATCTAACTTGGCAACCCAGTGGGAGACTGCAGGAGAATTGGAGCCCACGCTGAGGGCAGCAGAGATTTCCTGTGTGGTCCTTGGGAAAGAGCTTCCGATCTCTGACTCCTGGGGGTATATCATTCGCCTGCTAACTACCTCCAATTCCGTTCAGCTGTGCGGAATTACTTCCGTTTTGAATGAAAACAAAACAAAACAAAACAAACAAACAAACAAAAAAAAAACAAAGAAAGAAAGAAAGATTTACCATGCCTAACCTGGGAGTGTCACCTTTGGCACACCCTCAACCCTGAAACCAAACAGAGCTCTCAGGCCACACCAATCTCAAGCCTCTAAGGCTCCATCAAAAGCAGAAAGCCCACTTAATCTAACTCATAGTATAACAAGAAAAAACACCACAGTGAAGAAACCAAATATCTCCAACATGCCAAACAACAAACGCAAAAACCGAGGTAACAAGAACAAGGAAGACACTGTGATGCCCCCAAATGAAAAAGACACCCCAATTCCAGATTATGAAGATGATGAGATAGAAGAAATGCAAGAAGCGGATCTCAAAAAATTGATAAGAACATTAAGAAGTTCTCAAAAACAAATTCTTGAACTACAGGAATCCTTAATGGACAAGATAGAAAATCTCTCTCATGAAGATGAAATATTAAGGAGGAATCAAAATGAAATGAAACAACTAGTAGAACAAGAAACTGTGATAGTGACGAGAAATCCTAATGAAATAAAGAATTGAATAGATCAAATGACAAAC
This sequence comes from Lepus europaeus, assembly GCF_033115175.1. Classification (NCBI taxonomy): domain Eukaryota; kingdom Metazoa; phylum Chordata; class Mammalia; order Lagomorpha; family Leporidae; genus Lepus; species Lepus europaeus. The sequence continues at coordinate 107,186,529 of NC_084828.1, read as the reverse complement.
ACATTAGAGAGCCTTAAAAACAGAATGGGTGAAGCAGAAGAGAGAATATCGGACTTAGAAGACAGAGAACAGGAAAGGAAACAGGCAAACCAAAGAAAAGAAGAGGAAATTAGAAATCTAAAATATATTGTTGGGAATCTACAAGATACTATTAAAAAACCCAACATTCGGGTTCTAAGAGTTCCTGAAGGCATGGAGAGGGAGAAAGGATTAGCAGGCATTTTCAGTGAGATACTAGCAGAAAATTTCCCAGGTCTGGAGAAGGACAGAGACATCCTAGTACAGGAAGCTCATAGAACCCCTAATAAACATGACCTAAACAGATCCTCACCACGACATGTTGTAATCAAACTCACCACAGTGAAACATAAAGAAAAGATCCTAAAATGTGCAAGAGAGAAATGTCAGATTACTCTCAGAGGATCTCCAATTAGACTCACAGCAGACTTCTCATCAGAAACCCTACAAGCTAGAAGGGAATGGCGAGACATAGCCCAGGTACTAAGAGAGAAAAGCTGCCAGCCCAGAATATTATATCCTGCAAAGCTCTCATTTGTGAATGAAGGTGAAATAAAGACTTCTCATAGCAAACAGAAATTGAAAGAATTTGTTGCCACTCGTACTGCCCTGCAAAAGATGCTTAAAGATATGTCACACACAGAAACACAGAAACATGGTCATCAATATGAAAGAAGGTAAAGGAAGGAAACCTCACAGCAAAAGATCACAGGAAGCTCAATTTCTCTTTGACATAGAATTAAAATCTGATGCTCTGTTAAAGCAATGTGTTAAAGTAATCTATTATGTTCTCTTGATGTCTGTTAAATTCTAATTGTTCAAAAACAGCTGAATTTTTATTAAGAGCTATGGGTTATTTAAATATGTGCTTATTTTCAAAGATTTGAATAATCACCTTGTAACAACGATCAAATTTGGTCTATATTATGTCATGATTTTAAGGAATCTTATTTCAACCAGATATTTTGGATTTTGAGCCTTCTTGCCATTCTTTTTTTTTTTTTTGCATGCAGAGTAGGTAGTGAGAGAGACAGAGAGAAAGGTCTTCCTCTTTGCCGTTGGTTCACCCTCCAGTGGCCTCTGCGGCCGGCGCATCGTGCTGATCCGAAGGAAGGAGCCAGGCGCTTCTCCTGGTCTCCCATGCAGGATTCTTGACAGGCATTCAAAGAATCAAAGTTTCATACAATCTGGACCCTAAAATTTCCAATAAATCTTGGACTTTGGTTTTTCCAGTTTGGGCCCAACTGAAAAAATCGAGCGACCTATGTCTCTCATCTTATAGAGACACAAATAATCAGGCTATTTGGATTATATTAGAAGTACTGTCAAGATGTGATGTGGTACTCAACTTTAAGTTTCTATAATGGAAAATGCTATTAATACAAATGTTTGCGAATTAAAAAGTCTAATGATCTTGTGTTACTAGACATGATAGTTATCTTAATGAGAAAGCCCCAGAGGCCTAAAGGGTTAAATACTTGTAAAATCCTACAGGTGCTTTCAAAAATACTGTGAAGTAAGCAAGTGCCTCCTGTTGGCTGATGAGTTTATAATTTTAAACATGGCAACTTAAAGTCTTTTGTCATCCACAGTTATATATGATTTGCTGCTCATAAAACTAAAGCGTTGTTGGTTCTGTGTTTAGTTGTCCCCCTATAGATTCCTATGGACTTTTTCCAACCACTTCTATTGTATTCAGTACTTTGGGATGGCTCTGTAAACAGATGAAGCCAATAATGTATTAACAGTACCAACTGAGAGAAAGTACGGTTAACTGAGGTTACTAAAAACAAAAAGCAATTCAAATCAATTGGCAATCTACAAAAAGAGTTAAAGATTTTAAAAGCTATTATTAAAATTACTATATTGGTCTACTATGCTATGTTATATGTGTGTACATATTGTATGGCCACATGGGGAAATTTTATTAAGAGTTTTATTTTAAATGGCTTATAGATAAGATTGTCCATAAATTTAAGCTGCTAAAATTAATCAAAGATACATTTTAATTCATGAGACCTGAATCTCTGCATCATATTTTTTAAACTTGTGGTAGAAAGAAACTAAAAACATTTTATATGTTTGTGCTTCAGTTTACTGGTTAAACAAACTATACCACGTTAGATATTTAAGAGGTATTCTCAAATACATGATTCTTAAAATTTATAGAAGGCATTGGACCTTCTGGTAAATGTTTTCTTAAGTTGTTATCTAATGGTTGAAACTGTTTGCTAAGTATTCATGTAATATTGCTATTGTCAGCAAGTGATCTAGGACTTGCTCCTTCATTTCTCTATTCTAAGCCCAACTTGTTCTTTCATTTCTCTATTCTCTTCAAGGTAGGAAACTAATTCTATTATGAAGGAATCTGTAAGATGCACAATTTAATCTTTAGACCTTATAAAAGAGATGGCTAACATTTTTCTGCAATAGCATAGCCAAAATAAGAGCTTAAATAATAATCTCATAGCTAGATTCACTTCGCCATCATCGAAGTAAACGGTAAGTAGAAAAAACCTCCCTTTCAGACCAAAGGGAAAGAAAGTTTTAAAGTGAGAATATAATTTTCCTCATGGGCATTGTCTACCTTAGAAAAACTACTACAGAACATGCCTGTGACTATAGACTTGTAGTTCAGGCCACCGAAGATTAGAGATGGGAAACGGGCACTCCCTTGACTTGCATCCTCTGGTCTGCTTTAACACAAACCAGGAGGAAAAGAAAGCTCGGCATCAGAAGCAATGGGTGGCAGGCCTATTAATGGCTGATCTGTACAGTGATCTGCCCTCAAGGAGACCCAACAGGCCAGTCCACTGCAGTGGCTTTCAATGTGGTAAGCCTGGGCTTCAGCAGAAGTCAGCTTGTGAAGAGCCCTGGCAGCTCTGCCAAGAGTTGGATCACTGGAAATGGACCTGCCCTGGAGTCGAAGGATGCCCAGGTCAGAGCCACAGATCTTATTGGCTCTAAGCTGAAAAGCCCTTCACTCAGCCCAACTTCCAAAGTGACCACTGCAGCTGAGGGGATGGTCAAGTAGGGTCAGCAACATTGCAGGCAGAACTGTAAATTTCTTGTTAGAGATGCCACCTGCCTTTACCTGGCCAGCTCTCCTCCCAGGCCAGCTAAGTAATGAAAGTCAACAGAGTGCCTTCCCCTAGGAGGTTCACACCTCCCTTAGGATATACCCCATGTGAAGAGATAGATAGGTATGAGCCTCTTAACTTACAAGGCCTAAAGCCCAACAGATTATTATAAAGACCCTTCTGTCTGGTTCTATTTGCCTCTCAATCAGAAAACTTAATTGTAGCTTAGACAGCACCTTTCTTAGCTCCTCTAATAATGACTCTGTCCTTTGTTCTAGACCCTGTCTAGTGCACTTGGGCCTCATTCCTTTGTAATCATAACCTCTACTCTACCACCAATGGCTCTACTCCCAACCTGTGTGTACTGATGGTCCTCTTCCCCACTTAATGCTGTATAATTGTTCAAACCTGGTTAATGCCACTCTTAGGATCATTGGTTACTATCCTCACCCTGTCTTTTATGACCTTGTCTAAATATGATCAGAGTCGGCAAACTTGGAAGGCTTCCATAGCCTAGGCAACTCATGATGACAGCCTAGGGTGGTTACTGGTGCAATAAACTAGAGTGTCAATTTGTTGGGTCAACAACAGGAGCCACTGTGCACTTGCTCCTCATGTGGGATCTCTGTCCTTAATGTGCTATACATTGTGATTTAATACTATAACGAGTATTCAAACAGTATGTTTCACTCTGTGTTTCTATGTGGGTGCAAACTGTTGAAATCTTTACTTAATATACTAAATTGATCTTCTGTATACAAAGAGAATTGAAAATGAATCTGATGTGAATGGAAGGGGAGACGGAACGTGAGAGGGGAGAGTTGCGGGTGGGATGGAAGTTATGGGAGGGGGAAGCCACTATAATCCATAAGCTGTACATTGGAAATTTATATTCATTAAATAAAAGTTAAAAAAATGAAAAGGGAGAGTTACATTAAATAATGCCTAGGTATGCTGAGAACATATTAAATTTAGAAGGTAAATGCAGGAGAAGAAGGCTTAAAAAGGCTACAAATTTGTTCTATTCCCAGTAGCTTTGGTTTATGAAGAGACATTCTAGGTAAGATTTTAAAGTTATCTCCCAAGATAATTAGACGAAAGCTAGGCCAGATGCCTAAGCTAAGTTTTGGTCTCAAAATAATTACTTTTGTTAATTACTAGTAATTAGTGTCAGCATACAAAAGTTTCCTAAAAATCCAGGGAGAAAGAGGAAGGGAGATGGGAAGGAGGACATGGGTAGGGGGAGAGTATTTTTCCAGTGCAATTGTATCTAGGGGTCATGAAATTCTGGTTCAAATTTTGAACATGCAGTTTTCTGGAACACTGGATATTTTCTTCTGGTTAAAGCAGATACGTTTTTCCCTCTACCTGGTCTTAGTGAAGTTTTTATAGCACCTTTACCTATTTTGTGCTTCTTCTTGCATTGCCAAAATGATTCTTTTTGTAGCTCTAAAATCATGCATTTAACCCTCCTTACACTGGAAAATAAAATTCAGTTTCAAGTAGCCCAGGCAGAAATGCCCAGGGATCTTCATAGAATTTCTTTAGCATTTATTTGTTAGTCAGAGGCTGCTAGACTTTGGTTCAGAGGATGGCAGAGGATTCTCTGAGTGGCTTGTAGGTAACCTATATTTTTTGGTATTTGTTACAAAGTTTAGGAGTTTACATAGTGCATTACACTTATTTTCTTTGTGGAGATGACCCTTTATGAGAATAGAAATATTTATAGATGCAAGTATTTGTGTGTTACCTAATCATCTCCTATTTATTTGAGGCTCCCCCTTTTTTTTGGTGTTTAGTTTCTTTTAAAATATTTAGAGTGCAACGTTGTTTGGCACTGTCCATGAATAATTCCTGGTGGATGTAGTCATTTTAGCCTGCAAGTAGTGGTGGAAATAACACTCTACTCTTTAAATGTCTACCACAATATTTCACCTTTGACTCTCATTCACTCTCATCCCCCTTGGTGGGTCAATGACTCCTTCATGTGTTCTGTGTTTAAGTGTTCACTGGATTGTCTACCTCATTGGATCACTAAAAGGATGAACCATGCCTTAGCTATATTTTTTAATATCACCAGTGCTCAGCTGGCAAATACAGAATGCTTTAACATGTCTTTTTGGAATTAGTAAAATATGCAGTCACCAATATTTACTTCTATTTACACTTTTGTGCTTCTATAGGTTCAATGAGTCATGAAATGGACCAGTTTTTCCCACCACCTATTCTGTGTTTTAGTGGTGATTCTCAATTTTGTTATTGTCCACAAGATAATTCTCAGTGCCAAGATATTGACTAACTTAGCTGTTTGCATATAGAAAAATAATTATTCATAAAGCTCACTGAATGGGAAGAAAAGTGAAGTTTGATGATGAAGTAAAATAGTGTTACTTTGTTTATAATATAACATATAATCAGCTCATGCTAAAAAGAAAAGATTACTATTTTTAGCAATGAAAACTATATGTATCAAAAGGAGACAATTTATATACTCATTAACTATATATTTCTAGAGAATCTATATGCTCTAATGCTATACTTAATATTTATGACTTTTAGAAATGTAAATCTCAATTACAAAACAACTACATTCTTCTATATATTCCCTGCAGGGTTCCTTAACAGAGAAAAAACAGGATTATGCTTTTGGGATTGTATCTATACTGTCAAGTGCACACAATATTAATTTTTAGGCACATCTTATTTGCTTTAGGTAAACTGAGAATTGCAAAATCCTGATATCATTAAAAAGTTCCACCACACCATTACCATTCATTACAGTATGATCAAAGCCATTCAATGCAATTGCAACTTTCCATTTCACAACTTTCTGTCACCAATCTCTATTTTCTTAATCCCATACCTCAAGTGCTGTTCTGAACTGTCCCGCTGCCACGGCATATTTCTTCTGTCTATAGCAAGAGCTGGCATCCTTTAAGGCTACCTGAAGCCATTTGTCAATCTGAGGCAGAAAGCTGAAATTAGGTACACTCATAGGGCCTACTATTTCAGCAGCTCGGCATGTTGGCTGAATCCCAGTAGACATGGAGGGCTCTATAAACTCATAGTTCACGTTCTCTTCATCAATGTAGACCAACTTCATTTCCACATCCATTATGTTCTTTAGGGGGATGTGAGGCAGAGGCATGGTGATTAACTGATTGTCAAGTTCCATTATCTTTGCCTCTTTCTTTCCGGCTGGCTGTTTTTCACTTTCTGCCTTCCGTTTAAGGGCCACTTTCTCTAAATCATTGCTTTGTTTTTCTTTGAAGCTCTTCGCCATTTTTATTCTTTCAGTTGTTATTTCTACCTGTTTATCACCACCACTTTTCTTAATTTCCCGCGATCTTTCCAGGATGTTAGATGGGTTTGCTAAGGTGGACATTTTCTTGTTTGTGTTTATCTTTGTAACAAGTTGATCATGGTGGACTCTATTCATTGTATTCTCCAAATTCATACTGTTTCCTGAATCCATTGGTTTTGCCCAAAGCTCCTGTAGAAGTGAGACAAAGGAAAATAACTAAAACAATATTTTGAAATTTCACTCATTTAAACTATAGTCACTGTTTATTCACTCTAGGTATCCACTACCTTGAAGTAAAACTGACTGTATCATCTACTAACAACTTCAGCAGGACTGTGTCAATCTCCAAACTCACCAAGATAAGAACTTGATGAAACCACATCTAGGCACTGACTTTAAAGAACATCTGCAGTTAAACAACACTGAATGAATATTTTTATGGGGTACCAAGTGTCATTGAAGAGGAAAATCTTATATGCATTCAATGAGGACAAAAAAGACCAGGAAAAATATACTCTTTCATAATTTCCTCAGAAAGACAGGTGGTCTAGAACTCATTATAAAATACACTGCTAACCTGCATAATAGACCTGGAGGTCTAAAGAAACTATAGCTGCTTCCTCTGAAAAGCTTCCAGAAATATTGTGAGCATAATGTTGCCTCAATTTGTTTCTTCTATTAATAATGAAAATCTCAAGTTTAAACATCTTTAAAGACAGCTGTTGTTCAAAACTGACTTTAAAGCAGAAAAATGTGACCATCAACCTCACATCAATGGGGAGCCATATATTCATTGTGAGTCTACTGTATTGATATTTTTAAAGCAATGGTATTAATGATGTATATTATATGAAGATGAGGCATTTTCCTAAAGTACTAATGCTCCAAATTTATGACTAACAGTCTTTTGATTTATCTGCATACTTTCTCTGCTTGCAAATTATTTCAAAATATAAAATGTCCTAAGACCTAACAATTATTTAGTATGATTGATTCCATTTTGTAAGACATCTTCACCTATCCATTCTATCCTGGAAACAACTGTGTAGGGTAATTAGGAATAAGGTAATTTGTAAAGAAACTAAGGAACAGACGGTTTGAGTTGCTTATTATGCAGAAGTCCTCACTCAGATTGCTGTTTCCTCTCTCAGGATGCCATTCACAAACTTGTTCTGCAGCCCACTGTTCTTTAGGATAGCTGAAAGTATACTTATGAAATATGTTAGTAACGTGCCAGGGGATTCCAATACAATCCCATCAAGGTGGCATATACCAATGCCATCTCACTAGTCCAAGTGATCAATTTCAGTTCACAATTGATCACACTGATAGGTCTAAGAGTCAAAGGGATCACACAAACAAGACTAGTGTCTGCTAATACTAACTGATAAAATTTAAAAGGGAGAGAACGATCCAACATGGGAGGCGGGATACACAGCAGACTCATAGAATGGCAGATGTCCTAAACAGCACTCTGGCCTCAGAATCAGCCCTTAAGGCATTTGGATCTGGCTGAAGAGCCCATGAGAGTATTGTAGACATGGAAAGCCAAGACACTCTGGTTAAAAAAAAAAAAAAACAAAAAACAAACAAACAAAAAAACCCAAAAAACACCTAAATGAATGATTTCTGTGAGTGAGATCCCAGTGGAAAGAACGGGCCATGAAAGAAGGAGGTATCTTTCTCTGAAGGGAGGAGAGAACTTCCACTTTGACTATGGCCCTGTTGGAATAAGATCGAAGTCCACAAACTCAAAAGGCTTCCATAGCCTTGGCAACTCATGACTAGAGCCTAGGGAGATTACTGACACCATAAACAAGAGTGTCAAATTGTTAAGTCAACAACAGGAGTCACTGTGTACTTACTCCACATGTGGGATCTCTGTCCTTAATGTGTTGTCCAATGTGAAGTAATGCTATAACTAGTACTGAAACAGTATTTTACACTTTATGTTCTGTGTGGGTGCAAACTGATGAAATCTTTACTTAATATATACTAAAATGATCTTCTGTATATAAAGATAATTGAAAATGAATCTTGATGTGAATGGAATGAGAGAGGGAGCGGGAGATGGGAGGGGTACAAGTGGGAGGGAAGTTATTGGGGGGGGAAGCCATTATAATCCATAAACTGTACTTTGAAAATTTATATTTACTAAATAAAAGTTAAAAAAAAGAAAAGAATGCTTTTAAATAAATAAAAAAAGAAATATGTTAGTACTTCAAAAAAATTCATGGGAAAATAGAACTAAAAGATAAGTGTGCATTTTCCACAAAACTTTGGAATATTCTGCATACATCAGACCAAGAAGATGAGAAAACAGAAATAAACAAGGGATGAGTATCACGATGTAGTAATAGGGAGATAAAAGCTAACATTTGTACTTTTCATCTACAACAAGGATAGTGCATGACTCAAGAGCGATACTTCAGTAGATTCTTAAAGCTTATAGTTTTGTAAATGTTATTATTTTCATTTGTTTGTTTGAACAACAGTAACTTGCCTATAGAAAGCCTTTAAACTACCTTTAAACTGTGGCTAGTAGTTCCCTAAGAAAAATAAAAGAAGCAGAACTATGTGTATGGCTCTAACTTTGAGGTACTTTCCCCCTCCCTAGCATTGTACATGGTCATCAGAAAAGGCTTAAGGTCATATGTGGACACAGTGAAGAATCTACTGTGATAATCTATATTATCTTGTAATAAAGATCAAAGTCCAATTATTCTCACCTTAGTTATTTTGGATATTAATTTGCAAATGTTGAATACTAGAGTAAAATTTTTCCAGTGATTTAAACTGCTGCATGACAACAGTGTTTCTACGAGGCAGAAACACTTAAGAGTTTGAAATTTTTGCCAGTCTGTCTTATGCTAAGTGTTGAAGATCATCATATCTGTGAATCTTAGACTGTACTGATATAGCCTTGCTGTGAGCAATGCCCTGTTTCCTTTTCCTCTTTTGGATTCATTGCTGGCTTCTAATATCTTTGGGACCACTAATGTAGTTACTTAGAGTGGTGAGGCGAAAACTGTTTTGGCCATCACTGGTATCTTGCGTTTGCTCTTGTGCCACATACAATTTAGATTGAGCAGAAATTAGTTTCAGTCTGTAGTTATGATTACTGGTAGATGGATGCCCCAGATGAGCCTCTATACTACTGGATTTCTTTCTGTAGCAGACATGTAGCTTTTAAAATCGTCTAGAGTTAAAAATAACTGGTATTAAGGTGCTCTGGTTTGTATATAATTTCACAATGGACTATAAAAATATAAACAGGAAATGTCCAAATTTTCAAGCTATCTCCCAGATACCTAAACTATCTCTACTTCAAGCACTGGAGATTGAAGTGTATCAGAATAGCTTTAGTTGGTTGTTAGTAACATTTTTAGCATACACAGCAGAATGACCTTTCTCTGCTCCATTTATTTCACATTTCTTGAACACAGATAAATGTGTAGTCGTCTTCCGGGTAATTGTTCTTTCTTTCACTCTTCATGTTTACTTCCCTCCCTCCTCCTCTTTATCCTCTGCCTGTTTTTCTTCCGACTCTACCAACTTCAATAATCCTTCCAGCTGTTCCCTACTCTGTGCCTTTCTTTCCCAGCAAGAAGAAAAGTTTTTTTTTTTTGTTTGTTTGTTTTTAAGGCCAGTTTTCTGAATATTTCTGCATCTGTTTCTAAACCTCTTTGTACAAATTATCAGTCTGGGCTCCAGTACAGTTTTATACAAGAAACAATGGTAGAGGAAGTAAAAGTGTACATGCTGTACAAAGAACACTGGTAGAGAATAAATATGTAAATAAACAATTAGATTTCAGACATCTGGAAGATCAACTATTCTAAATTTATAAAAAAAAAAAACCCAAATAATTCCAGCCCCCTTCTTCCAAAATCTGGAACAAATATCTGCATGTTTGAAAGTATCTTAAATGTGCTGTCTGAAAAAGTATGACCCAACTCAATCATATGTTATAGTAAATCCAGTTTAGATGTAGAGACTGTTCTTCATCAATATTGTTGCAATATACATAACATTTGCTTTTTAAACATTTTTTAAATTGTAAAATTCCATTTAAACAATCTCCATTAAGCAATTAATTCAAGACTTTTTATCATCTAGTCCAATGTGTTTCCAGCCTCATTTAGCATGCTTATAAACTACCATGAAGTGAGGTTGAACTTCTTATTTTTTCTAAAAGATGCTCATTTTCATTGTATTGACCAAGAATTTCTCATCTACTGTCCCCTCTTCATTTTACCTGTCAAAACCTAGCCAAGAGTTAGCCATTTCACAACTTCGTTAGAATACCAGCATTTCCAGCACTTAGAATTTACATGAAGTTCCAATAAGTTCCATGAAAGCAGAAATATGTTTTACATAACTTGCCGTTAGTTCAGTGCTTTGCATAAAATAGGCATTCTATAGGTGTCGATCTATATGAATGCTGTGAATGAAAGGCTTTGTTAAGAGAAATAAAATTGGATATTTTGTCACTTATTGGCCTATAACTTAAAAACTTCTTTCTGAGGGGATTTTTGTTTTGTTTTATTTTAAATTAGGTCTTGAATAAGGTACATTTTCTGCTTTGATAGTTCAAGTGAATCACGTAGGAACTAGGTTTAAACTATCTACCAACCTCTTTACTTTTTTTAGTATTCAAGTTGATTAACATGACATTAGTCAGTGTTCCTGAGGCAGTGAGCTATGCTTTAATCGTTATTTCAATAAAATAGCTTTAGAGAAAACTATTAGACAATCATTATGTGTGTCAAAGAAGTATTTGCTGATAATATCCTATAAAAATATCCATTCTTCAATTTAGAAGACAGTGCGGTAAAATTGATTTCCTCATAGAGAAATGCCTTAGAACAGGATTTCCAACAGATATTGATAGGAAACATTAGAACAATCTCCAAGGTTTTATAATACAAATTCAGGTGTAAAAAACAAAGAGAGGTTACTGTTCAATCATTTCCAGTGGGTAACCATTTCAAATGTATTCAGTGGATTTTCAATACATTTATTTTCTTTCCTTAAGCATTTCATCAAGCATCCTGTTCTGTGTGGGACTTTCTACTGCTTCATAGATCCAATAAGTGGTTGACATGGCTATTAGTACCACAAATGATTTATCAGATTTTAGTGGAAATAGGCAGGTTAAACATGAACACGTTAGAAAAAGAATCCTTAAAAGTGAGCTCCCTGAAACATTCAACATCACAGTTGCTATGGTTTTCTTTCTTTCATTTTTTTAAAAAAAGATCTAATTTTAACTTGCTGTTAAATGTAACCAGAGAGACATTATGAGAAAAAAAAAACAACCAAAAAACAAAAAACCTTGCTTGTCTGTCAGTGCACCTTGGTATTTTTAAAAACAGAACACAAAATATTCCCGCCATAAAAAATCATTTATTTAGAAGCAGTGTTAAGCAGGACATAGTGTAAGGTAATATGAGGAAAACTAAAAGTGACCAACACAGCGTGTTTGGCAGTCTAGTGCTCGCAGAGGCTGTCAGTGGAGGAGGGATAAGGAGAAGTGTAGATAAATAACCTCATGGAATGGAGTTGCTCTCTTACTACACTGTGAACTAATGGAGAGTTGGAAATGTATCACAATCCTTTTCTCTATGTGGATGTGTAGTTCCTTCAGAGCCTGAAACACATTAGGCCCTCCATGCACATTTGTTATTAGAATGAACATCAGGCTGAGGTATCATGTACCATACTAGCAATGACAGACATGCTTCTGCAGGAACATGCGGCCAGTGCAGTTTCAAGATATTTAGGAAGGCTTTTTAGCAGGGGCAGAAAGAGAAGCATTCCTTTACAAGCAATTTTTTTTCTCTTTTATCCAAATACCTGCAAGGAGTGGTGCACCTTTATCAGCAGGGAGAAGGGAATTTGGGTCACAGTGCTTGTTAAGACATATAACATAAAACATGCAACATTATACCATTATGTGTAATAAAGCAACCAAGAACTACTCTCAGTTAAAAAAAGTTTATCTCACCCAATTATTTTTCACATCACCTCTTTACCATATAGTTTTTTAAAAAAGAGTTATTTATTTGTTTGAAAGGCATAGTGGCAGAGACAGGGAGAGACAAAGACAGAGATCTTTCATCGCTGGTTCACTCCCTAAATGGCCACAAGAGCCTGGTTGGGCCAGGCCAAAAAAGCCAGGAGCCTGGAATTCCATCTGGGTCTCTCATGTGGGTGTAGGGGCCCAGACACTTGGGCCATCTTCCATTGCTTTCCCAGGCACATTAGCAGGGAGCTAGATTGGAACTGGAGCAGCCAGGACATGAACCTGCACCCCTATGGAATGCCGGTGCCTCAGGCAGTAGCTCAACTTGCTTTGCCACAACACTGGTGCTTGCAAAATATTAGCATTTTTTTTTAATTAGTGAAGAAATCGAGAAGTTAATCAGTTTGAAAGGGACCACAATGAAAATTTATGAGACCTAAGACTTGAATCCAGGATATCTGACATCAAATTCCAGATCTTCTGGACTATAAGACAATGAATTCCTCTGCATTATACCTCCAACTAATAATGATCTGTATTTTTCCTTACTTTAAAGAACTTTATTTTTAATTTAATAACCAGGTATTTAACTTTACTACTGTCTTACAGGGCAGGAAGTTACTCCCTTTAATAATTTGAAAATATGAACCAAATTTTTTTGTTAGAGGCATTAGATTTTAAGTGTTTCAGAAGATCTTTAGTTACAAATTTAATTATGGCCCTGATAAATTTGAGCTGTTATCAAATCTAGAAAAAAAGATGTGGACATTGAACTTCTGTGTGGATTCCAAGGATGTCAAACTTAGAATAGTCAAATCATTTTTCTGACCATTAAGTCAACAAATGGGATTTTTGCCATCAGAGCAACCATGGTACTCTGTACCTTGTGAACATCTGCCATGTTGTATCAGAAAGAATGCTGGAAGGGGAACTTTTTCAACTATGTGACAGCTCTACTTGCACTGCTTAATATGCATTTAAAATAAACAATTCCCAAATAGAGCTCTTAATTCTCATCCTCTCAAAGCATCTCTCTCCCAATCTTTCCCATCCCAGAACATGCTATTCCCATCTACTCAGGTGGCCAGGACAAAATTTTACAAGTTATCCCTGATTTCTTTATTTCTCTTAACACCCAATTTACAATCCACAATCTGATCTGGTTGTCTCAAATGTCTTCCCCTTTCCATATCCATGAACAATTATCTCTACAGACCCCATGATCTTCTGCTTTGATTACTGTAAATACTTCCTCAAACACAGCAGCCCAAATCAATCTTTTAATTGAAGATCAGATTCTACCTCATTCTTGCTTGAAACCTTTCAATAGCTGACACCTAGAATAGAATATGAACTCTGATGTTTTTGCCCTATCTGAAAATACATCACATCTTTCTTCCTTGTCTACTATGTTCTGGGAGCCTTGTTTTCATTCTGGTCTTCTAACTAAACAAGTTGCTTCTTACCTCAGCACTTTTGCCCTAGTTGGGCTGGAATGTTTTCTCTGCTGTTCTTTTTATATTATTTGGATGATGGCTTAAATGTCTATTCAGCCAGCGCCGTGGCTTAACAGGCTAATCCTCCACCTTGTGGCGCCAGCACACCGGGTTCTAGTCCCGGTCGGGGCGCCGGATTCTATCCCGGTTGCCCCTCTTCCAGGCCAGCTCTCTGCTATGGCCCAGGAAGGCAGTGGAGGATGGCCCAAGTCCTTGGGCCCTGCACCCGCATGGGAGACCAGGAGAAGCACCTGGCTCCTGGCTTCGGATCAGCACAATGTGCCGGCCGCAGCGGCCATTGGAGGGTGAACCAACGGCAAAAAGGAAGACCTTTCTCTCTGTCTCTCTCTCTCACTATCCACTCTGCCTGTCAAAAAAAAAAAAGTCTATTCATAGAAGCTTTCTTTAATGAACTAAAGTAACCAGACCCAGTCATAACTATTTTAAACTACTTCCTACTACTTATAACAGTGATATCTACTTATTTATATTTCATTTCTATCTGTCTCCCCCCACCAGAATAGAAGCTCTATGAGAGACTGTGCCTTGTATGGCTAATTCTTGGTTATATATTTCAAACATGCCTGGGACAGAATAGATGCACAATAAATGTTTGTTGATTGGACAGCTGGATGATTAAATCTTATTGTACAATTAATGAAGAGTTCAAAAGTTTATTGCTGTTGTCCTGTTTTACAAGAGCTTAGTTGGAGTCACTTAAATATATGTTAGATTTTTCCAAATTGACCTTACCATGGAAAGTTTCTCCATGCATTGTGGTATCTTGAGGTCTTCTTTCTTTTCTCCCCATTTTTATTGCTTGCTATTGTAAGTCAACAGTATTTATGATGTACCTACTCTGGCCTCTTTTATTTTAGCCTTTCTTAGGGAGTAAATAATTTCCATGATTCTTTGTTGTTATAAAGTATGGCTTCATTCAGAATCCAAACCTTCAGAAAAATCAATCCTTTTGGAGAAGTGATATTCATACAACTTGCTCGCATTACAAGTATTGTCTGTGAGGATTTAATTGTGCTTCTCTAAAATTTTTGATCTAATCTGATTGTGAAAACAATAACTCATTTGGTGTGACAGCAATATGAGTGTGGGTGAATTAATGTTTCAGTGTACTTCAGTGTCTTTGGCTACATTTCTTCTTGAAATATAAATGTGATAAACCTGCCAGATGTTTGAACATCCTGAGAGGAAGTTTGAATTCTGTTCTGTTTCCTTGCAAACATTGTTCTGTCCTTCTTCTTTTTTTTTATTTTTTATTTTTTTTATTTTTGACAGGCAGAGTGGACAGTGAGAGAGAGACAGAGAGAAAGATCTTCCTTTTTGCCGTTGGTTCACCCTCCAATGGCCACTGCGGTAGGCGCGCTGCGGCTGGCGCACCGCGCTAATCTGATGGCAGGAGCCAGGTGCTTCTCCTGGTCTCCCATGGGGTGCAGGGCCCAAGGACTTGGGCCATCCTCCACTGCACTCCCTGGCCACAGCAGAGAGCTGGCCTGGAAGAGGGGCAACTGGGACAGGATTGGTGCCCCAACCGGGACTAGAACCCGGTGTGCCGGCGCTGCAAGGCGGAGGATTAGCCTAGTGAGCCGCGGTGCCGGCCTGTTCTGTCCTTCTTGAAAAGTGATCCAAGTTTCCCTTTACATAAGAGGCTGGGACTACACAGGTGTGTAAAGAAAATATTTTTTTTCCCTTTAGCTCTGGTCAACTCTAATTTTGTTAATCAACTTCTTCGTTTAGAAATTCTCATTTTATTTTGTTAACTCAGAACTGCAGAATGGTAGAAATGGATGTGTTTTCAAATACACCCTGACTCAATCTCCTTATCTTGCAAATGAAGCAGAACCTGGCAGGGGAAATGACCTGCTCATATTTACACAGTAAAACAGGGCTTGTATCCATAGAGCATAGCTCTCAGAATTCTTTCTACATCACTCCACTACTTCTCACCACAATATAAAAGGTAAATGGTTACTAATGCTATTCATTAATGAAGAAATATATTGGACAGTTCAGTGTTTTGTTTGGAGAGACTCAACAAAATTAATGAACATGAATGATAACTAAAAAGAGCTCTCACATCTTAAACTACCCTTTAAATTACTTAACTGATTGCTCCTAAATTTGCTTCAAACTTAAATCTACCCACAGAAAGGAAAAGTGTGTTAAAAATATAACTTTCAGTTGAAATAATTTGAAATTTAAAGAAAAGTTATAAGAATAATAACACTCAAAATTGCTCTTTCTCCATACTTAGCAGTTTTAAACATTTTGACAACATTTTAAATTCTGTCTTATGGATGTGTGTGTGTGTATGAATGTGCAGATACACAGTATATTTTAACATTATTTTCCCATGTCATTCGAGGAAAATTTTAATACATCCTGCCTCTCTGTCCCTTAATACTTCAGTGCACATTTCCCAAGATAAAGGAATATTTCTTTGTTGCAATACAATATGGTCATCAAATCCATGGATGTTGAGCTTTTACAGTATTACTGTCTAATCCACATATCCTATTCTCATTTGTCAATTGTCTCAGCTATGCTCAGGTTCAGATGCAGTGAAGGAGAACAGAATGGATATAATTGTCATGTTTCTTTAATCTCTTCCACTCTGCAATAGTTCCTCAGTCTTTGTCTTTTATGGCACTGCCATTTTTGAAGAATATAAGCCTGCTATTTCAGAGTCGACCTCAATTTGGCTTTTGTTTTCCTTTTTGGGACACTTCTAAATGATCTGATTTAGGTTAAGCATTCCCAGGCAGAATACCACAGAATGATGTTGTCTTTCTCAGGATATCACACATGGAGATTATAATGTCCACCTGACCTTCTTTGGTGATGCCATTTTTGATCACCTAGTTGAGATATTATTTAGTTTTTACAGAGTGTAGTTACAGATTTCCTTCCTGCACCTTATATACATTCTGTGAGGAGAAGACACTCTTAAGACCATGCTTCTTTTGAAATACTAAATGCTAGAACGAAAGTTTCCCAGAAGGTTATATTTTTTTGGTCATGCTCATGATCTGCCTACTCCCAGGGCATTCTGATACCAGTGGTCTGGTGGTCATGCTGGCCTGAAGCCAAGGCCTTCATATGCTTTCTTTTGCTGAGGCAAAGCTGAGAGCTGGGTTGGCACTGATGAGGCAAAAGATAGAGGCATTGATGATGTTAAAAAAGCATTTATGGGCCGGTGCCATGGCTCACTTGGTTAATCCTCTGCCTGCAGCACTGGCATCCCATATGGGCGCCGGGTTCTAGTCCCGGTTGCTCCTCTTCCAGTCTGGCTCTCTGCTGTGGCCCAGGAAGGCAGTAGAGGATGGTCCTGCACCCACATGGGAGACCAGGAGGAAGCACCTGGCTCTTGGCTTCAGACTGGTGTAGCTCTGGCCGTAGCGGCCATTTGGGGGGTGAACCAATGGAAGGAAGGCCTTTCTCTCTCTCTCTCATTGTCTAACTCTATCTGCCAAATAAAAAAGAAGCATTTATTGGTTTCAATGCTTAATGTTCTGAAAACTGCCTGTAGGGATAAACTGCTGGGAGACATTCATTCATCCATTTGGTCAACAAACATTTAGAGAGTTCTTGCTAGGTAAAATTGCTGAGCTAATTCCTGGGGGATTACAAGCATGAATAGAATGGATAATGCTTCATAGGAGTCTGGAGGCAAAAGATCAGAGAGGGTATCTGAAAGGATGTTCATTCCTGGAGTGTTCCAAATTCAATAGCTGAAGCAGTGAGGATGACAGGGCATGCATTTTAGACATGGATGGACATGAGTGCAAATCCTGACCCTAACTCTTCTTGGCTGAAGAAACTTTTGCAAGTGATTTAACTTTGATGAAACTTGCTGTCTTTATTTAAGAATTGTGAATACTAACTCATTCCTCATAGAGAGAATCAAAGGATTAACAAAATAACCTATGTTAAGAATTAATGCATAGAGATTTAAAGATGGTGGATTAGGGAGTGAAATGCTATTCTGGACTAAGGATAAACAGTGATTAGAAAAATGTAGGAATTGCATCCTCAAGGGAGAACTGGGGAGAAAAACACACTGGAAGATCTATGGGAAGGGGAGAAATGGCACGGACCTTGTGGAGGGTACCGACTCACAGTGTGAGCACAAGCACTGCTGCAGGGGCCAAAGCCAGAGTGGGCAGCAGTTTGGAGATGGTGAGATTCGATTGCAGCAAACTGTGGTGATAGAGTTGGAAGGAGAGTGTGGCCTGGATCTAGGCTGAAGCCCTGGGGGCTGGTGGTTGCTGGCAGTTGCCCACTGACCAAATGTTAAGTGGAGGGTAATGCTTGTTTCCCACCAATTTTCCCTAAACAGCATCTGTTGCCCAGTTGAGAGAGGGTGGGCTCCATTTTGGGTTAGGGTGGCAGCTATGGAAGCCTTTGTGTGTGTGCACAGCAACTGACTGAGTTGGGACACTAATCAGCAGTGCCGATGGCAGTGGCAGACAGGCAGCAATGTTCAGTCAGTGGCTCTTGTGTGAGCATGTGACCCAGAGAATCCAGCAGAAAGAATGGTCTACAGTCCCCACTGATTTTAGGCCTGGCTGGGAGGTGGCTGGGCAGCCAAAATGGGATGGTGCCGTGCTCAAGGCCCCCAGGGTCAAGATACCTAGGAGGAACTGTTTTGGAGAACATCTGCCTCTCTGTTGACTGGACAGGCTGGCAAGGTAGAAAGAAACCTCTGGACTCAACGACTGACTGTAGGAGCCTTGTGTGCTGAGAACGTGAGGGTCTCAGTGGTTACATGAGAAGTGAAGGGTGTAGTTGGGTATTGAGACCTATGACACCCAAGGATACTCACCCCACCCTGGAGTATTGACCAGAGCTCCCTGGACACACCCATCACACATCTCTTGGTTTTCACCGAAAGTGCAGACATTCCACTAAGCCATCAGAAGAAAAAATGAAAATCAACTACACAAATGCCTAAAAACAAAAGAAGAAATTCAAGAAACAAGACTAAGGAAGATACTGTGACCTCCCCCAACCCCTGCAAAAGAACACAACAACATTTTAATATTAGAATATGAAAATGAAGAGACTGAGGAAATGCTGGGAATGAAATTCAAAAATTAATCACCAGATTAATCAAAAGCAATCAGAAGCAAATCTACAAACTAAAGAAAGTCATACATGACATCAATGAATTTTTTTCCCATGAAATTGAGATTGGAAAGAGAAATAAAAATGAAATATTAGAAATAAAGAATTCAATAGATCAAATAAAAAATGCAGTAGAAAGCCTAACAGCAGACTTGGAGAGGCAAACTAGAAGACAAATCTTTGGAAATCTTAGACCAAAAAAAAAAGCCAAGAAGAAAATAGAAAACTTAAAAATAGTGTTGGAGAGTTATGGGAAACTATCAAATGACCCAATATACGGGTCTTAGAAGTTCCTAAAGGTGTGGAAAGAGAGAATGGACTAGAGGGCCTATTTAGTGAAATAATTACAGAAAACTTACTTGCCCAATTTGGAAAAAGAAAGAGATGTCCAAGTATAGGAAGCACATAGAACTCCTAACAGACATGACCAGAAAAGATCTTCACCATCACACACTGTAGTCAAACTTTCCACAGTAAAACATAAAGAAAGGATTTTAAAAGGTACATGAGAGAAACACCAGATTACTTTTGGAGGATCTCCAATCAGACTCACAGCTGACTTCTCATCAGAAACCTTACAGGTTATAAGGGAATAGTGAGATATAGTTCAAATATTAAAAGAAGAAAACTGTCAACCCAGAATACAGTACCCTGCAAAGTTCTCATTCACGAATAAAGATGAAGTAAAGATCGTCCATAACAAATAGAAATTTAAAGAATTTTTCAACACTCACCCAGCCTTACAAAACATGCTTAAGGATGTGCTACACACAGAAACACAGAGATAGCCATATTATGAAAGAATGAGAAGGCAGAAAATTCTCCAGTAGCAGAACAAAAGAAATACAAAGTAAACAATGGGAATATTTATGAAAGAATGGCAGGGTCAAGTCATTACTTATCAATAGTCACCTTGATTGTAAAGGGCCTCAACTCTCCAGTTAAAAGATACAGACTGGCTGAATGGATTAAACAACAAGATCCATCTATTTGCTGCTTACAAGAAACACATCACACCAGCAAAGATACATGAAGACTGAAACTGAAAGAATGTAAAACGATATTCCATGCTAACAGAAACCAAAACATAGCTGGTGTAGCCATCAATATCAGACAAAATAGACTTTAACATAAAAACTGTTAAAAGAGACAAAGAAGAGCACTATGGAATGATTAAGGGATCAATTCAACAGGAAGAAGAGACTATAATAAATGTATGCACATCCAATAGCAGGTCCCCTGGTTATTTAAAAGAAACATTAATGGACCTGAAGGGAGACATAGACTCCAATACGATAGTAATGGGGGACTTCAATACCCCACTTTGGACAGCAATGGACAGATCAACCAGACAGAAAATCAGCAAGGAAACAACAGAGGTAATTGGCACTATAGAGCAAACAGATCTAATGGATGACTACAGAACCTTTTACCCCACAGTGACAGAATACCCATTTTTCTCATTAGCATGGAAATTTCTCTAGGATAGACCATATACTAGGCCATGGAGCAAGTCTCAGCAAATTCAGAAAAATCAAAAACATACCATGCATCTTCTCTGATCTCCTGGAATAAAGCAGGAAATTAACAACACAAGAATCTCTAGATCATATGCAAACACATGGAGACTGAACAACATACTCCTGAATGAACAGTGCATAGAAGAAATCAAAAGAAAAATAAAACAATTTCTGGAAACAAATGGAGATGAGAATATGTAATATCAAAACTTATGTGATACAGCAAATGCAGTGTTAAGAGGGAATTTTGTAACAATCAATGCCTACATGAAAAAACTGGAGAAGGTACCAAATCAATGTGTAATCAATGTATCTCAATGATCTAGAAAAACAACAAACCAAACACCATATTAGTAGGTGGAAAGAAATCATTAAAATTGGAAAAGAAATAAAATAAAATTGAAACAAAAAATTCAAAAAATCAGAGAAATGAAGAGCTGGTTTTTGAAAAAATAAACAAAATTGATACACCATTGGCCCAACTGAAAAACAAAGGGAAAGTACCCAGATCAACAAAATCAGAGATGAAAAAAGTAATGTAACTTCAAATATCACAGAAATAAAAAAGAATCATCAGAAATTACTATAAAGAGCTGTATGATGACAAATTGGGAAACCTGGAAAAAATGGGTAGATTCCTAGAAACATACAATCTACCAAAATTAAGCCATGAAGACATAGGAAACCTAAACAGACCAATAACCAAGACAGAAATTGAATCAGTGATAAAGACCCTCCCAAAAAAGAAAAGCCCACGGCCAGATAGTTTCATTGCTGAATTCTACCAGACTTTTAAAGAACTAAGTCCAATTCTTCTTAATCTATTCAAAACAATTGAAAGGGAGAGAATCCTGCCAAACTCCTTCTATGAAGCCTGCATCATCTTAATACCTAAACCTGAAAAAGATGCAACAGAGAAAGAGAACTATAGACCAATATCCCTAATGAACAAAGATGAAAAAATCCTCAACAAAATATTAGCTAATCAGTCCAACAGTACTTCAGAAAGATCATTCACCCAGTCCAAGTGGGATTTATCCCTGGTATGTGGGGATGGCTCACTATTCACAAATCAATGGATATATCACATTAAAAAACTGAAGAACAAAAACTATATGGTTATCTCAATAGATGCAGAGAAAGCATTTGATAATATACAAAACCCTTTCATGATGAAAACTTTAAGCAAATTGGGTATGGAAGTAATATTCCTCAATACAATCAAGGCAAGATATGACAAACCCATGGCCAGCATCCTATTGAATGGGGAAAAGCTGGAAACATTCCCCTGAAGATACAAAATCAGACAAGGATATTCACTCTCACTAATGCTATTTAATACAGTCCTGGAAGTTTTAGCCAGAGCCATTAGGCAAGAAAAAGAAATCGAAGAGACACAAATTGGAAAGGAGGAAATCAAACTATCCCTATTTGCAAAAGACATGATCCTATATATAGGAGATCCAAAAGAATCCACAATAGCTAACATATCGAATCAACCCAGATGTCCATCAACTGTTGACTGGATAAAGAAATTACAGTATACATACACCATGGAGTACTACTCAGCTATAAAAAAAGAATGAAATTCTGTCTTTTGCAATAATATGGCTACAAGCAGAAATCATTATACTTAGTGAAATAAGCCAGTTTCAAAAAGACTGATATCATATGTTTTCCCTGATCTGAGATAACTAACAGAGTACCTGAAATGTAACGTATCAGAGAAATAGACTTTTTGGGACTCAATGATTGTTTATAGCACTTTTCTCTTCTATGGAGGAGCAGTGTTTTTTGTTTTCTTTCTCTTCATACTACTTGCTGAACTCTTAGAGTAGGGTTAACCACACAATCATTAAGTATACTGCAAATAGATCATTGTAAATATTAAGAGTGGGAATTTGAGAGGGAGCGGGAGGAAGGGCTGGAGCATGGTGGGAGGGAGAGTGGTGGGGGAAGTGACACTAAGTTCCAAAATATGTAAGTAAGAAATATATGAAATTTGTATAACTTAAGTAAAAAACAAAATAAAAAGAATTCATGTATAACCTTGTATATAATAAATTCTCTACCTAGGGAGGCTCTGATGGTGTTCTATATAGTATTTATACTATATTAATATACATGCTAATATTTAATATAAAATTTTACATTTATGTGTAATATTTACATATAAAATACACTAATAATGTTGTTATTGGTGTTTTGCTTCACATTGTGAAACTTTGTTTATAAAAACATATAAATACATATATCATTTTTCTTCCTAAATTTCAACATGTTGACAGTTGATATTTACATAAAAACTAGATCAAGACATTTGTTCTCAGGATTTTGTTCCTGTAGAGGAGTGACCATCACCAATGAGGATAACTGATCTACTTTCCATGACATCATATATATAAATACAGACACACACACACACACATTGCATAACCCATTGAAATGGCCCTTAAATGAATAATTACTACTCACTACTCTTATCTCAACATTAAAACTTGAGGCATGAAGGTGAGACTGTTTCTAAATTATTTTCCCCTGGGGCTGAATTGGATGTTTATTTTCACCTAAAATCACAATAAATCTCTATAAATTGTCTTTTTGAGTGGATGGGCAGGTAAGGAGTGAATATAAAAATTCCCTAATCAGCAAACATTTTCATATAATAAAATTTTCATTGTTATAATTTTCATGCTTTATAATACCTTTACAGTGCATTTTAACTTCACTCCTTGACTATCTTTCCTCTTACAAGTTTTATGGCACTTATTACAGATTTGGAAATACATGCAGAAACACAGATATGCATGTCAAGTCCTATCACATGATAAGCAGGTGATTTGAAAACAGGGTTCACTTGTTTCTTTGAAAGGTTTCTGATATTTTGCTAAAGATACTTTAATTATTAAGTGCTTTCAAACAGAACTATTTGAAATTTGAATACACATATATTTGACCTAGATAAAATAATTTTTACTTGTTTAGATTTTTATATTTACTATTAACTAAAAGATTCTTTTGAATCCTTTTGTAGTATAAGGAATGATGTCTATTTTGCAGAAATGCATTTGTCTGTAGAAGAAATTAACTGTGGAATCAAGATAAAGGATATATCAAAATAGTTTAGAAACACACTTTTTAACTTTTCAATCATGTTTCAATTATATTTAATGAAGATTTACAGGTTTATGAAGTTGAAAAACATTTGAAAGTTGATCTGTATTAATCCGTTACTAAAAATTTTCCAACTGATCTCAGCAAGAGAGAACCATAAAGTAAAAAAATTGCTTGCCAAAAAGTTTTTATGTGCCGAACTCTAAAATGACCATTTTGATGCTCTGAACCTGAGCAAATATATCATTCAAACGATTGTGCTTGTGGGTGGGGTGGAGTAGCAGATCAGAACTTCTGTTGAGTGTATTGGAGAACTGAGGGGTGGGCAGTGAGAAATGGGGAGGAAGTAACTCCGTCTTCAAAGTGAGCTGATTTCCTCAGCATTTTAATTCTGGGGATATTTGATAATTCTAGGTATGCGGAAGAGGCATCTCAGTAATCCACTTAGAGAGGGGCACAGCTGGCTGATAATGAAACCAGTTCAGCTTTGCCTAGATATGAGGGGTACCTCAGAACAGAATTATTTTACCACTTGGAAAAAAAAAGCAAATTTCTGAATTAAAGTAGGGGCAAGATGCTAAACTGAAATGCCTCTGAAAAGCAAGGTAAAGTTTTAGCAATCTCAAGAGATGAGACTCCCAGAAGAAGCGCCTTGGAGAAACATCAGCCAGAAGTTGCTCTTTCCAGGCCTGCAACTCTCCCTCAATGTGGAACAGATCATGATTAACCTAAGATGAACTATCATGTAATCTGCCCAGTGAAAAAAAGATGAATCTGTTAAGGATAAAGATATATGATACAGATCCCCTATAATTTTCTGCACACCACATTTAGCATTTAGTAGAATTTATTAGGTATGCAAAAATAATCAAGATATTGTAATCAAAAACCAAAAAGAAAAGACAACAACAGAAACACACCCATGGATCATCAAGATATTGGAGCTAGTTAACGAATTTAAAATGAATCTAATTAACATATTCAAGCCAAGGCAGGAAGATTTGATAGAGAACAGCATTGTAATCTACAAAAAGGATCACGTAGAAATTCTAGAAAGTTATCTTAAATT
Organism: Lepus europaeus; assembly: GCF_033115175.1. Classification (NCBI taxonomy): domain Eukaryota; kingdom Metazoa; phylum Chordata; class Mammalia; order Lagomorpha; family Leporidae; genus Lepus; species Lepus europaeus. Next base: position 107,161,758 of record NC_084828.1, on the reverse strand, counting down.
AACTCATTAGTTGGATTAAACAATAGAATGGATGTAACAGAAGACAGGAATAGTAAACTTAATAAACATCAATAAAAAATAGTTAAAATTAACCAGAGGGGCCAGCATTGTGGCACAGTGGGTTAAGCCACCCCTTGTAACACCAACATCTCAAATTGGAGTACCAGTTAGTCTCCATTGCTCTGCTTCTAATCCAGCTCCCATCTAATGTGGCTGAGAAAGCAGTAGAGGATGTCCCAAGTGCTTTAGTCCCTGCTACATATCTGGACTCCTGGCTTTGGTCTAGACTAGCCCCAGTTGTTGAGGCCATTTGGGGAGTGAACCAGCAGGTATGATCTCTCAATCTCTCTCTCTCTCTCTCTCTCTCTCTCTCTCTCTCTCTCTCTGTTGCTGTCAAGAAAGAGCCCATGAGAGTATAGCAGGCATGGAAAGCCAAGATATCATGGAAAAAAAAAAAGACCTAAATGAATGATCTCTGTGAGTGAGATCCCAGTGGAAAGAACGGGGCCATCAAAGAAGGAGGTACCCTTCTCCGAAGGGAGGAGAGAACCTCCACTTTGACTATGACCCTATCGGAATAAGATCAAAGTCAGCGAACTCTAAAGGCTTCCATAGCCCTGGCAACTCATGACTAGAGCCTAGGGAGATTACTGACGCCATGAACAGGAGTGTCAAATTGTTAAGTCAGCAACAGGAGTCACTGTGTACTTACACCCCATGCGGGATCTGTCCCTAATGTGTCGTCTAAAGCCAAGTGATGCTATGACTGGTACTGAAACAGTATTTTTATACTTTGCGTTTCTGTGTGGGCGCAGACTGATGAGGTCTTTGCTAATTATATACTGAAGTGATCTTCTGTATATAAAGAGAATTGGAAATGAAAAAAAAAAAACAACCTGGTGTTAAAATGGAAATGGCATAGACAATTAATTATTTTGAAAAAAAAATTGTGTAGGATCTCTGTCTTTAATGTGCTGTACATTACTATTTAATGCTATAATTAGTAATCCAATGGTAGTTTTTTCACTTGATGTTGCTATATGGGCAAAATGTTGAAATCTTTACCTAATATATACTAAACTGATCTTCTGTATACAAAGAGAATTGAAAATGAATCTTTACATGAATGGAAGGGGAAAGGGAGCGGGAGGGGGGAGGGTTGCGGGCAGGAGGGAAGTTATGGGAGGGGGGAAGCCATTGTAACCCATAAGCTATACTTTGGAAATTTATATTCATTAAATAAAAGTTTAATAAAAAAATAAATAAATCTTAAAAAAATTAAGCAGAGAAGTAAAATAATGGAAAATATTGAAAAGAACTTTTGAGACAGGTAAATCATGGTGGAAAGGTCTCATAAAGTATAGTTAAAGTCTCAGGAAATGAAAATGAACCAGAAGCAAGACAAAAATGCAGGAGTGAATGAGGAGTCATAAAAATAAGCGTGTAAGAATGCATATAGTCCGTCGCTGCGGCTCGCTAGGCTAATCCTCCACCTGCAGCACTGGCACACCGGGTTCTAGACCCGGTCGGGGCATTGGATTCTGTCCTGGTCGCTCCTCTTCCAGTCCAGCTCTCTGCTGTGGCCTGGGAGTACAGTGGAGGATGGCCCAGGTCCTTGGGCCCTGCACCCGCATGGGAGACCATGAGAAGGCGCCTGGCTCCTGGCTTTGGATCGGAACAGTGTGCCGGCCATAGCAGCCATTGCGGGGAGAACCAATGGAAAAAGGAAGACCTTTCTCTCTGTCTCTCTCTCTCTCTCTCACTGTCCACTCTGCCTGTCCAAAAAAAAAAAAAAATGCATATACAGAAATGAATATCAACTGACTGTTAATTGAGTGCATAAAACAATAAATAGCAGTGACTGTACAGACTTAAAATGCAGGTAGAATTAAAAAAGAAAAGTAATCATGAGACAAATGATGAGAGAAGGTGAATGAAGTTAAACGCATTTTAAAGTTCTAAAATTGTTAGGGATTTGTTTATAAATAATCATTTACATTAAAATGGATTAAGTCAAAAGTTCATTTCTTGGGTAAAAAATTAAAGAATGATAAAATAATATATACTCAGTGTGTTTGTATAGGAAAATTTTAATTTTGTATTAATTCCCAAAAGGGCAAAGAATAAAATGGGCCAAACAAAATCAGATAGCAATATAGCTGACACAATAATATCAGCAGTTATACATAAAATTACCAAATTTTTCAATTCAGTCTAAGATTGACACATTGGGGAAAAACATAAACCCTAACTATGATCTGCTTCAGAGATATGTACCTTGTATATTAGAACGCAGGAAAGCTGAAAATACCATGCAGAAAGATATAGCATGTAACCACCAGTAACGGCAGGGCTCTACTAACGTCAGATTAAGTAGACTGTTTGGCAAGAAGCATTACTGGAAATAAAGAAGATGTGCCAGATATTAATTTATTTTGTCAGTTCCAAGTGCACCCTTCTTTCTATGCTGTGATATTGGAGTTGAACTCTGCAGAATATATTCTGTTTCTTCAGCTGGGTAGGAGTTAAGACTTGCCAACATAGGGTAGAGAAGAGACACTGCATGACTGGAAGAAGACTTTTCATCCTTCTGACTGTCTGTTTTCATCAGCAGTAAGTGCATCAATTTGTAGGAGTCCAGGCAGCAATTATAACTGTTGTGGCAGTCCTCACAGTTCAACAGATGTGGCCCTTTGGCAAATGTACCACAACCACACTGCTCTCCCAGATCTGAGGCAAATGAAGCCTCTGTGGCTGCCACTCCATCCCCTCAGAGGTCTGACTCTTAGCCTTACAGATCTCCCTATAAGGTTCCAGGCAACTTCCTTGTACAAGCCGCTTTATTCCTAAGGATACTGCAGGTTCTACCTCTGAAATGCTTCCAGTTCTCTATCACTTTGACTAGCTAATCACTTTTCTAGATAGTTAACACTTCTGTTGTACAGCTGCTTAGTCTGTTTCTGTTTCTGACTGCATCTTAACAGATATAGAAGGATATTTTATAATGAAAAGCAGAAGATGTAATGATGAAGCAGAAGATACCATGAAAAGCTGCAGATAGAGTTTTATAATGTAGGGAGAGGACTGTACAATTTACAATCTATACTCAGTCATTAATATAGCTTTAAAAAACATAAAGCAAAAATTGAAAATCAAGAGAAATTGGCAGATTCCAATTGTAACACATCTTTATCAACAGCTAAAGCAATTTCAGGTCAAAAAGGAAAAAATGAAAAATAAATATTTTAATATAGAAACTATATGCAAAACTAATCATAATCTCGACCTAAATTACATATATAGAATTCTGCACCAAAGAGTTTCAGAATATATATTTTTGTCATTGTATCTGAAGTATTTACCAAGATCAGCCATGGTTTATTCATATGTCAGGCCACAACAAATTTCACATTTTATAGGAACTATGAAAGGATAGAATAGCCATTTTAATCTTGAAGAAGAATAAATATTTGGAATTTACATAAATATGGCTACAGTAATGAAGGCAGCATGGTTTTGATGCAAAGATGAACAATCAAACCACCTGAATACAATTAAAAGTCCAGATATAGACCCAAACACAAACGGTTATTTAAGTTATGATAAGAGTGATCTTGCCATGCAATAGAGGCAGTTATGGTGTTTTTAATAAGGTGCTTGGCTAAGGCAAAAGCAAATAATGATTTGTGATACCTTACTTACACCAAAAATCAATTTCACACATATTGCAAGCTAAGTCTAAAATATACACATTAATGCTTTTAGAAAAATATTTCATGACTAAGATAGGCAAAGATTTCTTAGACAGGATATAAAAATAATAAATTGCTTTATATCATAAGTAATAACTCCTGTTCATCAAAACACACCATTAAAAAATGAAAAGGCAATTCAGAGAATGGAAGAAAATACCTAATAAATATATTTGATATGGACTCATCTAAAATATATAATGAATTTCTATAAATCAGTATAAATAATGCAGATGATTCAGTAGAGGGATTGGCCCCATTTAAAAATTGTTGATTTATTTATTTTCGTCTATTTGAAAGGCAAACACACACAAGTTTCTTCCATCCACTGGTTCACTCCCCAAATTCCCACAACAGCCAGGGATAGGTCAAGCCAAAACCAGGAGTCTGGAACTCTGGAACACAGGGGTGGCAGAGGCCCAAGCAAATGAGTCATTATCTGCAAGCTCTCAGCATGCATTAGCAGGAAACTGTATCATAAGCAGAGTAGCCAGGACTCCAACCAGCACTCCAATAAGGGATGTGTTTATCAATAAGCTTCACTTTGCCTCAAAATCTGCCCCAGGGCCAAAACTTTTAATAGACCTGTCACAAAATGGTACCTAGTAAGCTAATGAAAAGGTTATAAAAGTTCCCTAGTTATCAAAAGAATGCAAATTGAAATCACATGTGGATACCACACAAATTGACCAGAATGGCTAGAATTAAAAAGACAGATACTAGCAAGTATTAGTAACTAGAACTCATACACACTGCATATAATGAATGTAAATTGGTACAACCACTTTGGCAAAGTGTTGGACGGCATCTGCTTCCTTGCCTATCCTATGTCTGGGCAATTACTTAAAAAAATATATAACAGCAGAAATGCACATAAATGCTCAACAAAATATATAGACAAAAATATTCACAGTAGCACCATTCATAATAATATATACTGAAAATATCCAAAATCACCATCAACAATAGCTAAAAAATAAACTGCAGTGTAGACAAAATATTTTCACAAAATAGAAGATTATATATGACAATAAATGAACCACAACTTCAAACAACCGCAGTGAAGAATCTCACAAATATAATGTTGAATAAAAGAAGCAAATCCAAAAGAAAATACATTTATGATTCATTTAGATTAGGATCAAGGGTTGGCAAAACTAATTTATGGTGTTAGGAGTCAGAATAGGTAACCGGTGAATGGGTGGTACTTGAGGGAGGTCCTGGGATTAATCATGCCACCATTTCTGCACCTCAGAGCTGGTTACACAAATATACATCACTGATAAAAAGAAAAACTGAGCTATGTACACTTAAAATTAGCATGTTTTACTAAATGTATGTTGTACATTAATAGGAGGTTTACATTAAGAAAATTCCAAGTAACATTTAGAAATTCACATTACTAAAGAATCTGAGTTTACCCGAAACACATCTTCCCTGAAAACGTGTCTCCTACTCCACTACATATAATCTCTTTATTGTATGAAAATACAACTGACACAGCAGGCTAAGAACCTGATCGTCAGTCACGAGGTGTCCAACTCCTCCCAACTCTCCGGCTCCCCAATAAAAACTCTCCAGGAGGGTAAACTACACAAAGTAAATAACATGTAGTTTGTACCAGTAGCTTTCAAACTATTAGACTGCATGTATGAGAGGTAGAAAGAAATTCTCTGTGTTTTTGAAAGCCCCAAAGAGCCTGGACAAACAGTCCTGGATATGAACAAGTTGTTTGCTTTCACTATCATAATTTAAAAAATTTATTTCTGATGGAGGAGGAAAAACAAACCTCTATGCTTCCACTGAGATTGGAACCCAATCTCAGTGTTACTCTTTGTTCTATTAATTGAGATGTATGGAGACCTAGTGATGAGATCAACCATCTCAGGAACAGCCCTACCTCAATCAACTGTTAGCCCTAGAGGAAAAAGTTGGAAGAATATCTCAGTGGAGACCAATGAGGACTACAAGATATTGATGGAGACAAGGAATACCTGGAAACCACATAGAAGAGTAACCTCTCCCTGTCCTCTGTTTTGAGAAGAAGGAGGAAAATAGTGATTATTTGATAGGGGAAAATGGACCTGAAAGGAAATTTGAATTTCAATTTTATTAAATATTTACCCAAATAAGCTATTTTAAATCATAATTGTATTATCTCTGGTTGGAAAGTTTAAATAGTTCCATTACCCAATCCCACACTCCAATATTACTAGAACTGGGGCCTTAAAAGCTTGCTTGATGAGTTCTACTACAAAAAATAACAACTTTTTTCTGCCTCTGCCATCAGTTTTATCTAAATCAGCCTATAGCAGCAAAGGGCAGCATCTGCAGGTATGACTGTCCCAGAGAGAAGCAGTACCCTCCAGCCTGGAGAAAGATACTAATTGGGCTCAGCAGGAACTTTTTCAAATGACATATCCTTCCCTCTACACTCAACCCTAACCCAGTATTCCTGAGAGCACGTTAAAAATCTGAACGATCTAGAAGAATGAAAAAATGTTGGGAATTATGGATACCAACAGATAAGTGGAAAACAGAAGTGGTCACCTGCTGTCAAGAGGTAACAACAAAGCCAGATGACCAGGTTAATGTCAGTACTAGTCAAACAAATTCGATGATAACAGTCCAAGTAACATGAGGGTCTCGGGAAGGTAGGGCCTACAGCATGGGAATGGCAACGCAAGAGATCATAAAACTTTTAACAAACTGTATAACTTCTTTTTGTACATTCCTGGAACTAGCCAATGAATATATGAATGCGTATCTTGAAGCAATTCTACACACAGTCCATTGGGTTTAGGTGTTTAAATGTATATTTAGTATCAGTTTTAATGTGTATTAAGTCTTTCCCCTCAATCCAGCATGACCCCATGTTTGGAATGATGTTCCTTTCTCTGCTAACAGGGAATTACTGAATATAAAAGATGAGGAAATTAATTGAGAGATCTGAATTTTTGAGATGCTTTCTGTGTTTATTCTTCCTTTACTATTCTTCTCTGAGGAGGATCCCATGGACATTCCACATACATAAATCCCACACTCATTTCCCTAAAGTAGAGACCAGCTACATTAGGTTTGAGAATACATGCTGAGAGTTAACATGAAGATCATGGGACTACTGCAGCAATCTTCTTTTTCTACAACTTAAATTATGTTCCCAAATGCCAAAAAAGGAGCAAAGTGGTTATTATGTCATAGCTTTTCTCCTTATATTTTTAAGTTAACAAGATTAAGCTGATTTCTAACAAGTTAAATGCACACTTTTTTTTTTCCTTTTTGGACACAAGGTGACACTACAATGCCTACTCAAGCTATAACTTAGGTGATCTATAAAGACAGCATTGAATTCTTCTGCTTGAGTTATGCTGGCTAATAGGGGTTTAAGTGAGAAGTGGTGGGAGAGCACTGAAGCATTCATGCATGTGAAATCAGATGAACACTCACAATGTGGAATTTCCTAAGGAAAGTTTTTTCTACTGGAGAAACACAGACATTGGCACAGGTCGAGAGCCAGTACCTTTTTAGTTAACACTACCACCCTAAAAGAACAAATCTAGTTGCTCCTGAAGAAAAGCAAGACCAATATTTTCAAGCCTATATTTTCAAAAACATTTTAAAAACACCAGTTCCAAGTTATATAAAATTCCATTCTTCTGTAAAAAGTAATCTCTTTCTTAATTTTAATTCTATATACAAATTTTAATTCTGCTACAAATGCTTACTCTTTTTTTATTTAGTAAATATAAATTTCCAAAGTACAGTTTATGCATTATAATGGCTTCCCCCCCCATAACTTCCCTCCCACTTGCACCCCTCCCATCTCCCGCTCCCTCTCCTATTCCATTCACATCAAGATTCATTTTCAACTCTCTTTATATACAGAAGATCGATTTAGTATATATTAAGTAAAGATTTAATCAGTTTGCACCTACACAAAAGCACAGTGTAAAAATACTGTTTCAGTACTAGTTATAGCATTACTTCACATTGGACAACACATTAAGGACAGATCCCACCTGAGAAGTAAGTACACAGTGACTCCTGTTGTTGACTTAGCAATTTGACACTCTTGTTTATGGTGTCAGTAATCTCCCTAGGCTCTAGTCATGAGTTGCCAAGGCTATGGAAGCCTTTTGAGTTTGCTGACTTCGATCTTATTCCGACAGGGCCATAGTCAAAGTGGAAGTTCTCTCCTCCCTTCAGAGAAAGGTACCTCCTTCTTTGATGGCCCCATTCTTTCCACTGGGATCTCACTCGCAGAGATCTTTCATTTAGGTCTTCTTCTTTTTTTTTTTTTTTTCTTTTCCATGGTATCTTGGCTTTCCATGCCTACAATACTCTCATGGGCTCTTCAGTCAGATCCAAATACCTTAAGGGCTGATTCTGAGGCCAGAGTGTTGTTTAGGACGTCTGCCATTCTATGAGTCTGATGTGTATCCCACTTCCCATGTTGGATCTTTCTCTCCCTTTTTGATTCTATCAGTTAGTATTAGCAGATACTAGTCTTGTTTGTGTGATCCCTTTGACTCTTAGACCTATCAGTGTGATCAATTGTGAACTGAAATTGGTCACTTGGACTAGTGAGATGGCATTGGTACGTGCCACCTTGATGGGATTGTATTGGAATCCCCTGGCACATTTCTAACTCCATCATTTGGGGCAAGTCTGATTGAGCATGTCCCAAATTGTACATCTCCTCCCTCTCTTATTCCTACTCTTATATTAACAGGGATCACTTTTCAGTTAAAATTTAAACACCTAAGAATAATTGTGTGTTAATTACAGTGTTCAACCAATAGTACTAGAGCAAAACAAAACAAAAATACTAAAATGGATAAAGTATTACATTGTACATCAACAGTCAGGACAACCTGTTGAAGTGAAATGGACACTATGAGAAACAGTGACTTGATCAGCTCTTGAAATGCTTACTCTTGAAAGGCACATGTACAACTCTTTAAGTAAGTCTAAGATAAACAGCAAGATAGGACAGCTAATACATCTATAAAAATAAGGTTTCTGATTTCTATTCAGTAATTATAATACTAGTATTTTTGAAACATTTCCTTTGAATGGGATACTTAAAACCATAACAGTTTTCCCCTTGTCATGGCACTTCTAGAATGCAGTGTGGCTTCAGCTTGTTTTTACTTATTAAGTTTAAAGAGACACATTCTAACACACACTCTGTGTCAAATCAGCTTCATCACCTCTCAAAGGTACCCAAGTTGTTAAATAGTAGTGGTTCAGATACAATGAATCCTGCACACTTCATTATAGATGTAAATAGATATACATAGTTGTATATCACATCATATAGTACATAAATAAATATAGCCCTGAAGGCTTTCTAAAATATAGAAGTGAACCTAAATTTTTACTCTAAGGATACTTTACAATTTTTCCCACTGTGTAGATATTTTGCAATGATGTTGATATTGGTTATATGCTGGTCTTACAGTTTCCTCATCTACAAACTAAGGTTAATGATAACACCTGCCTCACAAGGTGGTTGAGTAACAGAGGAAGGTTGAGTGATAAAAGTGAGTGCTCAATAAATGCTATTACTTTATCAGTATTATCTTTAAAATTATCAGTTTATTATTGCTCAGCAATTTTTTTAAAAAATTAGACAATTAGGAAATACACTATTGGACAGATGGCTCATGCTCATTCATTGTGTATACTTTGAAATTTAGCCAGAGTCTTGATAAGTTATAGTCTCTATTTTGGCGATATTTAAGCCAGATTGCTGTAATATTTTATTTTCTAACATCTTTGAAAAAATTCTCTTTATGGGTGCAAAATGTTACAACTTGAACGTTACTTTCCAAGAAAATGACTCAATATATCTATACTAGCTGTGAGACAATATTCTGGACTCCCTGATGTAAAAGGATTTACAAACCCATGAGCATATGGTGTATAATATCACTTTTGTTAGTTTGGCCTACTATTGTCGGGGTACTGATTCATCTGTTTTAAACCGACATGTCACCTAAAAGGAAAAGAAAGACACTAGTCTTGTAGTCAAATTGTATGTACAGCATATGACTCTAGTCATTGTGTGTCTTCTTTAGCAAATTTTTTCCTGCAAGAAGTAATCTACGGGGACCAGTGCCGTGGATCACTTGGTTAACCCTCCACCTGTGGCTGGCATCCCGTGTGGAGGCCAGGTTCTAGTCCCGGTTGCTCCTCTTCCAGTCTGGCTCTCTGCTGTGGCCCAGGAGGGCAGTGGAGGATGGCCCAGGTGCTTTGGCCCCTGCATCTGCATGGGAGACCAGGAAGAAGCACCTGGCTCCTGGCTTTGGATCGGCACAGCACCGGCCATGGCGGCCATTTGGGGAGTGAACCAACCAAAGGAAGACCTTTCTTCCTCTCTCACTGTCTATAACTACCTGTCAAAAAAAAAAAAAAAGATTTAAAAAAAAAGAAGTAATTTACTTTGGTTTATGTCCGGAGATCATGTTAAAGTTCTATATTTCATGATTCATGCTCATTTGTTTTTAGTGAAGTTGTCATCAATTTCCAAGAAACTACTAGTAGTTACAAGTAGTGTTTTTTCTCCATTCTAACAGTGGCAAGGGAAAAAACAAGTATTTTTTGAATGACTTTAAAAATGATTTCTCTTTGGAAATATCTTTGAAAGCGACTAGCTGAAAAGTGTTGGCTATTTTGGTTATAATACAGATGAGTAGCACATGGAACAAGACTGAACTGATACTTCACTGAACCGTCCACTTGGGGAATAAAACATCTCGGTTGTATCTTGATTGTGTCCTGTGTTACTAAACACCATAGCAACTCATCAGCATTGTTCTATGCATTTGCAGAAGAGTTTTAAAACTTGTTTTAAATCTCTCTCAAATGATACACACCTGTCTTGCCTCCTGTTCTTTTCCTTTATGCCCTATAAGAATCAACATTTCATTCCTCATTGAAATCAGGACAATGAAGAAATTGTGTAGAGGTGGGAGGTTTGAAGTGTTCTGGCCCCTCTCTTGCTTACAGGGGATTCTTCTATCTATGCTTACTTTTCCTTTACAAAAATTCTTGAGCCTCTGTCACACATGAAAAAAAACAAAAAACAAAAAACAAAAAACAAAAAACCTCTGTAAAATATTATTGGGTGAATTTGTTTTGCCATTTGGAAGAAAACTGTCCCAAAATCCTGCAATACTACTTAAATGGCAGCACATTTAAGCATCTAAGGTCTCACTGGTGAAATATGAAAGAACCTAAGCTCTTTGGTGTTTATAACATTGTTAGCACCATAATCATATGAGGATAGACAAAATATCACTACAAAGTAAGTTACATGCATTATCTAAAACTAGTGACTTACACAAAATGGCAGCTACCTCCCTCATCTTTCTTTTTTTTTTTTTAATTTATTTATTTATTCAAAAGTCAGAGTCACATAGAGGAGTGGCAGAGAGAGAGAGGTCAGTCTTCCATCCTCTGGTTCACTCCCCAATTGGCCACTGCTTTGCCTATCCAAAGCCAGGATCCAGGAGCTTCTTCCGGGTCTCCCACGTGGGAGGTAAGGCGCTAGGACCTGGGCCATCTTTCACTGCTTTCCCAGGCCATAGTAGAGAGCTGGATCGGAAGTGGAGCAGCCAGGTCTTGAACCGGCGCCCATATGGGATGACAGTGCTTCAGGCCAGTGCGTTAACCCACTGCGCCACAGCACCCGCCCCCTCCCTCATTTTTCAAAAACAGAGCCCTTTGCTGATATCTTTAAATATTTTAGGGGTAAGAAATATAAAATCCAACTTTTAAATAAAGTTTGGTAGCTAGTGTCACCAGACATGCTGAACCACCTCTGGACAGCAGATTCCTTGTGCAAGACAGTCGTTCATACCCTTACTCACACGTCAAATCATTTCACCACACAGATTTTATGCCGGTATGATGTTAGGATGTAATGATGTGGACAGCCTTTTTGGCTTGGAGAGAGGGAGCTCAGACTCGTTCCCTTCCCCAAACCCCACTCTGGGACATTCAATGTCTTCAGTATGAGTTAACGCGCCAACAGCAGCCCATATTGCGCATGTTCAACAAAATCTGGACTGTCATTTGACTAGCAGTAGACAGCCTAAGATTCTACTATATTAGGGAAAGCAAATTAGGATGAAGGAATAGAAAAAAAATCCGTTACTCACAAAAAACAAACAAAAAACAAACAAAAAAACCGGATCTTAGCCTTTCCGTTGCCATCCAAGTGAGGGTGAGGATGTGCTATAGGATGCCTTCAGGGACCCTTGTCCTCTAACTGCCTGCAGGCGAGGACTTCGTGGCTACTTTTTAGCGTTACCCATAGGCAACGTTCCTTCCTTCGGCCTCCTGAGGGAAGGGAGAACGCAGCTCCTATTTTCCGGACTCCCGAGAGCGAGCTTCCCGCTCAGGGTCATTCTCCTTCCTTCTCCTCAAACCCGTCCACTAAACACGTCCTAGCACGGCGAACACCACTCTCGTCCTACCTAGGTAGTCGTGCCTCGGCGGCGGCGCGGTGGCCACAAGCTCCCGACTCCACCGGCTGTAGCATTTGCCCGCGCCAGTTCCGAACGGCCCACTCGGGGCCACGCCGGTCTGCGTGCTCCAGGGGGCGCTGCGCTGCAGCCTGACGCCCGCGTGGCGCTGCCCGCCTTAATCCGCGCCGGGCTGGCGCCTCCGCACACCTCGCCGCTCCTGCTCCTGCGCTCAGGAAAACAAGGTTTGTGTTTTTCCTTTCAGTTTTTCCTCCCTCCCTCTTCTGGTTTCAAATTCTTAAAGTAATATGATCGTGTAATTTCGAAAATTCTGAATGAGTCCAGACATATTAAAGTTACTTCTAGGCTGGCGCCGCGGCTCAACAGGCTAATCCTCCGCCTTGTGGCGCCGGCACACCATGTTCTAGTCCCAGTCAGGGCGCTGGATTCTGTCCCAGTTGCCCCTCTTCCAGGCCAGCTCTCTGCTGTGGCCAGGGAGTGCAGTGGAGGATGGCCCAAGTGCTTGGGCCCTGCACCCCATGGGAGACCAGGAGAAGCACCTGGCTCCGGCCTTCGGATCAGCAAGATGTGCCGGCCGCAGCGGCCATTGGAGGGTGAACCAACGGCAAAAAGGAAGACCTTTCTCTCTCTCTCTCTCTCTCACTATCCACTCTGCCTGTCCAAAAAAAAAAAAAAAAAAAAAAAAAGTTACTTCTAAAGAGAAGCTCTAGGAACATTTCAGTGTATTTTTTTTTTTTTGCAGTCTTTTTAATATTCACACACAAATGCAAGGATACGATAGATTTAAAAATCGAGTTGATAAACTTTTACACATTATTTATTACATTGTCTTCATTTTCATTTTAATTGAGAGAGAAAGGGAGGGAGGGAGGGAGGGAGGGAGGGAGGAGAAGGGGAGAGGAATGAGGAGGGAGAGAGAAAAGAGAGATCAGATCATTAATCTGGTGGTTCACTTCCCAAAAGCCTGTGGCAGCCAGAACTTAATTCAGGTCTCCCACCTGGGCAGCAGGGAGCCAACTGAGCCATTACCTGATACCTCCAAGGGTATGTATTAGCAGGAAACTGGACCAGAAGGTGTGAAGCCAGGACTTGAACTGGGCTCTCCAATGTGAGAGGCCAGCATATCAAACAGTGACTTAACAGCAGGGCCAAACGCCTGCCCTCTTTGTATCTTGTATAAAGAATATTTAAATTTCTTTTTACTCTAAAAACACATATGTAGAAGTTTATAAATATTTATATATTTAATAAAACAAGCATTTCAGAAAGAACAACCATGTACTTTCCACACATTTTGCGAAGTAGAATATTATTGGAGATATCTTTGTAACCCTAAGGGATTGCCCTGCTTTTCCTAAACACAGTTGTGAATTGCATGGTGATTGCTCTCTTGCTTTTCTTCTACAGTCTAACAAATCATGTTTTTTACTTGTAAGTGAAATATGGCATATGTGCAGAAACATGAATTAATTGCAGGTGTGTTCACTAAATTATCACAAAGTAAAACCATCCAGGTAACCACCACCAGCCTACAACCAAAACAAAACAAAATGAAAAGAAAGAAAACATGCCTAGCATCCAGAAGCCCTTTCTGATTACCACCTCTTTTCTATGCACTGAAACTGATGACTTCCTTGGCTTCTAATACAACTGTTGAGTTTTATCTGTTTTGATTTTTTTTTTTTTTGAAATTTGTTTGTTTGAAAAGCAGTTACACAGGGAGAAGGAAAGAGAATCTTCTCTCCACTGGTTCACTACCCAAATGGCTGCAATAGACAGGGCTGGGCTGGGTCTCCCATGTGGGATCAGGGGCCCAAGGACTTGGGACATCTGCTGCTGCTTTCCTAAGGAGCTGGATAAGAAATGGAGCAGCCTGGACTCAAACTGGCATCCATATGGGATGCCAGCATCACAGGTGTTGGTGTAACCTGCTAGGTCACAACACCAGCCCCTCTGCTTTGAATTTTGTAAGAATAGTCCAGTCATGATTTACTACTCTATACTGTATAATCATTGATTGTGGCTTTCTTCTATAAAGTACGATCAAAATGATTATTAAGTTTCACTTCTTGGGGGAGGGGGAATTTATGTGATTCAAACAATCCATCTCCCTTCACTCCTGCCCTTCTGCAAAATGAGGTAAGGTGTCAGGATCAGCAGAGATAAGGTGTGCAAAGCATCTGCTGTGGAATAAATGGGCTTTCAGTCCCGTTCCTACCAGTCCACCTCAGCTACTATCACTGATTGATGTGGTAGTTTTCCCTTGCCTCCAAACCTCTTCTTGCTTCACTTTTTTTTTGACACTGGTAAATGGTCCTGCAAGTATTGATTCTAATCACCATGTAATTGGAGTTTAACAAACTTATTTCATCTGACAAAATAGCATTGTTCACTTTATGTCAGCCCTGCTGACTGTTCCCAGACTGTGGTTGTTTTTTTGTTTTTTTTTCTTTTTGTTTGTTTTTTGTCCCTCTGGTGTTGTCTTTTCCAAATGTCAAATAAATAGAATTATGCTACATGTAGCCTTTTGGGTCTGGCTTCTTTCATTCAGCATGGTACAGTTGAGATTCATGTGCCTGTGGTGTCAATCTGTAGTTCAATTGTGTTTATTGGTGAGTAATATTCTGTTGTGTTTATGCCATAGTTTAGCTGCTCAGCTGCTAGGGACACTTGGGATGATCATAAAAAAGGCTGCTATAGGGCTGGCACAGTGGCATAAGGGGTAAAGCTGCCGCCTGCTAGTACCGGAATCCCACATGGGCGCCAGTTCAAGTCCCAGCTGCTCCACTTCCAATCTAGCTCTCTGCTATGGCCTGGGAAAGCAGTAGAAGTTGGCCCAAGTCCTTGGGCCCCTGCACCCACATGGGAAGCCAGGAAGAAGCTCCTGGCTTCAAATCAGCACAGGTCTGGCCATTGCAGCCAATTGGGGAGTGAACCAGCGGATGGAAGACCTCTCTCTCTGCCGCTCCTTCTCTCTTTGTGTAACTCTGACTTTCTAATAAATAAATAAATCTTAAAAAAAAAGGCTGCTATAAATAAACACTTGTTTGTGAAATGTAAGTTTTTATTTTACTTGGTAAATATCTAGGAATCAGATTGCTGGTAATATAGTGTTGGTTAAACTTCTTAAGAAACCATTACATTGTTTGCCAAGTTTTCTGTACCATTTTTGAATATATGAGGTTTCCAGTTACTAGACATATTCACCAGCGCTTGGTATTGTCAGGTTTTTTTTTTTTTTTTCATTTTAAAAGTGGTATCTCCACATGATTTTAAAGTGCATTTTCCTAATAACTTGAACATCTTGTCATGTGCTTATTGGCCATCCATATTTTGTTTTAAATGTCTGGTTAAAGCTTCTGTTCATTTGAAAAAACTGGATTGCCTAATTACTGAGTTTTGTACATTCTTCTGTTCTGAATATTTGTCCTTTATCAGATATGTGATTTGCGAATATTTTCCACCAGTCTGTGCTTTGCTTTTCATTCTCCTTACAGTGTCTTCCAAAGAGTAGACGGTCTTATTTTTTGTGAAATCCATTTACTTTTTATGGCTTATGCTTTTGATTTTGTACATAAGGTATCTTCTCAACCCAAGCTCACAAAGCTTTTCTCCTAACTTTTCAACAGAAAACTATCATTGTAGGTTTTGCATTTAGGATATAATTCTTTTTTAGTTTTTGTGTGGCTTGCAAATTATGGTTTGAGGTGAATTTCTCTTTGCACACAGAGGCCAAATTGTTCCAGCACCATTCATGGAAAAGAAGAGTCTTTTTCCACTGAATGGTCTTTGTATTTTGTTGAAAAATCAATGTGTGCATCTATTTCTGGATTCTCTATTGTGTTCTATTGATCTATATATTTACTTTTTCTTTAATATCATACTGTCCTGGTTTCTGAAGCATTATAGTAAGTCTTAATTTCACATGGTATGTATCTGTCAAATTTGTTTTTTGTTTTCAAAATTATTTTGTATATACTTTTTTCCTTGATTTTCTATGTAAATGCTATAATCAGATTGTTGATTTCCACATATAATCTGAGTAGAATTTTGATTGGAATCATCTTGGAATCTGTAGATCAATACGGGAAAAGTGGTATCTTGGCAGTTGAATCTTTCAACTCAAAATCATTGCCTAGTTCTCTATTTAATTAGATCTTTGATTTTTTTAAGATAGGCAATCAATTTAATTATTCTATTTTAATATTGTAGATAGTACTGCGAAGACCATAAATGTTAGTATCTTTTTCATACATACACATAGGTTTATCTAGGGTGTTTGTTGTGAAATTTGATTAACAGATTCCATAGGAGGAATATTTCAACTTTACCAGGCATTGTCACCTTAGTCTTCAAAAGTGAACTGTATAAGTTTTTATCTTGTCCTACATTGTTGCAGTTTCTTTTTACCCATACATTTCAATAGCACCTTATCAAATGGAAGTTTTGCCAATCTTCTGTGTCTGAATGCATATCATTGTCATTTTAATGTGCTTTTCTCAAAAGTCTGCATATTTTTATATGGCTTTTTAGCAATTTGGTAATGCCAGTTTTGTGGGTGACTTTTCATATTCTTTAGCCATTTTTCTGTTGAAATATAGGTCTACTGCTGTTGATTTTCAGCATGCTTTTACTACATAGACCTTTGTTTTTTATCAGTTTTGTAGTTTCCACTATACAGCTTTGGCACATATTCTGTATGATTTAAGTCTAAGCATTGCATGTCATCTATGCTTTTGGACATTTTATTCTTTTTTAAATTCCATTTTATTTGTTCGTTATTACTCTGTAGAAATATAGCTGATTTTGTATGGTAATGGCATATTCTGTGATTTTATTATGCTCAGTTCTAGAAGCTTTTTTTAGAAGATTATTTGGATTTTTGACATAAACAATCCATATTATATGTGAATAGAGATTTATTCCTTTCCAAATTTTGTATACCTGTTAATTATTTATTGCTGCCTTACTTTATTGTGCTTTCTAAAAATCATACTTTATGTAGTCAAATAGGATGGGTGGCAGTTGACATTCTTGCTTTATTCCCTATCTTAAGGAGAAAGTTTCAGTGTTTCAGCATTAAATATGTCAGTTATAGGTTTATCAGAGATATTTTTATCACATTGAAAAAACTTTCCTGATTCCTTTTTTGTGATTTTTAAATTCATGGTTGAATGTTGGATTTTCTAAACATTTTTCTGTGCCAATGGATATGCTCATATGATTTTCTTCTTTCACCTATTAATATGCTGGATTTAATTGATTACATTTTAATTTTGAACTACACTTGTATTCCTGGGAAAAATCCATGTTACTGAACATAGCACCACTCAACTTTTATTTCTTTTTGAGCTAATTTTAGTAAACTGTCCTCTAGTGGGGCAGATGTTTGGTCTGGAGGTTAAGATGTTGGTTAAGACACCTGTGTCCCACATTGGAGTGCCTGGTTCTGGTACCGACCTCTACCTCTGTGACTGACTCTAGATGCCAGATAATACATAAACTGGAAGGCATTAATGGTTGGATTAGTGCCACCCACATCGGGAGACCTGGATTGGGTTCCTGGCTCCTGGCTTTGGTTCTAGACGGGGGCCATTGTGGGCATTTAGGTAGTGAGCTTGTGATTTGGAACTCTTCCTCTCTGTCTCTCTCTGTGTCTCTTCCATTTAAATAAATGAATAAACAAATAAATAACCTAAAATTTATTTTCTAGTACTATTGAATTGGCTTAAGTATTAAAATTTGCTGTTTATTATATTCTTAACTTTTTTTTGTATTTGACAGGTAGAGTTATAGACAGACAGAGAGATAGAGAGAAAGTTCTTCCTTTGGTTGGTTCAATCCCCAAATGGCCGCTACGGCTGGCGCTGTGCTGATCCAAAGCCAGGACCCAAGTGCTTCTTCCTGGTCTCCCATGCAGGTGCAGGGGCCCAAGGACTTGGGCCATCCTCCACTGCCCTCCCGGGCTACAGCAGAGAGCTGGACTGGAAGAGGAGCAAATGGGACAGAATCCGGTGCCCATATGGGATACCAGCACCGCAGGTGGAGGATTAACCTAGTGAGCCATGGTGCCGGCCCCTATATTCTTAACTTTTAATCTTTGCTTTTTTTTTTTGTTAAATTGACTTTTGTTTCTGGTATTTCTTTGTCTCTGTCTCTCTCTTATGTCCTTGAAAAACATTGCTAGATTATTGTTTTATTTTATATTTCACTAATGTTTTTGAAGACTCACCTTTCTATCTTATTTATTTCTATTTTTATGTCTACCCTTTCCTTCTAATTCTTTGGCCATTAATTTAGATTCTTTTTCTTTTCCAACATAAATATCAAGGTTATTAATTTCCCTGTTTGTTTGACTATATACATGTAGACATATATTATTCAGTTCTAAGTATTATCTTATTTTCAATATCATTTCTTTT
This sequence comes from Lepus europaeus, assembly GCF_033115175.1. Classification (NCBI taxonomy): domain Eukaryota; kingdom Metazoa; phylum Chordata; class Mammalia; order Lagomorpha; family Leporidae; genus Lepus; species Lepus europaeus. The sequence continues at coordinate 107,143,089 of NC_084828.1, read as the reverse complement.
AAGTTCCCAGCACGTAGATATTTATAAAAAAAAGTTTAAGTTTTTTACATCTATCTTTTTTTAATTTTTAGTTGACAATAATAATTATACATATTGGGGTAGATACTTACTCTAGTGATAAAAATGCCCCTGTCCCATATAGGAGTGCCTGAATTCAATATCCAGCTGTAGCACTAACTCCAACTTTTAGCCATTGTAGACAATAGGAGGCAGCAGTCATGGCCCAAGTGAATGTTTTCCTGGGAATCTTGGATTGAGTCCCCAGCTCTAAGTTTTGGCTTAGCTCAGTTTGGCCATTGTGAGTATTTAGATTGCAAACCAGTGAACTGGAACTTTCATCCTCTATCTGGCTCTCAATCTCTAAGTCTTTGTCTCCCAGGTAAATAAATAGATAAATTTTAAAAAATAGTTATACATACTTACAGGATACAGTGTGTATTTTGATGCATATATACACATTGTGTAATAGTCAAATCAAGATCTTAGCTTACTCATCACCTCAAACATTTATCATTTCTTTGTGGAGAGAACAGCAAAAATCACCTCTTTTAGCTACTTTGAAATATATAATATTGTTAATTACAAATGCCCCTCTGTGGTTCTCAGCATGTGTTTCCAGAACCAGCAGCAACAAGATGACCTGGGCACTCCGCTATGCTGGAGTCCTTTTGGTTAAAATGGGTAATGACAGTCCTTAAGTCAGCAATTGGGCTAACTCCCAGGACTGATGTAGAAATTCTTTCAGGGTTCTTTAAGATCTCTTGAGCCCTTGTATATGGCAGGAACTGTGCTGGCTGATTTGAATTTCATTGCATCATAGCAGTTACTGAGTACAATAGGTCAGGTGCTGCTATTGTCCTGTTGCAGCTGAAGAAGGTGAGACTGAGAGTCCATAAATGATATGTTTAGGTCACTTTGAACTTGTGTTGTCTTACTTAAGAGACCTCTATTTAAGCAAAATTATTTATCTTTATTTACTTGAAAGTGAGAGAGAGAGAGAGAGAGAGAGAGAGAAATCTTCCAGCTGTTACTTTACTCCCTAAATACCCACAATAGCCAGGGCTAGGTCAGGACAAAGCCAGGAGCTCGGGATTCAATCCAAGTCTCCCATGTGGTTAACAGGGATCCCAGTACTTGAGCCATTATTTACTGCCTCCCTGAGTGTACATTTACCAGGAAATTGAAATTTGAAGCAGAGCTGAGACTTGAACCCAGGCAGTCTGATAGGGATGCCGATGTCTTAAGCAGTTGTCTTAACCAGTGCAGCAAATGCCTGCTCCAACACATCTCTATTTTTGTTTATCTGTTTTGTTTATCTGTTAATACAGATCAATTAGTTAAAGCTTTGTTAAGTATGCAGTCTGTGTATTTGTGACTTCGTGAGGAGTGTGTAAAACCAGGCAAAACAGCATTTTCTGAAGAGCACAAAACTGGCTCTCTACTTCATAAATAATTATAGGAATCCAAGACCTATAAAGAGATGATGGAAGGGGGTGGTATTGTGGCATTGCAGGTAAAGCCACTGGCATCCCATATGGGCACCGGTTCATGTCCTGGCTGCTCTACTTCCAATTCGGCTCTCTGGGGATGTGCCTGAGAAAAGCAGCAGATGATGGACCAAGTGCTTGGGTTCCTGCCATCCACTTGGGAGACCTGGAAGAAGCTCCTGGCTCTTTGCTTCAGCCTGGCCCAACCCCAGCCTATATAGCTATCTGGGGAGTTACTGTCTCACCCTGTCTCTAACTCTTTCAAATAAATTAATTTTTTTGAAAAAGAGAGATGATACCATCATGCATGGACATGCAGGTTGTACTTGGGGCAGTATCCACTTCTGATCTGAATGAAATCCTTGGGAATTGTTCAGAGCCAAACCTGCATAAATCATATGTAATGACTTCTTATTGATATAATTTTTATAATCACAAGCAATTTTGAGACATAGATCGATATAAACTAGAAATACAAGTGATGTTGGAAAACTTCTCAACTTTTTTTTGCTTTTGTTTTTCATAATAATTGATAGAAAAATATGATGCATCAAAGGTTATCATTCTGGGAAATATGAAATAATATTTAAAACAAGATTGTGCCAGTAGCAATTTAGTTAAAACACTTATACACTTGATGTGTATAAAGACTCTCATGAGCCAAAGGAGAATAGGGCATTTTATCACAGATAGCAGGCAAATCCAATACAGATTCTCTAACACCTTTAACTCACATAATACAGTTACCTGGGGAGCTAGTGAATTGGAAAGTACTCAAATGGATGAAAAAGGTGACTATGGAGTTAGAAATGAACAGTTTTACAGGTGGGAAGCATTTTTGAGAATTTCTTGTTTTGCCATTTCCTATTGTGACTCTTTGGTCCCAGTCAGTTGGCGTGGATTGAGAGGGAAAGATAAGAGATTGATGGTGGCCCTGGTAGAGACTATCAGCTGAGGCTCTCCCAGACTGCTGAAGACAGGAGACACAGGGTTTTGTTTTCTGTCAACCTGCTTTATCCTCACCCTACCTGTTAATATGTCATCTACTTTAGTATTTTGTAACCTTCAGCGAACTGGTACTAGGTTGATATTTATTTCTTGGGGAAGCTGTGTGTCATCATACCAGAAAGAATGCTGGACACCGAACCACAAGACTTGGCTTGTGCTCTTCCATTAACAAATGGACTCTTGCTGCATTAGTAACAGGTTTTGAACTTACTGATTGCTAAGGTACGTTTTCTTTTTACGTATACTTACTTTAAAATGGAAATCCTCTGAAATTATGAATTTTTAGAGGAAATGTCAAAGAAGGATTTTACATAGCTCTAAGTAGGAAAACCAACACAGACACACATACGAACATACCATAAAATTATCCCTGATATTATCACCATTCTTTTACATATCCTGTTAAGTGACTGCTGCATTTGCAGTAGTAAATAAAATAGTTTCTTATTAAATCCAAAGAGATGAATGCTGTCTTTTGCACACACAGAGAAATTTCATAATCAAGATGATTCTTAAAATTATTTATCATTGTTGGAAAAATTGGTGCAGAAAATGCAAGAAATGTGTTTCAGTTCTTTGGAGTAAGTTTAGTAATTACTTGCTGCTAAAGTGCAAAAACAATTACCTGCTTGCCCATGCAAACATAGATTATTTAAGGTCTGTCCCTGTCTTGAAGTTAGAAGAAAAGAAAATTAATGAGCAATTCTGATATTGTTGAGCAAAGTCAAGGGCTATTTCTTAAGTTGCAGGCTGAAGCCATTGTTATTCCATTTGGGGTCTCTACTAGTGTGTGGATGTCTTGTGGAATCTTTGGAGATAGTTTTGCAAATATCAGGTACATCTACAATTGGTCAAATAGCTACTAGTTTCTGTTTCAAAGTGGATGATATATAACTTTACATCCTTTTTGGCTTGCTTTGGCACCTCTTTCCCATTTCCTGTATCAACTCTGGCAATCTTATTTGGGCTATCATGGTGAAGGTTTTGAAATTATGGTCTGTTTCTCTCAAAATTTTTAAAAATGAATTTACATTCCTTAGAACAGCCAATTTTCAAAAGAAAATTCAGGAAACAAACAAAATAAAAACAATAATTGGGATATATATAAAAAATGGATTTCTAAATGTTCCTTAAAGTTTAAGCTTCCTCTGTTTTCTCTGTCTCTATGTAATTTGAGATAAACTTTTGAATTAAGTTCTTATAGATAGCATTCTTGATAGTGGGGAATTATGCTAGACCCTTCTTTCCAATTCTAGGCCTAGGTATGCTGCCTGTGCTCCAGAGAACGAACACAGGTTCTGATCCCAGACCATCCTATATGAGCACCTTCTTCAAAGACATCCTGAGCCTCTTGGTCCTGTAGTACTCCTTGTCACATTTCGTCTTCTGGGTTTTAGGCAGTGGACAGTACTGTGCTTATAAACTGGCTCAGAGAAAAATAAATAAATAAACAAACAAACAAATAAATAAGAAGCATTGGTTTGAAGTGTTTGCCAGTTTCTATGTATAAATATTCCTACCATGGCCACTTTCAAGCTGCCAACAAGAAGTCACTGTACGTGGGGTTGGAAAGAGAAGTACACAATTGGCTCTCAGTGGTAGATAAGAGATGGTTCCATTATACAATACATGTCTGTCTTTACAGAAACCTTCACATTTCAGTGTTAGAGATTTCTTTAAATTTTTTTAAATTGATTTCACATTCAAACACACACACGCACACACACACATGCACAGGAAGAGTTGTCATTCTTTGGTTTGTTCCCTAAGTAGCTGCAAAAGCCAGGGCAGAGCTGGGGCTAGAGCTGGAGCTAGGACTTGGAAATTCAATTCTGATCTCCCATGTTGGTAATAGTGACCCACCTACATAGCCAGCACCTGCTGCCTACCCAGGTACACATTAGCAAGAAGCTAGAATCAGGATTGGAGCCAGGACTTAAACTCAGGTACTTCAATCTGGGATGTGGGTGTCCCAACTGGCATCTTTACTGCTAGGCTAAATATTTGGTACTAATTTTAGATATTTCTGTGATTTCTTGGCCTTAATTTGTTTCTCCTTGTTTAATTTTTATTAATTACATTTCCAAGCCAGGTTCTCTGCAAGGAGTGCATTGTCATTGTGTCCTTCACGTTAGGGACACCACTTTTCCCTTGTGCCAGTTTATTTTATTTTATTTTTTAAAAGATTTATTTATTTACTTAAAGAGTTTCACAGAGAGAGGAGGAGAGGCAGAGAGAGAAAGGGCAAGAAAGAGGTCTTTCATACGCTGGTTCACTCCCCAATTGGCCGCAACGGCCGGAACTGCGAGCATCCAAAGCCAGGAGCCAGGAGCTTCTTCCGGGACTCCCACTTGGGCCATCTTCTACTGCTTTCCCAGGCCACAGCACAGAGCTGGATCGGAAGAGGAGCAGCCAGGACTAGAACCGGTGCCCACATGGGATGCCGGCACTTCAGGCCAGGGCGTTAACTCACTGCGTAACAGCGCCAGCCCACCTTGTGCCAGTTTAATCCTATTGGTTATAGTCACCATCACTGTATAGGCCTTACTGTTCCTTCTGGTTTCAGAGAACTAGGCTACTTGCTAAATTTCCACTTCCTGAATAAGTAAATCCACCTATTTTCAGTTTACATGCTGGACAGACAGCAGATATTTCCTGAACTTCATATGTGATGAGGCCTCTGTTTGTTCAGAGTATGATTTCCACTGATTTCTTCGATTATTGCATCCTTCAAGAGAATGGGGACAAGGGAAGATACATTTGTCAGTGTTGTCCAGAAAACCAGAGAAACAATTGGATTAGGTGATTAGGTCAATCAATCGATTATAAGTATTGACTCATGTGATTTTTGGACACTGAGAACTCAACAATCTGAATGCCTGAAGATCAGAAGAGTCAGTTTCAGTTATAGTCCAAAGACAATAGAAGGCAACCAATCGAATGGGAGAAATTATTTGCAGACTATGAAACTGATAGAGGATTAATATCCAGAATCTATAAAGAGCTCAAGAAATTCAACAACAACTAAGAAAACAATCCAGTTAAGAAATGGACAAAGGACTCGAACAGGCATTTTTCAAGAGAGGAAATTCAGATGGCCAACAGACACTTGAAAAAATGCTCAGGTTCGCTAGCCATCAGGGAAATGCAAATCAAAACCACAGTGAAGTATCATCTCACTCCAGTTAGAATGACTCTCATATAGAAATCAGCAAACAACAAATGCTGGCAAGGATGTGAGGAAAAAGGTACCCTGGTCCACTGTTGGTGTGAATGTAAACTGGTGCAACTATTGTGGAAGACAGTATGGAGATACTTCAGAAAGTTGAAAATAGATCTACCATATAACCCAGCAATCTTATTCCTGAGAATTTACCCGAGGAAAATGAAATCATATTTGAAAGAGTTATCTGTACCCTCATGCTTATTGCAGCTCAATTTACAATAGCTAAGATATGGAATCAACCCAGATGTCCAGCAACTGACGACTGCATAAAGAAATTATGGTATATATATGCACTGGAATACTACTCAGTGGTAAAAAAGAATAAAATCCCTGTCTTTTGCAACAAAAATGGATGCAACTAGAAATCATCATGCTTAGTGAAATAAGTTAGTCCCAAAAAGACAAATACCACATGTTTTCCCTCATCTGGTGTTAACAGTAGAGTGCCCAAGATGTAATGTATAGGAGTGGAATTGACATTTTGAGGGTCGAATTTGTTTACAGACTTTGTCCATTGTTGAGGAATAGTGTTTGTTTCTTCTTACTATTTGTTGAACTCTTCACATATGGTTAATCTTGTGAATATAAAATAGACTGAAAATAGGTCACTGTAAAAATTAAGAGAGGGAATAAAAGAGCAAGGAGGAGGAACGGTAGGAGTATGGGCAGAAGGGTGGGTAGGGTGGTAAGTATTACTATGTTCCTAAATCTGTATATATGAAATTTGTATACCTTAAACAAAATTTTTTAAAAAAAAAGACAGTAGCAGACTAGAAGACCAGTTTCTCAGCTCAAACATAGCCAAACAGGGTATCCTTTCTTACGCTTTTGATCTCTCAGGGCCTTCAGTGTATTAGATGTGCCTGTCTCCACTGGGGAGGACAATCTGCATTATGCATTCTATAATTCAGTTGTTAATCTCATTCCCAAACACCTTCATGCACACCAGAACAGTGTTTAACCATACATTTTGGCATCTTGTGGCCCAATCTGGTTGACATAAAATTAAGTGTCACATAGGGTGACCTCAAAAATCATAGGCCTCTGAGTTTATGGTATTCACACTAATTCCACATTCATGAAATGTAATAGATGTCATGTGGCTAGATGTTTTCTTTTCCTTGATTTATTTTATTTGAAAGAGTTATAGAGAGATAGAGGGAGGGATAGAGAGATTTCCCATCCACTGGTTCACTCTCCCAAATGGCTGCAATGTCTGGGGCTGGGCCAGGCCAAAGCCAGGAGCCAGAAGCTTCTTCTGGGTCTCTCACGTGGGTACAGGGGCCCAAGGACTTGGGTCATCTTCCAGTGCTTTCCCAGGCGCGTTAGCCGGGAGCTGGATCAGAAATGGAATAGCTGGGATTTGAACTGGCACCCATATGGGATGCTGGCATTGCAGGCTACAGCTTAACCTATGATGCCATAATGCCACCCCCTTGCTATGTGCAAGGAATAGGCCCTCAAAGGCAGTAGTATTTATGCACAAATCAGTTGAATGTGTTTTGATGTTCCTGTGTCATTTTACGTTGATTGTTTTCAGATGCCTCTTTTACATTGATGAGTGTCAGGTGTAGCACATATAAAGTTTCACTGGACTCTAAGGGCTCTTGTACAATTCTGAGGAATCTACATTAGAGCCTCCAGGACCTTCTCTGGTTCAGTGGCTTTGTAGGTACCTCCAGCTGCTGTCTTCCTACGAGCTTTTGCTGCACTTCTATATTCATATCCTTATTCTTGAGTTAGTCATTGGTTTATATTAGTATTATGTTGCCTCCAGTTCATTTAACTGGGTTTTTATATGACCTTCGGACTTTCTGAGAGGATCAACAACCATTTCCCACCCAACCACAGCCTAGCTGTGTTTTGTCAGTAGTATCATGTAGTAAATGACCATTTTATTTATTTATTTATTTATTTATTTATTTATTTTTGCCATCTGATTTTTATGTAGTGGATAGAATGCTAGACTTGTAGCTAAAAACACTAAGAAAAACTGGAACCCTCTCCAATTATACTATCCATCATTGTGAACTCTGTTTTTCTATTTGCACAGTGGAAAATGAGGAGGATGGGCTAAGTACTTTCTTGTTGCACCTCTGAGGAGTAACTTATGGTGGGGCTTTTTAAGATGGGGTGGTGGTTGATAACATGTAGCTGACTTGGAAGTAGAAGGTGATTTTTTGAGATAATTCCTGGCAACAGCCCAGATACTTGGAGTTACCAGATTTAACAAAATTATTGAATATACAGTTTAATTTGAATTTCAGATAACAAATGAATAAAGTTTAGTATGAGTAGGTCCCATGCAATATTTGGAACACACAAAGTACAAATTTTTCATTATTTACCTGAAATTCAGATTTGATTTGATGGCTTGTAATTTATCTGGCAAACCTATATAGTGGTAGATAATCCATTCTCTCTCAAGAAGTTGGGCTGGACAAATAGGGCATCATAAAGATAGAGACTGGGCTGTTTGGTACCTATGCAGCATAGAGTGGGAAAGATGTCACTTTTTCTTTTTTTGTTCTGGTTGTAATACCACTTCTGTGATTAAAAAAATGGTGTGATATTTTAGTACTGATGCAAGTCAGCAGTCTAATCCCTGAATAGACCTGAAGACACTTACATGGATTTGTAGATAGGACAGATCAGTTACCAGAAGAAGACAAAGATGAAGGAAAAGCTGCTTAGGCTTCTTACTTAAGGAAGAAAATGCTCACATTGTATATGTGTTAGGAATTGAAGTTTATATGGAGAAAGAAAACTAATGATGGAAGAATTTTCAGGTTTTCCAAAGTATTAAATATAACATTTTCATAATTTTCAGTGGCTTATAAAAATGATGGTCATGCATTTGTTCAGAAGATTATTTCATGGTCCTCTTTTATTAATCCAATTCCCATTTAGTGGATAAAAATCTGTTAACTAGATGGCATGAGCATATTGCCATTGCTTAGCCTTGTTACTATAGCAAGCAAGAGTTGCCCCAACTCCTGACCTACCAGGGTATAACAGTACTAATGTATGTCCAGGACCATATAAACCCAGTTGTCCTCATATGCTGAGAGATTATCACATTTGATCCTCTGCTTTAAATAGTTAAACTTATTCATTCAAGGTGGACACAAATGTTTCCTTCTCTCACATTATTTCCTTGGAAATAAACCCATGTATAATGTATAAACAGTTATATACAAATATCTACAAATTTGTGGGATGACTTCATTTTCATCGTTTGATTAGAACTTACTTTGGGCTTGCTGTGATGCTGTGGGAGAAAATAGATAAGCTACCAGAAATTGTGATACATGCTAATAAAGGGAAATAATCATGGAGTACTGAAGGACCACTGTGGAGGGCCTAACCTGGGCAGGGGGTGTAGCATAAAGGTTTTCTGCAAGTGGTAACATCTACATTAAGACTGGGAAACAGGCCGGCGCCGCGGCTCACTAGGCTAATCCTCCGCCTTGCGGCGCCGGCACACAGGGTTCTAGCCCTGGTCGGGGCACCAATCCTGTCCCGGTTGCCCCTCTTCCAGGCCAGCTCTCTGCTGTGGCCAGGGAGTGCAGTGGAGGATGGCGCAAGTGCTTGGGCCCTGCAGCCCATGGGAGACCAGGATAAGCACCTGGCTCCTGCCATCGGATCAGCGCGGTGCGCCGGCCACAGCGCGCCTACCGTGGCAGCCATTGGAGGGTGAACCAATGGCAAAGGAAGACCTTTCTCCCTGTCTCTCTCTCACTGTCCACTCTGCCTGTCAAAAAAAAAAAAAAAAAAAAAGACTGGGGAACATAGTAGGTGATTGCACAGAGGAAGAGGGCAAGCTGAGCAGTTAGACACTAGCAGTCTGGAGAGCTACCTCTAGACAGAGGTATCAACATGTGCTAAGGATTGAAAAGAAAGAGAATGTAACACCTGCAGATGTCAAGTTCAGTTTGACTGGGAGGGTGGTTGAAGGAGCTATCAGTGTCAACAATAAGGTAGATCATGATGGTCTTCAATGTTGTACTCAAGAGGATGGGCATTCCTGAGTGTTGTATTGGTTTAAAATACCTCCCGAAAGGAAATTTATGTTTTAAAACAATCATTTTGGATTGCAGTGTGCAGTGTGGAAGAAGAGCCACATAGGCAAGCTAGAAGCTGCAACAGTGTCTAGGAGGCTGAAAATGGTGGATATGAATTAGGCAAGGATGATGAGAAACTGACAGATTCAAGATACACTGAGAAGGAGGGATCACCCAGATTTTGTGTTCAGTGTGAAATGATGTTGGAAAAATAATATAAACACATATTTATATGAGTATATGCCTATATAATTAAATTTGTAAACATTTGCATGCTTACATTTATACACATATAAATACATTTATACATACATATGAGTTTAATGTGCAAATGTGGAATTAAAATATAAGTTTACTTAGGTGCATAATGACAAAGCCTTGCTAATTTGAGGAAGAGGATGGAATATGGTACCTTGAGAATCATTGAGCCCCTATAACTGAAGCCACACAGGCAGTGACCCTGTGTGTATTATGTGGATCAAAATATGCATGCTACAATGAACTTTTTGAAGTTTCCTTCTCTGTGTTTCTGGCTTGAGAAGCTGAGGGAATTTGGAATGTCATTACTAACTCAAGAAATTCACAGAGAAGTAGGAGAGGCTAAATGGGTTTACAGTAAGCTAAATGCATAGTTGCTGAGTTTGGATTCTGTTATTGCATGTGGAAGAAATCTTGTGAGCAGTTTTTGTATGGTTCTGAGTTTCAGCAGAGAAGTCTGGGCTATCATTCTAGAGGTTAACAGCATAGGAATGGTAAATGTGTTTTGTAAGTAGACTAAGTTTATCAAGGGAAAATGTTTAAAATACAAAGAGAAGACAGCTTGGTCTAGAGTCTCTGGGTGCCAGTTTGAAAAAGGCAGAGTGGCTTGAGTGGAGACCAGGAAAGAGGGTTGGACACTGAGGGAAGGAAATCTGAAGAGTGTGGTGTCCTAGATGCAACGGGAGAGGACCTTGGCAAGGAAAGGAAACAAATGAAAAGTATCATGTGGATGTAGAAGTCAAGGATATGATTGAGAAGCATTCATTGGATGTAATAGAAGGAGATCATTGGTGACCTGGCAAGGGCTGTGTTAGTAGTTTGGAGTGAGGTGTAAAGAAATGAGAAGTATGTGGTAGGAGAGAATAGAATTAATGGAAAAGGAAAGGACAAGAAGGTTTATTTTAATAGGGAAGAGACTTGGATAGGGTAAGTGCTGGTGGGAAGAAAACTATAATCAGAGGAAGGGTTGTTGAAGAAGTGGAAGGGACCCACCCTGAATGTGAGAGCAAGTTCCCTGAGTAGCCTTGAGGGCTGGGGTCCAGGCAAGAGAGGAAGAACAACTTCAGCAAAAGTGTGTATGTGGGGAAGGTCTAAGGTGTCCCCGCCCCCACCCTTTTTGTAGGAGGAGAGGTCTAGTGTTGAAAATGTCAGATTAAGGCCGGTGCCGTGCCTCAACAGGCTAACCCTCCTCCTAGTGGCGCCAGCACACCGGGTTCTAGTCCTGGTTGGGGCTCCGGATTCTGTCCCGTTTGCCCCTCTTCCAGGCCAGCTCTCTGCTATGGCCCAGGTGCTTGGGCCCTGCACCCCATGGGAGACCAGGATAAGCACCTGGCTCGGCCGCAGAGCGCCGGCCGCGGCGGTCATTGAAGGGTGAACCAGCAGCAAAGGAAGACCTTTCTCTCTGTCTCTCTCTCTCACTGTCCACTCTGCCTGTCAAAAAACAAAACAAAACAAAACAAAAAAAAAGAAAATGTCAGATTAAGAGATTGAGCAGGTGTGAGGAAAGGGAGGATATTTGAAATTGCCTATCTGAGAGGGCTGCCTACGCAAACACGGAAGGTTTTCCACGCAGATGTGAGCATCTAGTGGATGTAGAAGCCATAACTTGGAATTGATCTGAACAGTTGTATGATTTTTTCCTCATCACGGATCAGAGGCGCTGATGTAGAGGCTAAGGAAGCAGGCAGTGAAATTGATTCCAGGCTGGAGTGTGCCAGGCAGTGTGATGAACAGCCCAGGGCTCCTGGTCAGAGAGGCAGATTTGAGGGGATAAGAAGAGGAACTTAGACCTTCAAATGAGGAACTGAAGATTAAGGAAGGTGGAGGAGTGAAGGGCGTGAACAATAGAGGATTGAGGAATATGAGAATGGAGAGACATGGAAAAGAGGAAATTCTTAAAATGAGATGTCCACATAGGAATTTTCGTTTGCAGAGATGAGTGTTTGCCAAGACTTTCTTATGAAATTTGTAAAACTAAGAATGAATGAATTCTAAATTTTCATAATTCATCATGCTCAAAACATTACACAATTCCAGAAAATGGTGAATTATTAAGTGAAAATAAAAATGTGATAGCCTTTAAGGGAACGTAGTGTTCATAAACCCTTTTGTAGGAAAATATATGCATAGCATTTTCAAAATGAAAGGATCCATGTTATAAGCAATAGGAAAGGAGTTTTAAAAATTTGTTCAAAATAACTATTAAAACAGCAAACATTATAAATTATTCATATGTAATTTGTAGGTCCCTTATCATTTACAAACTTGTGAGCACAAACATCTATTAAGGTCTCTGGAGTTGGACAAAAATAGGGTTGCATATGGCACATGAAAAATAAACAAATATTGACAATATTAAAATACATATTATAGCATTCCACAACTGAAGCAGTTTCTGTAAAGTCAAAGTTAAGCATTTTTCTCGTTAGAAGCAAGAAGTTTTGGAAATAACACATTTTGAGATAGAAAAATCATAAATTCTCCAGAGTCTATGTAAATTCCACTATTAAACTTCTTGGTACTAGAACAATGCAGAACACTTAATTTGAGTGTGTAATTATTCTTATTAAAAAATATGTTTTACCAAAAAGTGTCAGAGGAATTACAGTTGCTTAAATCTCAGAGCATCACCAGAGCAAGCCCTTCAGATTCTGGTGGCTTACTCTTTACTTATTTTACTTAATTTCAGGAAAAGCTGTTTTTGTATATTTAGTATGTCTCCAGGATGAAAAAATGAAAATAATCCTTGTCAGTCATCCAACCTATGAATGTAAATCTGGATGAATTTAGTTCAAATGCTACTTGATACCACTTGGAGTTCCATGTTTAAAAATGGTTAATGTTGGGGTGGCCATTGTAGTGCAAAAAGTTAAGACACTACTTAGGTTGCCTACAACCCATATTGGAGGCTGATTCAAATCCTGGTTCTTCCACTTCTGATCTAGCTTCCTGCTAATGCATCTTGGGAAGCAACAGATGAGGGTTCAAGTACTTGTGTTCCTGATACTCACATGGAGACTCAGATGGATTTCCAGGTTCCTGGCATCTGCCTGGCCCAGCCTTGCCTGTTATTGGCATTTGGGGAGTGAACCAATGAATGGAGGATACCTTTTTCTTTCTCTCTTTCTCTCTCTCCCCACCTCTCTCATTCTCTCTCTCTCTCTCTCTCTCTCTCTCTCTCTCAGAGATGAAAATAAATACACATTTCCAAATGACTAGCATTAATGTTGGGAAACTTCGTCTTATAAACGCTTTACTAGTTCTAGTGTTGAATTTCATTAAGATCAATTACAGGCCGGCGCCCCTGCTCAGTAAGCTAATCCTCCGCCTGTGGCACCAGCACCCCAGGTTCTAGTCCAGGTTAAGGTGCCAGATTCTGTCCCGGTGCTCCTCTTCCAGTCCAGCTCTCTGCTGTGGCCCGGGAGTGCAGTGGAGGATGGCCCAAGTCCTTGGGCCCTGCACCCATAGGGGAGACCAGGAGAAGCACCTGGCTCCTGGCTTTGGATCAGCGCGGTGCGCCCGCCGCAGCACACCGGCCGCAGCGGCCCTTGAGGGGTGAACCAATGGAAAAAGGAAGACCTTTCTTTCTGTCTCTCTCTCTCACTGTCCACTCTGCCTGTCAAAAAAAAAATCAATTACAGCCCTACAGATATAACTGTGTGTACATAAATTATCTTTAAATGGCATAAAAAAATAAAAGTGGTTGTAGTACATAATTAAATGGGTAGTGGCTTATTCTCTGAGTGGTAGTGCAAAAATGTTGACTCTTTCCAAATATCTACTGTTTGGTGAGATTTCTTCCATTATATTACAACCTGCATTATAGTAGCAAATTTTCTCAGGAAGCCAAGGTGGTAAAGATATTGTCTTTTAGAGTCACTGAGAAGATTCTACCAGGATAGAAGAAGATCCTATATTTTTCCTCCAGTAGCCTTTATACAGGAGTATGTGTGTGCAGATACCATGTTGTCTGGGTGTGGAAAAGGGAGGAGGCAATAGAGGGGGAGAAGTAATTTGTGCTTCTATTGTGTATTTTATATATTGTGTACAGGATGAGATATTGGGAGACATGGATACAAAATAGGGAAGAAGTGAACATAAGGGAAATAAAAGACTAATGAGAGTTAGCTTAAACTCTTGTAGAGTTTGGTCTAGAGCTTAGCACATGTATTTCCATGCATCAGAGAAAAATAATGTAAAATTTTGTCAAATATGGCTTATTTTATTATTAATAATATTTAATATTAATAATTATTATTAACATTGTTAATATTTATGTAAGCTTTAGAATTTAGAGATACAATATCAGTTTTGTGCTCCATAACAATCTAGATTACAGATAAAATTTTCACAACCACCTAAATTACAGATAAGGACCTTGAAATTCAAACTGTGTGACTTATCCAGGCCTCAGATAGTAGTACAGACATTTGAACTCCTATGTCCTGATCTTAGAAGTTACACTCTTTGGCTTCACAGTGTTCTTTAAATGAAATACTTGTTGCGGTCGTTGGACAGTAGCAAAATTTTAAAATGTTACCTTCCTTTAAATCTCTCTTTCCACTGTTATTTCTTAATTCGCCCACCTGTGTTTTGGGGTTCTATATCTTGGGATTAATGCTCATCTTATCTTGCATTGCATTTTTTTTTTCAGGTGCTTACTTAAATTGGGGGATGAAAAGAGAGCGTTTTCAGTGAAACACTTAGAAATTCTTAAGACTACTTTCTCAGTTACACATAGGTTTTTAATTTCTGTTTCAGACAGAAGTTATCTAGGGTGTAAAGCCCATGTTTTATTCTTAGTTTTGCCACTGAGTCATTCTCTGCCCTTGGGCACCTCACATAACACACTGTAACCTAGTAAGGTGTTCCGTTTATCAAAACTGGATTTTGTTTGGAAAGGAAAAGCTTCAGTTTTCCTCGTGATGTTCCTCTGATTTCTTAAAGTACTTCAAATCCTGGGTGCACTGCTGTGATTTGTTCAAGCATAATTGTAACAAAAATAAGATTGAAAAGTTTCTAGATTTAGTGTGAGGATCTCTTCAAAAGGCATCTTTAGAGTTGAAGTATGGCTAACCTATCATTTTCTTTTCTATTGCTTTGTATTGGGTTGTCCTACAGCAAGGTAGCAAGCAACAATCTTGATGCTATAACGCTGGCTGCTATGCAGCGAAAGAGACCTTGAATGCCAGCAGTTTTACTGGACTGAATTTGGCTGCATGAGTACCATAGCATTAAATTGTAGTTTGAACGCTTACACTTTTTAAATAATTTAGAAACTTTTCTGGCTATTTTCCTACTTATATTCTTCATCTCTTGTGAGTGGCCCATTTGTTTTCTTCCCTCCTATCTTTAGAAATGTCTGTACTTAAATCACTGGACACTTAAAGTTTTGAGAACTAAGATCACTTTGGGTAGTCAGTAAATTTGCTTCAGCTTCTTTTTAATTCCAACTGAACTTTGCAACATAGTTATCATGCATTTTTATCCATTATTGATTTTAATTGGTGTTTTGGTTTTAACACAAATTTTACATATATTTGAGTATACAATAAAACATTTTACTTTGATGAAATATAAAAAAATATATGTTGGTACACTTGATAGGTTAGATCTGGGGAGGTTATAGGGTAAAAGTAGAGTTAATGGTAAACTTTTGGTTTTATTTCTGTAGAAGTCAATCTTTCAGAAACTTTTCTGAGTGACAGGTGTATTCTTAGAGTGTGGTGAAAGATACAAGTTTTCTGGAAAACCAGTTCCCGTGTTTGAGGTGTTAGTAATCTATCTAAAGAAACATTACATTTTTATTAAACATTAGTGTGAGTTGAAAGGTATATTTATATAATAGCTGTCATAAAAATAGTATGTGATTAACTATCAAACAAAGGTTATAGGTAACAAAGCATTTTTAATTAGGAAGTGAAGAAGACCCAAGTAGAAGAAATGCAACTTGAATTAGATATTAAAGAATTATAAAAGTGTTTCTTAGGAAGCTAGTATCAGGGAAAATCAGGCAGGCCTGTGGAATAAACTGAATAAAGATCAAGAAGGGACAAAGGATAGACTAGTTTAAGCAGAAAATGTTTTCTAGGGACAAAAAGAAATGAAGTGGACTAAGTAGTATGGCTTTGGGAAAGAGAGAGGTTTTGGAAATGAAAAGCCAAAGAAAGCTTCACAGAGAGGGAATTACATGATGGAAATATCATTTATACAGGAAAGATAATTTAAAAGCTATACAAGAAAAACTAGAAGGAAGACAATTTCCTTAGTTCTGAGGAAATGACAGTAGTTATGTAAATAAAGTGATAAAGATATGAGCAAAGCCAATGAAGGTAGAATATATTTATTATTTATCTAGTAATTAAGATAAAAGTATAATATAACAATATTTCTTAATTATATTCAGTTGAGTAAAATAATAATAAGTTCTCAAGGAATGATATGTAGGTAAGATTGACAAATGACTTTTTGAAATAACAAATTTACTTTCTTAGAAATTACTTATTTTGTAAGGCAACCTCTTCCCTATGAGAATGGGATGGACTTAATAAGTCTTAATTAATAGAGTACAGCAAAAATAACCATGTGTCACTTCAGAGATTAAGTTAGCTGAACCAGAGGCATCCAGCTAACCCTGGGTTGGATTCTTGACCCCATAAGAACTATGAGCTAATAAATGTCTGGTGTTTCCAGCCACTGAACATTGGAATAAGTTGTTACACAGTAACAGCTAGTCCATCACAACAGAATTACATAATCTTCTACCTCTACTAGTACAGCTCACTGAATACTGTGAAATACAGTCCCCTCACTATAAAACTACAAAATTCAAGCTAAGATACACTTTTTAATGTACTAGAATCACTGAAATCATGTAAATAGGAGATACTTAAAAGGATGAAATAAACTGAAACCTGTTAGTGGAAAACTCAGCCTAGCTAAATTATAACTCATTCCTAGGATCAGGAGACCAAGACTGTCTTCATGGCAAGATACAAGTTAAGAGGAGATCCTTAAAGGGGCACAGGAGGTTCCAGGTCAGTGTTGACCCTGAAAAGCAAACTTATTCAGGCATTAATCTCCAAAAAGTGAAACATAGGAATTTAAAATTAAAATAAGAACAAGAGCAAACAGAAAAATAGGAACAATCACAGGGTAGTTAATATAAAAATATAGATTCCTAAAAACTGTAGTTATTAGAATTTTCAGACAAAGCTTACAAGTTAAACATTTACTAAATTTGTAATGAAAAAGTGCAATGTGAAGTGGGCAAACAGTAAGTAATCATTAAAAACAATCAAGAATTCTTGATTCTTAAACAAGAATGAAAAAGGACATTAAAAAGTAAAATCAGAAGTGGTCATTTGAACCAGCAGATAATTCACTGATTTCCAGTCCTGGCTGATCTTGATTCCAGCTTCCTGCTAATGTCCACACCGTAAGACAGCAGGTGGTGGCTCAAGTACTTGGATGCCTGCCATCCAGGTGAGAGTCCTGGGTTGACTTCCAGGCTTCCAGCTTCAGTCTCTTCTAGCCTCAGCCCTTGCAGGCATTTTGGGATTAAACCAGCCCATGATATTACATTTTCTGTATTTGTGTCAGTCTCTGTCCCTGTCAGTGTCTCTTTCCCTGTCTGTGTCTCTCAAATAAGTTTCTAAAGTTGAACTCAATGTGATTAAAATACACAACACATGGTATGTTTTCCCCTCAAAACCACAGATGGTATATGATGAAAAGTTAAAAGTAAATAGTTCTTTCCCTTCTTTTCTTCAACTAATCCCTTGCAAGGAACACTTTATACGGTGTCTAATGGGTTTCCTCTACTACAATTGAAGAATTTAGCTCACTTGTTCTACACTCTCTTCCTCCCTTTTCCCCATCTGCTTAACTCTGCTAGGCATGGTTTTGCTTTTAGTCCTCTTAAATACAGATTCATTTAATATATAAAGCCTCTATACCATTGGCCTTT
The DNA here is from genome assembly GCF_033115175.1 of Lepus europaeus. Classification (NCBI taxonomy): domain Eukaryota; kingdom Metazoa; phylum Chordata; class Mammalia; order Lagomorpha; family Leporidae; genus Lepus; species Lepus europaeus. Next base: position 107,125,077 of record NC_084828.1, on the reverse strand, counting down.
TAATTGCTTGCATTTTCACATTGTAAGCTGGGCAATTCAGTCCTCTTAGGTATTCCTTCATCTTTCTTTGTTTCCTCCACTTCTCAGTTGCTGATTTCCACATTATTATGTCTTCACTGCCAAGGATATTATTTACCTTTTGTTCTGTTACTATATTACTGATCATCCTTGTTATGCTTAGAAGTGGTTTCTAAAACTAAATGCAGGCCAGCGCCGCGGCTCATTAGGTTAATCCTCCGCCTGCGTTGCTGGCACCCAGGTTCTAGTCCCAGTCAGGGCGCCGGATTCTGTCCCAGTCGCTCCTCTTCCTGTCCAGCTCTCTGCTGTGGCCCAGGAGTGCAGTGGAGGATGGCCCAAGTGCTTGGGCCCTTCACCCGCATGGGAGACCAGGAGAAGCACCTGGCTCCTGGCTTTGGATCAGCGTGGTGCACTGGCCGCAGCACGCCGGCCGCAGTGGCCATTGGAGGGTGAACCAACGGAAAAGGAAGAACTTTCTCTCTGTCTCTCTGTCTCACTGTCCACTCTGCCTGTCAAAAAAAATAATAATAATAAATAAATAAATAAACTAAATGCAATGGTCAGTATATATAAAGTCCTGATCATGTACATACTCACTGCAAGAAAAAAATTTAACCCTTAAAAATGAAGATGATGTGATACTATTTAACAAAGTCTGCACTGCTAAAAAATAAACAGCGAACAGAAATGAGTAGAGATGGGGAAAGGGAGGGTGGGAGAATTACATACAGTACGTTATAACTGCTGTATTTTATTAATTGGAAGTGACACTTTTTATTTTTAGCATTTGAACAACTCTGAGTTTGGGATGCGTCTTACAGTGATCTTTGGTCAAGCAGTGGTAATGACCTGGTAGTTATGGTCTGCTCATGTGCAACCCTGATAGCAGCTGTTCACGGCATCATTGTTTCAATTAAGTGCTGCCCATTGTTGGTGCTGCTTATGTTGAATTTAATTGTTGCTTAAAATATCAGAAAGACCAAACTGTGATGGTGCAATAACACAATTACTGTAAACATAGAAAATACAGGAGGGGCAGGCTCTGTGGCATACAAGGTTAAGCCAGCACCTGCAATGCCAACATCCCATATGGGCACTGATTCATTTTCTGGATGCTCCACTTCTGATCCAGCTCTGTGCTAATGTGCCTGGGAAAGCAGTGGAAGATGGTCCAAGTGCTTGGGCCCCTGCACACACATGGGAGACCAGGAACAATCTCCTGGCTTCAGTCTGGCCCAGCTCCAGCCAGTTTGGTCATTTGGGGAGTGAACCAGCTCTCTCTCTGCTTTCTATAACTCTGCCTTTAAAATAAAAATGAATCTCAAAAAACAAACAAACAAACAAACAAACAAAAAAACCAAAAAACCGGAAACAGAGCAATGTAATATGGGCTAAATATATATATTTATTAAAAAGATCTGTAAGTTATTGCAATGAGCATAAGAATACAGTGCTAAATAAGAAAGCATAGTACTATCATTTAATTAGGAACATTGCTTTCTTTGTTGTTAAAAGATAGTAGTATCCGTCTAGTTAATAAATTTTTTTAATGTCAGTTAAACCTAATTTTAAAGTTTCTATATTATAATCTGTCTTTACCCTGCTCAATAAGTTTTTCATCATTGTTTTAGTATTCATCATAAGAAGTTTGCTTTCTTTTTGATTTTTGTAAATAATGCTCTAACAGCCTGATCTAATTTGCTGCACAGGCCTCTGTGATGGAAACAATTGTTCCACCCTCTCATGCCTATGTTGATTACTCTTTTCTTTTTTTTTTAAGATTTATTTATTTATTTTAAATACAGAGCTACAGAGAGGCAGAGGCAGAGAGAGAGAGAGAGAGAGAGAGAGAGAGAGAGAGAGAGAGAGGGGGGTCTTCCATCCGCTGGCTCACTCCCTAAATGGCTGCAGCAGCTAGAGCTGGGCAGATCTGAAGCCAGGAGTCAGGAGCTTATTCCAAGTCTCCCATGTGGGTGCAGGGACCTAAGGACTTAGGTCATCTTATACTGCCTTCACAGGCCATAGCCGAGAGCTGGCTCAGAAGTGGAATACCTGGGACTTGAACCGGCACTGTATGGGATACTGGCACTGCAAGCGGCAGTTTTACCCACTGTGCCTCAGTGCCAACCACTACCCCTTTCTATAGTAACAGAAGTTTAGGTGTCTCACTTCTCCAGCCTCCCTTGCAGTTAGATATGATGACATGACTAGCTTTTGTTCATGTGATATGGGCAGAAGTGATATACACAATGTCTGACTTGTGCATCTAGAATAAAATGAATACCCTTTATTTCTTTCCCTGTGTTTCCTTCATTCTCTCCCTCTTCCTTGAGGCTAGAGTGTGGCTGTGGTGGAAGTCATCTTTGACAATGTATGTAGGGACAGAAAACAGGGATTGCAATACAAGGTTAAAGAAAAAGCCCTAAGATTATTGGGTCATCCTATGACCCAAAGATGATCCAAAGGATCATCTTTGTTCACTGAAGTATTAGGAAAACAAATACTGGTTTAAATGAATATATTTTAAGGAGATATAGGATTGCTCTTCTAGAATGAGGTAAGTTCACAACAGTTTGAAAGATTAACCTGAAATAGCAAATATGATACACCAAAAATTAATTTTATACTTTAAAATTATTTTTCCTGAAAATATTTATTGAAAATCAGTCCAAAAACTATGTGATTTATTTCTTAACTCTAAATTTGGGCATTGGAAAAAATCCCATAAAATAGTTATTGTATATGTCAGCATAGAGATTCAAGAATCACATGGCATGGGAGAAGCAGGAAGGCACCTGTATTAGTAAAGGTAAATGTAGCTGAAAGCTCAACAACTTAATAAATGTTAAATTCTTGCTCATGTCATAACATAATATGTGCCGGTATAGTAAAGTCTCTTCTCTTCCAAGTCTTCATCACACAGGAGTGGGAAGAAAGGAGTAGGGGTCATACATGGAGAGTTTTAGTGGAAATAACACTAATTATTTCTGCCTTGTTTTATCTTGGCCGCAACTCAGACACCCGCTATTATCAGACCAGATAGAAAGGAACTACTTTAAGAATTAAAAAAAAAAAAACAAATGAGAAGAAGTTTAATACAAGGATTTCTGCAAGCAGATGATAAAAGAGATGAGAAACCAAGCAGGGCACTAAGACAATAAATAAGAAAGCAAAAACATAAAATTGTTTCCGTCTGTAGTTGGAATAGGCAGTGGTTCCAGAATTTAGGTCATGTTACATACTCAAAGTTCAAATCAGAGTGGGGGCCATCTGAACTGGAGCTATGAAGGGGATATAGCCCCTGATATAGATGCTATCCTGGTCTTCCTCTTTTGCCCACTTCCTAGTAGTATTCCAGTATCTTTCATTTGACGAACTTAGCTTGAAGCCACTGCCACCAGCCTGTGCAAAATAGGCTGCAGGGGTCAATGCCCCTGCAACAAAGAATTGGTCAGGAAAAGGGGTAGGGGAACCTAGGAACCTGCAGGTTCCAGATGGTCACCTTGGCCCAACCTCACTACAAGGGAGGTTGGATAATATAGTATCTGTACCCAGGGGAGGATATTGATGTTCATGAGCCAGGAAAACCCAAATAGAAAGCAGATATTGAAGGCTTTGAAAGTCACTGGAAAATCATTATTAAAAGGTACCAAATCACTACTGAATTTCTATAAGCCAGGTTCTTAATGTATGGGGTTTGGTTTGCCAAAATCAGTAGAGTTTAATGTCTCCTGATGCTTTTTAAATAAATTTGACAGATTTTTAGTGTATTTTTAATAAGCTTGGTAATTTTGTAAGACTACTGGGGGCTATCAAAAATAAAAAGATTTCTATTAGATTTAGAAATAATTGTATTAAGACTCAATTTGTAGAGCATGAGGCAAACAAAATCTGCAAATGATTAATTTTTCTAATCTTAAAGTATTGCAGTGTCTTAAATTCTAACTTCTAGAGCCAGAACATCTTTGGTGTTTACTTTAAGCTAACAATTTTCTTTTGATATTTGTAAAGAAGCTAAGAAGGGGAATTTATTCTACCTGATACTCATTAAAACAATCTTTTAAAGTATCCACATGGCTGATACACTCATCCTTCTCAGTATTGCTTTCTTTGACTCAATCTCGTTCTCATGTGGCTTTTCAATGTTATCTACATGGGAAACTACTGTATATATATTTAACAATTATTGATCTCAGTAACTGATCAGCAACAAGAAATTGTTACCAATTGAGAAAACCAGAGGGCAGTTAAAATTTAGTAAACCAGGGCCGGTGCCGTGGCTTAACAGGCTAATCCTCCGCCTTGCGGCGCCGGCACACTGGGTTCTAGTCCCGGAAGGGGCGCCGGATTCTATCCCGGTTGCCCCTCTTCCAGGCCAGCTCTCTGCTATGGCCCGGGAAGGCAGTGGAGGATGGCCCAAGTCCTTGGGCGCTGCACTCACATGGGGGACCAGGAGAAGCACCTGGCTCCTGGCTTCGGATCAGCGAGATGCGCTGGCCGCAGTGGCCATTGGAGAGTGAACCAACAGCAAAAAGGAAGACCTTTCTCTCTGTCTCTCTCTCTCACTATCCACTCTGCCTGTCAAAAAAAAGAAAAAAAAAGAAAAAAGAAAAAAAGTTAGTAAACCAGTTATGGTCAAGAAGAGAAAAAATAATCTGGGTTTTAAATAGGCAAAGAATGATCCTAGAGATGATTAACTGGTACTACAGTTTTTTATTCTAAATGTTGAATTTTTATATGAACAATATAAATTAACATTGTGAGTTTCAGTTGAGCATATTAGGCTTATCTTTTCTTTTTCCACATTTTATTAAAATACAATATGTGTACCAACAAATGCACATATGTGTACAGATAAATGAGCTTTTTTGTCCTTTGATGATACTCATAACTGATACACAAATTTTTTTATTAAACTTTTATTTAATGAATATAAATTTCCAAAGTATAGCTTATGGGTTACAATGGCTTCCCCCCTCCCATAACTTCCCTCCCGCCCGCAACCCTCCCCTTTCCCGCTCCCTTTCCCCTTCCATTCATGTAAAGATTCATTTTCAATTCTCTTTGTATACAGAAGATCAGTTTAGTATATATTAGGTAAAGATTTCAACATTTTGCCCATATAGCAACATAAAGTGAAAAAACTACCATTGGATTATTAATTATAGCATTAAATAGCAATGTACAGCACATTAAAGACAGAGATCCTACATAATTTTTTTTCAAATTAATTAATTTTCTATGCCATTTCCATTTTAACACCAGGTTGTTTTTTTTTTTTTCATTTCCAATTCTCTTTATATACAGAAGATCACTTCAGTATATAATTAGCAAAGACCTCATCAGTCTGTGCCCACACAGAAACGCAAAGTATAAAAATACTGTTTCAGTACCAGTCATAGCATCACTTGGCTTTAGACGACACATTAGGGACAGATCCCACATGGGGTGTAAGTACACAGTGACTCCTGTTTCTGACTTAACAATTTGACACTCCTGTTCATGGCGTCAGTAATCTCCTTAGGCTCTAGTCATGAGTTGCCAGGGCTATGGAAGCCTTTAGAGTTCGCTGACTTTGATCTTATTCCGATAGGGTCATAGTCAAAGTGGAAGTTCTCTCCTCCCTTCGGAGAAGGGTACCTCCTTCTTTGATGGCCCCGTTCTTTCCACTGGGATCTCACTCACAGAGATCATTCATTTAGGTCTTTTTTTTTTTTTCCATGATATCTTGGCTTTCCATGCCTGCTATACTCTCATGGGCTCTTCCGCCCCTTGAGGGCTGATTCTGAGGCCAGAGTGTTGTTTAGGACATCTGCCATCCTATGAGTCTGCTGTGTATCCCACTTCCCATGTTGGATCTTTCTCTCCCTTTTTGATTCTATCAGTTAGTATTAGCAGATACTTGTCTTGTTTGTGTGATCTCTTTGACTCTTAGACCTATCAGAGCTATCTATTGTGAGCTGAAATTGATCACTTGGACTAGTGCGATGGCATTGGTACATGCCATCTTGATGGGATTGTGTTGGAATCCCCTGGCACATTTCTAACTCCACCATTTGCGGCCAGTCCAATTGAGCATGTTCCAAATTGTTCATCTCCTCCCTCTCTTTTTCCACTCTTAGATTTAACAGGGATCACTTTTCAGTTAAAATTTAAACACCTAAGAATAATTGTGTGTTAATTACTGAGTTCAACCAATAGTACTAGAACAACAACAACAAATACTAAAAAGGATAAAGTATTACATTGTACATCTAAAGTCAGGACAGGAGCTGATCAGTTCATTGTTGCTTATAGTGTCCATTTCACTTAACAGGTTTCCCCTTTGGCGCTCAGTTGTCACCGATCAGGGAAAACAAATGATATTTTTCTCTTTGGGACTGGCTTAATTCACTCAGCATGATGTTTTCCAGATTGCTCCATCTTGTTGCAAATGACTGGGTTTCGTTGTTTCTTACTGCTGTATAGTATTCTATGGAGTACATGTCCCATAACTTCTTTATCCAGTCTACTGTTGATGGGCATTTGGGTTGGTTCCAGGTCTTAGCTATTGTGAATTGAGCTGCAATAAACATTAATGTGCAGATGGCTTTTTTATTTGCCAAATTAATTTCCTTTGGGTAAATTCCAAGGAGTGGGATGGCTGGGTTGTATGGTAGGGTTATGTTCAGGTTTCTGAGGAATCTCCAGACAGACTTCCATAGTGGCTTAACCAGTTTGCATTCCCACCAACAGTGGGTTAGTGATACACAAATTTTAAAAACAAAACAGTACAGAATACTTTACCAAGCAAAGCTCTCTTCATAAATGAAGTCAAAATAAAGACCTCTTAAGACAAGCAAAAATTCAAAGACCTTATCATCTCCCATCCAGTCTTACAAATGTCCCTTCAGAATGTGCTACACCCAGAAACAGAGAAAGACATTCAACATCATGAAAGAATGTGAAGGCAGAAAACCTCCTTGTATAAGAAAAAAGGAAATTCAAAACAAATAAGAATATTCAGGATGGAATATGGCAATTGACATTGGCGTCTTCCAAGGGGACTGATTGGCCATTTCTATTTTGATATTTTAGATACCTGAATTTCTGTTCCAAATGGAATTTATTAATAAGTTGAAGCAAACATTTTCAATGGGTCGTACTGTGAATATAGATTGTTATAAATCAATTGAATATGAAGACAATAGAGATTTTCCTGTTTTTCTAACTGGTTATATTTTCTTTTTTCCATCACTGTTCCACAAATGACTCTTAATGGACAGGATAATTTCCAGTTATGGGAAGTGCTCTTCAGAGATTATTGTGTAAATACCTGAATGTCTGATGACAGGGTCAGTTAAGAATGTGGTGATTTGCTGCTTTGTGTGTTTTCTTTTTTTGTCTTCTGAGTTATGAGACAGAAATCAGCAGAAATTGATACTCTGACCAGAGTTGTTTGTATGTTTTGCCAAGAGTCATTAAAATATATTATGAAAAAGGATATGGAAGTTAAAATTTGCTGAAAAACATGTGATTTTCACGCTTCTGAAGGTAGAAGTATTTTTTAACTCAGGGTTGGTTTTGTTTTGTTTTTTGTAGTGTAGGCCCTACTCCTTATTTTAATGTAAATGCTCTTTATGAGCATTGAACAAAAATGTATATCCATTAGATTCTGTTTTCAATTTCCATGTAATTCTAGAAACATGAAGAGATATGAATATTCTTTCTTTCTTTCTTTCTTTTTTTTTTTTTTTGATGGCAGGAACCACGTGCTTCTCCTGGTCTCCCATAGGGTGCAGGGCCCAAGCACTTGGGCCATCCTCCACTGCACTCCCTGGCCACAGCAGAGAGCTGGCCTGGAAGAGGGGCAACCGGGACAGAATCCAGTGCCCCGACTGGGACTAGAACCTGGTGTGCTGGCGCCGCAAGGCGGAGGACTAGCCTGTTGAGCCACGGCGCCGGCAGAGATATGAATATTCAAGCAAACAGCTAATACAGTTCTAGAATACTCAAATTGAAGCCTTTTATTAATTTTCCAAGTTACTTTCTCTTTTTTCTACAAGGACTACAGATTCCCACTGATAGCAATAATGTTCCGGAGAGAAAACATTTTGAAACTGAGCCCCCAGGCAGTACCTTAAATGCAGAAAGTAGATGCCATCAGATCCCATTATTCTACCCAATCTCCCTTAATTCAATGAATCAAGGGAGTGGTACAACTGGTCCTACAGGATTCTAACACTGAACTCATAATGCCATTTGCTTCTTCAATATATAACACCTTAATAGCCAATACTGTTTCATTTAAGGAAATTCCAGGTCTGGGCAGGGGAATTCTAGGTCAAGGGTAGAAAATAATTACCACCTGCATGTAGCCTTCCGGCTGACTTAGGCCCAACTGGCCATGAGACCAACCAGATGAAGGGCAAGCAACTTATGCAGAGCATCTTGTTCAGAGCTGGACTACTGATATTTCTGACTCACCCATGTCCTAAGTTTCATTAGGACACAATTCTTTGTTCCTTGTCAACTTCTTTTGCAGACAATGAGAGCAAGAGATGCTAGATCTAATCTCACAACTCATAGATTTCAAAGGTCACTATGATGAAACAAAGAAGGATTTTACAAGCCTTGGTAGCTGGTCCTGCACCAGAGTTGGGACTCTGTGAATTCACCAGACCAGTTCCCTTCCTTGTAACCTTCAAAATACACCCAAGTACTCTCATTTTGGAAGGCAGTAATTCCCGAGGTTCAGAGGTCTGCTACCCTCTCACCTCAAACCTGGGCCTCATTATTTGATTTGGCACTGGAACAAGAACTGAGCATTTAGTCTTTTTGTTTTTGTTTTTGTGGTATAGCATAGTTATCAAATAAAGTTAAGTCCAGGATGCTTGATATTAAATGGCCGATATACCAGCGACAAGACTAATGCAAGGGAGCAGGCTTACTCAATTGTAATTGTAATTATACTCAGGGAAAGAGTAGACCCTTTAGTCCAAATATGCTCTTCCCAATCTCCAAGTTAGCATAAGGACTTTTAAAGGGAAAAAGAAAACTTGGAGAGGTTGTCAAATGGGGTTTCAAGGAACAGTGCTGGGCCTCTTTGAGATTTGGCTGGTTTGTGGCTGGTGGTTGTGAATTCCTGCTTAATTGGGAGTCTCCTGTTTTGGTGCTATATTTCCCTGCAATCAGCTTCTGAAATTCTTATGTCCACATTTGCTTGAGTGAGAATTTTGATCAATCACAAAATTAGAAACTAGCTTTTGTTCAGTAGAATATTGAAAAGAAAGGATAATGTAGTAAGGTTACATAGTTATCATACCAGCAAATGCACACACATTTAAAGAGATTTTTTTTTCAACTATTTTTGGCAATTTCACTTACCATTATAACTACCATTCAAAACAAGATGTAGAACACTTTTATCTTCCACATAAAGTTTCTCAGTGCTTCTCTTGATTATTTAAGTTCATTAGTCTTAAAATCAGAGAGTAACTTTCTCAAATTTGTTTTTTCCTCACAAGTTTGTATTGGCTGTTTTTAGAAACTTCACATTTTCACATACAGTATGTTTTAGAATCATCTTATCAGTTTTTACACAAAGTCTACTTTAATCCTGGTGGAGGATTTTGTTGAAAATACAGATGAATTTAATGTGAAAAACACTGTCTCGCTGTCTTCCTACAAGTGAACATGGCATGTCTCTCCATTTATTTGGATATTGTCTAATTCTTAGCATTGCTTTGAAGGTTTTATCCTAAGTGTTTTGTACATCTTTGATTAGGTTGGTTCCTAGGAATTTAATGTTTATTGATGTCATTATAAATTTATTTTTCTAAATTTAATTAAAAATTTGGGGGCCAGTGTTGTGATACAATGGATTGAGCCATTGCCTCTGATCCTGGCTTTCCATATGAGCACCCAGTCAAGTCCTATCTGCTCTAATTTTGATCGAACTCCCTGCTAACATGCCTGGGAAAGCAGCATAAGATGCCCCAAGTACTTCAGCTCCTGCCATCCATGTGGGAGAACTTAATTAAATTCCTGACTCACATTCTGGCTTAGTCCAGCACCAGCCATTATGGTCATTTGGGGAGTACATCAAGATAGAAACTCTCTCTCTCTCTCTCTCTCTCTCTGCTTTTCAAATAACATAACTTTCAAGAAATTAATTTTTTCCTTTGCTAGCATACAAAAGCAGACTTTCACATATGGAGCTTGCAACCTGCAACATTTTTACATTAACATGTTAGTGCTAGTAGATGTTATTTTTGCAGATTACATGTTTTCCTATATACATAATCATATTACCTAAAGCCATAAGTTTTTTAACATTGATACCATTTGTTTTTGTCATTCTCTAATTGCATTGACTAGGTACTCCACTGTAATACTGAATACTTACAGAAGTGGTCAATGTTAATATCCTTGTTCATAAACTTACAAGAAAATGATATAATATTTCATGATTAATTACCACATTATTTGTAGTGTATTTATTAAGAAATAAACAACCCTACAGCTAGCATCATATTGAATGGGGAAAAATTGGAAGGATTTCCACTAACATCCAGGAACCAGAGAAGAATGCCCACTTTCACCCTTGCTATTCAATATTGTCCTGAAAGTTTGAGCTAGATACATTAGGCAAGAAAAATTAGGGGCTAGCACTGTGCTGTAGCGGGTAAAGCCACTGCCTGCAGTGCCAGCATCCCCATATAGGTGCCAGTTCGAGTCCTAGCTATTCCACTTCTGATCCAGCTCTCTGCTATAGCCTGGAAAACAATAGAAGATGGCCCAAGTCCTTGGGTCCCCGCACCCACGTGGGAGACCTTGAAGAAGCTCCTGGCTCTCGATCTGCCCAGCTCTGACTGTTTCAGCCATCTGGGGTGTGAGCCCGCAGGTGGAAGACCTCTCTCTCTCCACCCACCTCCACCTCTGACTCTGTAACTCAGCCTTTCAAATGAATAAATAAATCTTAAAAAAAATCAAAGGGATACAAATTGGAAAGGAGGAAATCAAATTATCCCTATTTTCAGATGACATGATTCTATATATAGGGGAACCAAAACTGGACTAAGAGACTATTGGAACTCATAAAAGATTTTGGTAAAGTTGCAGGATGTAATGTTGACACACAAAAATCAATAGTTTTTATAGACACAGAAAAATCCATGACTTAGAAAGAACTTCAAAGATCATTCCCATTCAAAATAGCTACAAAAGTTTTTAAATACCACAGAATAAATTTAACCAAAGAGGTGAAAGATGGCTATGATGAAAATTATAAAATATTAGAGAAAGAGAAGACACAAAAAATGAAAAAAATATTACATGTTCATGGATTTGAAGAATTAAAATCATCAGAATATCCATACTACTGAAAGCAATTTACAGATTCAGTGTGATCCCAATCAAAATAAAACTGATGTTCTTCTCAGATCTAGAAAAAATGATGCTGAAATTCATATGGAAACACAAAAGAACCTGACTAGCTGAAGCAGTCTAAAACAACAAAAACAAAGCCAGAAGCATCACATTACCAGATTTCAGAAAGCTGAAAATAGGTCTACCATATGACCCTGCAATGCCAGTCCTGTGAATTTACTCATGATAAATGAAATCAGCATATGAAAGAGTTATCTGTACTCCCATGTTCATTGCAGCTCAGTTCATAATAGCTAGATATGGAATAAACTCATGTCCAGTAACTGATGACTGGATAAAGACATCCTGTTATAGATATACTTGGAATAATATCCAGCCTTTAAAAAATGAAATCCTGTCTTACAAGAAAATGGATACCACTGGAAGCCATTATACATAGTGAGATCATTCAGTGGCCAAAAGACAAACACATTGCCCCTGCTCTTTGGTAATTAATTGAATACTGAAAATGTATTTCATTTTGAAACGCAATGATTGTTTAAAGCCCTTGTCTCTCCTATTGAGGAACAGTTTTTTTCTTCTTGCTATTTGTTGAACTCTTTATTTAGTATTGGGTTAATCTTATGAGTACAAAATAAACTGAAAGTAGATCATTGTAATTTTTTTAAAGACAGAAACAGACTATTAACTTCTGTAAGTTTTTGTTTTTAATTTGCTCAAAGCTTATAAGACTTTGATGATTTGATCAAATGCTGTTTTGTATCTTTAGATGATTTTATAGGATTTCTCTTTATTGTGGCAAAATATTAAATAAAATGGTGGGTTTTTCAAAATGTCAAACCAACTTACATTCCTGATACAGTCTACTTAATCATGATGCACTATTATTCCAGAATAACCCCCAAACTAGTTATAGGTGTTGCTATAGAAACCCCAAACATGGACCCGCTCACCCAACACCAGAAAGCCAATCATTGATATTGAACTTGTGAAGAAAGTAGGTATTTATTTGCAAAGTCTAGAGCAAAGAGTCAGGCAGCTTTTACTTAATTTCTGGGATCCCATAAAGGTTTAAAAGTGAAGATCTTACACATAAAAGTAGGGACTGAGAGGTGTATGTTCATTTGATATCCAAGTTCCTGATTAGTTAATGATGTTCATGGCCTCCCTTTGATTGGTCAGCTATACTGTGCTCTTCATGGAATTTTTTATAATGATCAAGTGCCCTTTAGTCAGTATGTGGATTATATTCAGTAATTTCTGCCCTGGACTAGGAATTCCCCTAAACAAAGCTACTCAAGGTGATACCAGGCATCAAGATGTTTTTTTGTTGGAGAGATTTCATGAATCTAGTGATTAGAATCTTGCAGGACTACTACTTCTTAGTACTTGTACTACTCCTTCAATTCAGTGAGTTAATTTTAGTGCTATCAAAAGACAGGGTAAACATGGATAATTTTTGACTTCCTCCTTTCCAATTTTGATGTCCTTTATTTCTTTTTCCTCCCTAATTGCTCTTATTAATACTTCCACTACTATTTTGAATAAATTTGTTGAATGTGGATATTTTTGTCTCATTCTAGATCTGCAGAGAAATGCTTTCAATTTTCCCCCAGTTAGGTTGATAATTGCCTGTTGGTTTGTTTATATATATATAACCTTTATAATTTTGAGCTAGGTTCCTGCTATACCTGATTTGTGGAACATTTTTATCATGAAGGTATGTGGAATCTTATCAAATGCTCTCTGCATCTATTAAGCTATTAAGATGATCTCATGGTTTTTGCTTTCCATTCTGATGATGTGATTTATATTTATTGATTTGAAAATTTTGAACCACTCTTACACTCTAGAATAAATCACACTTGATCATGGTGTATAATCATTTTGATGTAGTGTTGGATTTGGTTTGTCAGTATTCTATTGATAATTTTTGTCTATGTTCATCAATGATATAGGTCTATAGATTTCATATTAAAATATTTTATTAATATAAAGGGGAACAATTTCATGTACTTCAAATATACATTATAAATTTAAAGACAATATAAATTTAAGGACATACTTCCCACCATACCTTGTCTTACTCCCTTGCTACCATCAAATCCTCTTTCCTTTCTTATTTGTTTTAATTTTTGCAATTATGTACTTTCAATTTATAATCACAAGCTTAATCCTCAGTTAAATAAAGAATTCAACAAGTAGTAAGTAGAAAAACCATTGATCTTCAGGATTATACAGAAGAGCTACAAGCAATGAAATTTCAAGTGTCAATTACATTCATACAGATTACGTTTTTTCTACTCTGTAAGTTAGCACAAATTAGGGGAAGTGTATGATATTCATCTTTTGGGGACTGGCTTATTTCACTAAGCATAATGGTATCCAATTTCATCCATTTTGTTGCAAAACACAGGATTTCATTCATTTTAATGATTGAGTAATAGTCCATTGTGCAATTCCTTTGTCCAGTCATCAGTTGATGGACTTCTGGATTGATTCCATACCTCATCTATTGTGAGTTGTGCTGCTACAAGATGGGGTTATCATCTACTGATTTAATTTCATTTGGGTAAATTCCCAGGGCTGGAAAGGCTAGGTCTTATGGTACATCTATTTTCAGATTTCTGAGGAATTTCCATACTATCTTCCCTAATCGTTTTACTAATTTACATTTCCCATGTGTTATGGCACTTTTCACCTCACATCCTCACCAGCATCTATTTTTGGTTTTTGGACAATAACCATTCTAACTGGGGTGAGCTGAAATCTCATTGTGTTTGTTTTTTTTTTTTTTTTTTTTGACAGGCAGAGTTAGACAGTGAGAGAGAGAGAGACGAGAGAAAGGTCTTCCTTTTTCTGATGGCTCACCCTCCAAATGGCCACCACGGCTGGTGCGCTGCACTGATCTGAAGCCAGGAGCCAGGTGCCTCCTCCTGGTCTCCCATGTTGGTTCAGGACCCAAGGACCTGGGTCATTTTCTACTGCTTTCCTAGGCAATTAGCATGTCCCTGATGGCTAGTGATCCTGAGCAACTTTTTATATGTTTGTTGACCATTTGTATTGCATCCTTTGAAAAATGCTTGTTCTTATCCCTATCCCATTTCTTAACTGTATTGCTTGCTTTGTTGTTGTTGAATTTCTTTAGCTCTTTATATGTCCTAGATATTAGTCCTTTATCAGATGTGCAGTTTGCAAATATTTTCATTATGTCTCTTGTCTTTTTACTTTGTTGAGTGTTTCCTTTGCTATGCGGATGCTTCTTAGCTTGCTCTAATCCCATTTATCTATTTTTGCCATTATTGCTTGTGCTGATGGTATCTTATCCAAGAATATCTTGCATATGCCAGTGTTTTGTAGTGTTTTTCCTGGGATTTCCTCTAGTAGTTTGATGATTTCAGGTTTTTTATTAGAACCTCGATCCCTTGTAAGTTGATTTTTTGTATAGAGTGTAAGGTAGGTGTCTTGTTTCATATTTCTTTTTTTTTTAAAGATTTATTTATTTGTTTGAAAGTCAGAGTTACACAGAGAGAGAAGGAGAGAAGGAGAGATGGAGAGACGGAGAGAGAGGTGTCCCATCCACTGGTTCACTTCCCATTGGCTGCAACAGCCCTAGCTGTGTCAATCTGAAGCCAGGACTCACGAGCCTCCTCCAGTTCACCCATGTGGGTTCAGGGATCCAAGGACTTGGGCCATCTTCTACTGCTTTCCATGCCATAGCAGAGAGCTGGATGGGAAGTGGAGCAGATGGATTCAAACCGGCACACATTTGGGATGCTGGTACTGCAGGTGGCGGCTTTACCCACTGTGCCACAGCTCCAGATCCTTGTTTCATACTTCTGCATGCAGAGATCCAATTTTCCCAGCACCATTTGTTGAAGAGACTTTCTTTTTTCCAGGAAGTAATTTTAGTTCCTTTGTCAAACATTAGTTGGTTATAGATGTGTGGTTGATTTCTGTAGTCTCTAATTTGTTTTGTTGTTCCACATGTCTATTTTTGTGCCAGTTCCAGGCTATTTTGATTATAATTTCCCTGTAATGTCTTAAAATCTGGTATTGTGATGCTTCCATATTTATTTACTTTTTTTAAAAAAATATTTATTTATTTGGAAGTCAGAGTTATACAGAGAGAGAAGGTGAGGCAGAGAGAGAGAGAGAGAGAGAGAGAGAGAGGTCCTCTATCCACTGGTTTACTCTCCAATTGGCTGCGATGCTCCAATTGGCTGCAATGGCAGAAGCTGTGCCAGTTTGAAGCCAGGACACTTCCAGGATGCTTCTCTATGTCCTCCACTCAGGTTCAGGGTCCCAAAGACCTGGACCATCCTCCACTGCTTTCCCAGGCCATAGCAGAAAGGTAGATTGGAAGTGGAGCAGTTGGGACTTGAACCAGTACTCACATGGGATGCTGGCACTGCAGGCACCAGCTTTACCTGCTACGCCACAGCACTGGCCCCTCCAGATTTATTTTTATGGCTTAAGGTTGCTTTAGCCATTCAGGGTCTCATAATTCCATATAAATTTTATGGATTTTTTTCTAGATCTGAGTACAATGTCTTTGGTATTTTGATTGGTATCACTTGAATCTGTACATTGTTTAGAGTAGTATGACCACTTTGATGATATTAATTCTTCAAATCCATGAATATGGGAGATTATTCCATTTTTGTGTCTTCTGTTTGTTTCCTTAATGTTTTGTAATTTTCATTGTAGAGGTCTTTCATATCCTTGTTATCCTGGGTTATCTTGTATTGGGTGCATATATATTTGTGATTGTTATATCTTCTTGCTGAATAGATCCTTTTATCAATATATAATGTCTCTTTTTACAGCTGTTGACTTAAGGTCTGGTTTATCTGATATGAGTATTACTACTATTGCTCATTTTTGATTTCCATTTGATTTTTCAACACTAATATTGACGTTTGTCAATGGCTGAGAAATGTTGATCTAGATCAATGTCTCACATGCACATGAAAATAATCTATAATCTATAGATACTGTGTGATTTTGTAAATATTAGGTCAAGATTATTGTTTGTGTTGTCCTGACTTTGTATACATTTACTCACTTTTTTCTACTTAAAAGTAATTAATAAGGGATCTGACATTATGATTATGCTTTGTATTTTTGTGTTTAGTTCTACCATATCTCATTTATGTGTTTCAGAGATTTTTATTAGGTTTACATACATGTAGTATTGTTTTATTATGTTAAAATTGATCATTTTAGCATTATGAATTTTCCCTATTTATTTTAATAATATTTATTTCTAAAATCTGTTTATGTTAATGTAGTCTTTATTTAGAGTATTTATATTTAATGCAATAATTGATTTGTTAAAGCTATCATCTTGATTTTCCCCCTCTTCTCTATTGACTTCTTATGGGTAAATTATGTAATTCATGGAGATCCATTTTTTCATGCACTTATCTTGTTACAACTTTTTGTATTATTTTATATTGTTCTAGATATTAAATATCACTAAGCCAGTACACACTATTACAACACATATAAATGGTATATTACTTCATGTAGTTTACATCAGCAAACTCTGTGCTCTTATTTTGTATTATCTTGCTGTTTATTTTTAATTTTATTTTGTAGAGCCCAAATCCACATTCCTTTATTTCAAAAATAATGATAAAGATACTATCCCCCCCCACACACAATGCTAAATATATTTTTAAAAATATTTACTTTCCTTTTCTTTTTTGCCCTGTAGTTCTAGAGTTCCATCTAGCATAATTTTCTTTACCCCAAGGAACTTTTAATATTTATACAAAAAAGGAATGCTGCAATTATGGCAGCTTCTCTCTGCTTTTGCTTTAAATTTTAGTGACTGCTTTAACTATATTTCTAATTCTAGGTTCATGGTCCCTCCTCCCTACCCCAACCAATACTTTATAGATATCATTCTCTTTTATTTTATCTTCCATTGTTTCTGAAAAGAAATAAGCTGTTCATATTATTGTTCCACTTTGTACATGCTTTTGTTCTCCACGTGTTTTAAGATATAATGCTTGTGTTTGATTTCCATAATTTTGATTATGATGGTTTCTTATGTTTAGCCTGTGTGATACTCATGGAGTCACGTGGATTGTGATTTGTATTTTTCATCAATTTTGGGAAGTTGAGGCAACTATCTCTTCTAGCAGTTTCTGTTTTTTTCATGGCAGGCTAATAACATGTATTTAAGGCAGCTTGATATTATCCCTCATATCTCAGATACTCTATTCTTTAAAATTTGCTTTATCTATTTTTACCCTTTGTTTGCTGGGAAACTTTTTATTGATCAGCTCTGAAATTCATTGATACTGTCCTCTGCCATGTCCAGTCTACTGTAAATCCATCTAATGAATTTGTAATATCTTTGGTTAGACTTCACATTTGACATTTCTATTTAGAACTTCATATAGTTATCATGCTGAACTTTCCAAATTCTTTATGCTTATTATCTACTGTTTTCATTATATTTAAACATTTTAATCTTGGCTATTTTGAATTAAGAACATTGAAATAAATTGATATGTGCTTCTAGAAAGAGTTTGATTTTTTTAAAAGATTTACTTTATTTATTTCAAAGACAGAGTTACAGAGAGAGGTAGAGACAGAGAGAGAGGTCTTCCATCCACTGGTTCACTCCCCAGATGGCTGCAATGGCTGGAGCTGTGCTGATCTGAAGCAATGAGCCAGGAGATTCCTCTGGGTCTCCGCTGCGGGTGCAGGGGCCCAAGGACTTGGGCCATCTACCAATGTTCTCCCAGGCCACACCAGAAATCTGTATTGGAAGAGGGGACGCTGGGACTAGAATTGGTGCCCATATGGGATCCCAGCACTTCAGGCCAGGGTTTAACCAGCTGTGCCACAGCGCCGGCCCCAGAGTTTGATTTTTTTATAGATGTATTTATTTATTTGAGAGGCAGAGTTAGAGTGATAGAAAGAGAGAGAGAGGTCTTCCATACAATGGTTCACTCTTCAAATGGGTGGAACAGCTAGAGCTGGGCCAATCCAAAACAAGGAGCTTTTTTCAGGTCTCCCACGTGAGTTCAGGGGCTCAAGTACTTGTGCCATCTTTTACTGCTTTCCCATGCTATAAGCAGAGAATTGGATTGGCATAGGAGGAGCTGGGACTCAAAACAGCACCCAAATGGATTATGGTACCGCAAGTGGAGGGCTAAGCTACTATGCCACTATGCCAGCCCCCTTAATTTTTTAAAAAGATTTATTTTATTTACTTGAAATGCAGAGTTAGAGAGAGGAAGAAAGATCTTCCATCCACTGGTTCACTCCCCAAATGTCCACAATGGGTAGGGCTGTGCTAGGCTGACAGGAGCCAGGAGCTTCATTAGGTCTCCCACATGGGTCTGGGGCTAAGTGTTTGAGTCATCTTCCACTGCTTTCTCAGGCGTAGCAGGAAGTTGGATTGGAAATGGAGCAGCTGAGATTTGAACTGGTGTCCATATGGGATGCCAGTATCACAGGTGGCAGCTTTACCCATACTGTAACAATGCCAGCCACAAAAGTGTAATTTTTTTAAAATTTTATGTAAGGAATTCAAACTTCATGCATTTCATGTATACAAATTTAGAAATAACAGTGATTATGCTCACCCTATCTTCACTCCTGCACACACTCCCACCCTTCTTCCATCTCTCTCTCCTATTCCTGTTCTTATTTTATGTGAAGATCTATTTTGACTTAACTTTATACTCATAAGTTTAACCATACACTAGGAGTTCAACAGACAGTATGAAGAAAAAAGAAAAAAATACACTGATACTTGAAAGTCATGATGGGCTTTTCAAAATCATTATATCTCAAAGTCAATTTCACTCCTATAGATTATATTTTAGGTACTAGATTAGTTACTACAGATTAGATAGAATATATGGTATTTGTCTTTTGGGGACTGGCTTACTTCTAAGTAACTAAGCATTTATTCTATTGCAAATGACAGGATTTCATTTCTTTTTTTTTTTACCACTGTGTAGTATTCCATAGTATATACATACCATAACTTCTTTATCCAGACTTCAGTTGATGGACATCTGGGTTGATTCCATATTTTAATAGCTATTGTGAATTGAGCTGCAATAAACATAGGGGTACAGATTACTCTTTCATTTGCTGATTTCTTTATGTTTGGGTAATTTCCAGGAGTAGGATGGCTGGGTCATATAAAGTCAATATTGAGATTTCTGAGCTATCTCCATACCATCTTCCACAGTGGTTGCACCACTTTACATTCCTACTAACAATGTATTAGGGCATCCTTTCCCACACATCCTTATCAGCATTTGTTATTTTTTGATTTCTGTATAAGAGCCATCCTCACGGGGTGAAATGAAACCTCTTTGTGCTTTTGATTTACATTTTCTTGCTGGCTAGTGACCCTGAACATTTTTTTTTATCTGTTGGCCATTTGCATTTCATCTCTTTAAAAATGCTTATTTAAGCCTTTGTCCATTTCTCAACTGGATTGTTTTGTTGTTGTTGAGTCACTTGAGCTCTTCATAGATTCTGGAAATCAGTCCTTTATCAGTTGCATAGTTTGTAAATGTTTTCTCCCATTCTGTTGATTGCCTCTTAGAGTTGCTGAGTGTCTGAGTGTTTCTTTTGCAGTGTGAAAGCTTCTCAGCTTGATGTAATCTCATTTGTCAATTTTTGGCTTTTATTGCCTATGCTTCTGTCAGTCTTTTCTAAAAAGGCTTTGCTTATGCTAATATTATATAGGGTTTTCCCAGTGTTCTCAAGTAATTTGATGGTCATAGATTTTGTCTTTGATCCATTTTGAGTGATTTTTTTTGGAAGGTAGGGATCTTGTTTCATACTTCTGAACACAGATATCTAGTTTTCCCAGCACCATTTTGAAGAGACTGTCCTTGCCCCAGGGATTGATTTTAGCTGCTTTATCAGAGATAAGTTGGTTCTAGATGTATGGATTGATTTCTGAAGTTTCTATACCATTCCATTGTTCTAAATATCTGATTTTTTTGCCAGTAGCAGGCTGCTTTGATTATAATTTCCCAGTAGCATGTAATGAGATCTGGTAATGTGATGCCTCCTACTTTGTTCTTATTATTAAGATTTGTTGCTAAGATTGCTATAGCTATTTGGGGTCTTGTGTATCTGTACCAGTTTTAGAATCATTTTTTCTATATCTGAGAAGAATTTCCTTGGTGTTTTAATTGAGGTCACATTGAAAGTATAAATTTCTTTCAATAGTATTTTATAGTGATGATAGTGATTCTTTCAATCCATGAACATGGAAGATTTTTCAATTTATTAGTCTTTTTTATTTCTTTCTTTAATGTTTTGTAATTTTTATTATAGAGATCATTAATATCCTTGGTTAAATTTTTCGGAGGTCTTTAATTTTTTGTAGCTATTTTGACTGGGATTAATATTAGAAGTACTTTTCCAACCATGGCATTATGCGTGTATAAAAAGGATATTGATTTTTGTGTGACTTTATATCCTGACAGTTTACCAAACTCTTTACAATTTCCAGTAGTCCCTTAGTGGAGTCTTTTGGTTCCTCTATTTATAGAATCATGTCATCTGCAAAATAGGGATAGTTTTACTTTCTCCTTCCCAATTTGTATCCTTATGATTTCTTTTTCTTTCCTAATGGCTCTGGCTAAAACTTCTGGGAAAATATTGAATAGTAGTGGTGAAAATGGGCATCCTTCTCTGGTTTTGGATCTTTGAAGAAATGCTAAGACCTGGAACCAACCCAAATGCCCATCAACAGTAGACTGGATAAAGAAAATGGGACATGTAATCTATAGAATACTATACAGCAGTCAAAAACAATGAAATCTGGTCATTTGCAACAAGATGGAGGAATCTGGAAAACATCATGCTGAGTGAACTAAACCAGTCCCAAAGAGACAAATATCATATGTTTTCCCTGATCGGCAGCAATTACCTGAGCACCAAAGGGGAAACCTGTTGAAGTGAAATGGACACTATGAGAAACAGTGACTTAATCAGCTCTTGTCCTGACTGATTGATGCACAATGTAAATCTTTATCCATTTTAGTATTTTTTTTTGTTCTAGTACTAGTGGTTGAACTCTGTAATTAACACACAATTATTCTTAGGTGTTTAAATTTTAACTGAAAAGTGATCCCTGTTAAATATAAGAGTGGGAAAAATAGAGGGAGGATATGTACAATTTGGGACATGCTCATTCGGACTTGCCCCAAATGGTGGAATTAGAAACGTGCCAGGGGATTCCAATACAATCCCATCAAGGTGGCATGTACCAATGCCATCTCACTAGTCCAAGTGATCAATTTCAGTTCACAAGTGATCACACTGATAGGTCTAAGAGTCAAAGGGATCACACAAACCAAACTAGTGTCTGCTAATACTAACTGATAGAATAAAAAAGGCAGAGAACGATCCAACATGGGAAGCGGGAAACACAGCAGACTCATAGAATGGCAGATGTCCTAAATAACACTCTGGCCTCAGAATCAGCCCTTAAGGCATTCGGATCTGGCTGAAGAGCCCATGAGAGTATTGTAGGCATGGAAAGCCAAGACACTCTGGCAAAAAAAAAAAATAAATAAAATAAAAGAAGACCTAAATGAAAGATCTCTGCGAGTGAGATCCCAGTGGAAAGAATGGGGCCATCAAAGAAGGAGGTACCTTTCTCTGAAGGGAGGAGAGAACTTCCACTTTGACTATGGCCCTGTTGGAATAAGATCGAAGTAAGTGAACCCTAAAGGCTTCTATAGCCTTGGCAACTCATGACTAGAGCCTAGGGAGATTACTGACACCATAAATAAGAGTGTCAAATTGCTAAGTCAACAACAGGAGTCACTGTGTACTTAATCCTCATATGGGATCTCTGTCCTTAATGTGTTGTTCAATGTGAAGTAATGCTATAACTAGTACTGACACATTATTTTACACTTTATGTTCTGTGTGGGTGCAAACTCATGAAATCTTTACTTAGTATATACTGAATCGATCTTCTATATATAAAGATAATCGAAAATGAAAAAAAAACTTGGTGTTAAATTGGAAATTGCATAGAAAATTAATCCTTAAAAAAATATCATGTAGGATCTCTGTCCTTAATGTGCTGTACGTTGTGATTTAATGCTATAACTAGTACTCCAACCGTGTTTTTTTATTTTGTGGGGGCAAACTGTTGAAATCTTTGCTTGATATGTGCTAAACTGATTTTCTGTATATAAAGAGAATTGAAAATGAATCTTGATGTGAATGGAAGGGGGGAGGGAGCGGGAAAGGGGAGGGTTGCGGGTGGGAGGGAAGTTATGGGCAGGGGGGAAGCCATTGTAATCCATAAGCTGTACTTTGGAAATTTATATTCATTAAATAAAAGTTTTTTAAAAAAAGAAATGCTTCCAACTTTTCCCCAATCAATAAGCTGCTGGCTGTGGGTTTATCATAGATTGCCTTGATTGTGTTGAGGAATGTACTTCTATATCCAATTTGCTTAAGGTTTTCATCATGATTCTTAAAATTTATAGAAGGCATTGGACCATCTGGTAAATGTTTTCTTAAGTTGTTATCTAATGGTTGAAACTGTTTGCTAAGTATTCATGTGATATTGCTATGGTCAGCAAGCGATCTAGTACTTGCTCCCTCATTTCTCTATTCTAAGCCCAACTTCTTCTTTCATTTCTCTATTCTCCTCAAGGTAGGAAACTAATTCTATTATGAAGGAATCTGTTGGATGCAAAATTTAATCTTTAGACCTTATAAAAGAGATGGATAACATTTTTCTGTAATAGCATAGCCAAAATAAGAGCTTAAATTATAATCTCATAGCTAGATTTACTTCGCCATCAGCCAAGTATACAGTAAGCAGAAAAAACCTCCCTTTCAGACCAAAGGGAAAGAAAGTTTTCAAGGGAGAATATAATTTTCCTCATGGGCATTGTCTACCTTAGAAAAACTACTACAGAACATGCCTGTGACTATAGACTTGTAGTTCAGGCCACCGAAGTTTAGAGATGGGACTTGAGCACTCCCTTGACTTGCATCCTCTGGTCTGCTTTAATACAAACCAGGAGGAAAAGAAAGCTAGGCATCAGAAGCAATGGGTGGCAGGCCTATTAATGGCTGATCTGTACAGTGATCTGCCCTCAAGGACCCCAACAGGCAGGCCACTGCAGTGGCTTTCAATGTGGTAAGCCTGGGCTTCAGCAGAAGTCAGCTTGTGAAGAGCCCTGGCAGCTCTGTCAAGAGTTGGATCACTGGAAATGGACCTGCCCTGGAGTTGAAGGATGCCCAGGTCAGAGCCACAGATCTTATTGGCTCTAAGCTGAAAAGCCCTTCACTCAGCCCAGCTTCCAAAGTGACCACTGCAGCTGAGGGGACGGCCACGTAGTGTCAGCAGCATTGCAGGCAGAACTGTAAATTTCTTGTTAGAGATGCCCCCTGCCTTTACCTGGCCAGCTCTCCTCCCAGGCCAGCCAAGTAATGAAAGTCAACAGAGTTCCTTCCCCTAGGAGGTTCACACCTCCCTTAGGATGTACCCCATGTGAAGAGATAGATAGGTCTGAGCCTCTTACAAGGCCTAAAGCCCACCAGATAATTATCAAGCCCCTTCTGTCAGGTTCTATTTGCCTCTCATTCAGAAAACTTAATTGTAGCTTAGAACCTTTCTTAGCTCCTCTAATAATGACTCTGTCCTTTGTTCTAGACCCTGTCTAGCACACTTGGGCCTCATTCCTTCGTAATCATAACCTCTACTCTACCACCAATGGCTCTACTCCCAACCTGTGTGTACTGATGGTCCTCTTCCCCACTTAATGCTGTATAATTGTTCAGACCTGGTAAATGCCACTCTTAGGATCATTGGTTACTATCCTCACGCTGTCTTTTATGACCTTGTCTAAATATTATCAGAATCGGCAAACTTGGAAGGCTTCCATAGCCTTGGCAACTCATGACGACAGCCTAGGGTGGTTACTGGCGCCATAAACTAGAGTGTCAATTAGTTGGGTCAACAACAGGAGCCACTGTGCACTTGCTCCTCATGTGGGATCTCTGTCCTTAATATGCTGTACATTGTGATTTAATACTATAACAAGTACTCAAATAGTATGTTTCACTTTGTGTTTCTATGTGGGTGCAAACTGTTCAAATCTTTACTTAATATATACTAAATTGATCTTCTTAATATGAAGAGAATTGAAAATGAATCGATGTGAATTAAAGGGGAGAGGGAGCGGGAAAGGGGAGGGTTGCAGGTGGGAGGGAAGTTATGGGAGGAGGAAGCCATTGTAATCCATAAGCTGTACTTTGGAAATTTATATTCATTAAATAAAAGTTTCATAATAAAAAAATTTAAAAAAAAACAAAAAAAAGAAAAAAAAGGTTTTCATCATGAAAGAATGTTGTACTTTATCAAATGCTTTCTCTGCATCTATTGAAATAATTTTATGGTTTCTGTTCTTCATTTTGTTATTGTGATATACCATGTTTATTTATTTGCTAATGTTGAACCACCTGCATAGAATGGATAAATCCCACTTAGTCCTAGTGAATGATATTTCTGATGTTTTGTTAGAATCAATTAGCTGTTGTTTTGTTGAGGATTTTTACATCTATGTTCACCAGTGTTATTGATCTATAGTTCTCTTTCTCTGTTGTTTATTTTTATGATTTAGAATAATGTGATACTGGCTTCAAAGAATGAGTTTGGGAGGTTCCTCTCCTTTCAGTTGTTTTGAGTAGCTTGAGAAGAATTGGAATTAGTTCTTTAAATGTCTGGTAGATTTCAGTAATGAAGCCATCTAGTCCTGAGGTTTTCTTTCTTGCGAGGGTCTTTATTACTGATTCAATTTCTGTCTTGATTATTGGTCTGTTGTATGTCTTCTTGTATGATTATTGGTGTTGTATGTCTTCATCACTCAATTTTTATAGATTGTATTTGCCCAGGAATATATCCATTTTTTCTAGGTTTCCCAATATCTTGGCATACAGATCTTTGTTTTAATTCCTGATGATTTTTTTTTTATTTCTGTGGTACCTGTTGTTACATCTCATTTTTCATCTCTGATTTTATTGATTTGGGCCTTCTCTTTTTTAGTGAGTTGGGCCAATGGTGTATCAATGTTTAAAAACTAGCTCTTCATTTCACTGATATTTTGTATTGTCTATTGTTTCAGTTTTGTTATTTCTTCTCTAATTTTTATTATTTCTTTCATCCTACTTTTGGGATTGATTTGTTGTTGTTTTTCTAGGTCCTTGAGATGCACTGATAACTCATTTATTTGGTGCCTTTCCTGTTTTCTTGTAGGCACCAATTGCTATAAACTCTGTCTTAACATGGCTTTTGCTGTATCCCATAAGTTCTGGTATCTTGCACTGTGTTCATTCATTTCTAGAAACTTTTTGATTTCTCTTTTGATTTCTTCTATGATTCACTACTCATTTAAGAGCATGTTATTCAGTCTCCATGTGTTTGCATATGTTCTCAAGATTCTTGAGTTGTTGATTTCCAGCTTCATTCTATTGTGATCAGAAAAGATGTATCATATGATTTTGATTTTTTTGAATTTGCTGAGACTTGCTTTATGGCCTAGCATATGGTCTTTCCTAGAGAAAGTCCCTGCAGTGATGAGAAGAATATGTTTTCTGAAATTGTGAGATGAAAAGTTCTGTAGTTATAAATTAGATCTATTTAGTATATAGTGTTGATTAGCTCTGTTGTTCCTTTGTTGATTTTCTGTCTGGTTGATCTATCCACTGTTGATGTTGTTGTCCCCTGTTACTATTGTGTTGGAGTCCATGTCTGTTGTTAGATCTGTTAACATTTCTTTTAAATAGCCAGATGCCCTGGCATTGGGTAGGTATACATTTGTTATAGTCACAGCTTCCTATTGAATTGACCCCTTAGTCATTACATAGTTCCCTTCTCTGTCTGTTGTAACCATTTTGTGTTAAAGTCTGTTTTGTCTGATATTAGGATGGCTATACCTGCTGTATGTAACTTTGTTAGCATGGAATATCTTTTTCCATCCTGTCATTTTCTGTCTGTGTGTATCTTTGTTCATGAGATATTTTTCTTTTAAGTAGCAAATAGATGGGTCTTAATTTTTAATACTTTCAGCCAGTCTGTATTTGTTAAGACCATTTACATTCAAGATTACTCTTGATGGGGGCCGGCGCCATGGCTCACTTGATTAATCTTCCACCTGCAGTGCCGGCATCCCATATGGGTGCCGGGTTCTAGTCCTGGTTGCTCCTCTTCCAGTTCAGATCTCTGTTGTGGCCTGGGAAAGCAGTGAAGGATGGCCTAAGTGCTTGAGCCACTGCACCCGCATGGGAGACCAGGAGGAAGCACCTGGCTCCTGGCTTCGCATTGGCATAGCTCCAGCCATAGCGGCCATTTGGGGGTGTGAATCAATGGAAAGATGACCTTTCTCTCTGTCTCTCTCTCTCTCTGTCTGTAACTCTACCTGTCAAATAAAAAAATGATATTAAAAAAAGATTACTCATGATAAGTGATATCTTGGCTTTGCCATTTTTGAAAAATATTCCTATTGTTTACTTTGTATTTTCTTTGTACTTTTATTGTGAGATTTTTATGCCTTTACATTCTTTCATAATGATATCTACCTTTTGTGTGTGTGTGTGTGTGTGTGTTTTTTTGACAGGCAGAGTGGACGGTGAGAGAGAGAGACAGAGAGAAAGGTCTTCCTTTTGCCGTTGGTTCACCCTCCAATGGCTGCTGCGGCCGGCGTGCTGTGGCCAGCGCATCGCGCAGATCTGAAGCCAGGAGCCAGGTGCTTCTCCTGGTCTCCCATGGGGTGCAGGGCCCAATCACTTGGGCCATCCTCCACTGCACTCCCAGGCCACAGTAGAGAGCTGGCCTGGAAGAGGGGCAACCAGGACAGAATCCGGCACCCCAACCGGGACTAGAACCTGGTGTGCTGACGCCGCAAGGCGGAGGAGGATTAGCCTATTGAGCTGTGGCACCGGCCTACCTTTTTGTGTTTCAATGTATAGCACACCCTTAAGCATCTTTTGTAAAGCTGATTGAGTCATGACAAATTCTTTAAATTTCTGTTCATTATGGAAGGTCTTTATTTCACCTTCATTCACAAATGAGAGTTTTGTAGAGTACAGTATTCTGGATTGACAGTTTTTTCTTCTAATACTTGGACTATCTCACTATTCTTTCTTAGACTCTAGATTTTCTGATGAGATGTCAGCCGTGAGTCTAATTGGAGATCCTCTGAAAACACTCTGACATTTCTCTCATGCACATTTTAGAATGTTTGTCTTTATGATTTACTCTTGAAAGTAATATGTTGAGGTGAAGATCTTTTCTGGTCGTGTCTATTAGAAGTTTTATGTGCTTCTTCTACTTGGACGTCCCTTTCTTTCTCCAAATTAGGGAAGTGTTCGATAATTATTTCACTGAAAAAGCCTTCTAATCCATTTTATCTTACTTTTTTAAAAGACATTTATTTATTTGAAAGTCAGAATTACACACAGAGAGAAGGAGAGGCAGAAAGAGAGAGAGAGAGAGAGAGAGAGAGAGAGAGAGAGAGAGAGAGAGAGAGGTCTTCCATCCGCTGATTCACTCTCCAGTGGCTGCAATGGCTGGAGCTGCACAGATCCAAAACCAGGAGCCAGGAGCTGCTCTGGGTCTCCCATGTGGGTGCAGGGGCCTAAGGAATTGGTCCATCTTGTACTGCTTTCCCAGGCCATAGCAGAAAGCTGGATTGGGAAGTGGAGCAGCCAGGATTCTAACCAGCGCCCCAGCCCCCGATTTCTCTTTCCACATCTTCAGGAACTCTTAAGATCCATTTTTTTGGGTTGTTTGATAGTATCCAATAAATCTCCAAAATTGTTTTTAACTTTTTGAATTATTTCTTACTCTCCCCCTCCTCCTTCCTTCTTTCTTTCCTCCCCCTCCTTCTTCCTTCTTCCTTTTTGCTCTTTCCTTATCCTCCTCCCTCCCCTCCTCCCCTTCCACCTCATCTTCCTCCTCAGATATTCTCTCTTCTGGCTCATTGAGTCTGTTGTTTAGACTTCCCACTGCTTTATTTATTTGATCTATTGAATTCTTTATTTCTAATATTTGACTTTGATTTCTCTTTACAATTTCAATTTTATAGGAAACATTTTCATTCTTGTCATGTATGGATTTCTTTAATTTGTGGATTTGCTTCTTAATAATCCTACAATTAATCTTTTGAATTCAATTTCAGGCATTTCATCAATCTCTTCATCTTCACATTCTAATATTGAAATATTATTGTCTGGGGGGGGGTTATGTTGTCTTCTTTAATTTTGTTTCTTGAGTTTCTGAGTTTCTGTATTTATTTATTTGAAAGATAGAGTTACAGAGAGGCAGAGGCAGGAAGGGAGGGAGGGAAGGAGAAAGGAGGAGGGAGAAAGAGAGAGAGAGAGAGAGAGAGAGAGAGATCCTCCATCTACTGGTTCACCCCCCCAGATGGCTGTAATTGCCAGAGCTGTGCCTATCTGAATCCAGGAGCCAGGAGCCAGTAGCTTCCTCTGGGTCTCCCAAGCGGTTGCAGGGGCCCAAGGACTTGGGCCATCTTCAACTGCTTTCCCAGGCCAAAACAGAGAGCTGGATTTGAAGTGGAACAACTGGGACCCAAACTGGTGCCCACATGGGATGCCGGTACTGGAGGTGGCGGCCTCACCCGCTATACCACAGCACTATCCCCAAGTTTCTGCATTTATTTTTAGGCTTTTGTGAAGATACTTTTACATTTTGTCATCTGATGACTTATCTTTGAACTATGCCTCTGTGGCTTAGTGGAATGACTGTGCTTTTAGTGAATACTCAGAGGTGTGTGCTGGATGTGACCAAGGAACTCTGATCAGTGCTCCAGGGAAGGCTGAGTTTCGAGGGTGACATCCATGCTGAACATGATAGATCTCTTGTTAACAGAAAGGGAGGTATAGTTACCTCTGTTGGCTTGATCACACCATCAACTTCTCTCTTTCAATGTGATTAATGCCTAGGAGTTAGTCCTCAGTGGATATAATACTCATCCATTCCTCCACATGGACATGACAAAGAGCCTGGATCATGCTGCAGTGACCCACCCCAGGCAATCAGGGAGCTGTGAACATGTGCACCACTCACAGTCATTGCCCAGAGACCCAGTTACACTCTGCACCCTCTCATTTAGTAACATTGTTCTCACAGTCTTGGCACTCAGGGTTCCCAGAGTAGAGGGGTGCAAGAAGATCCACTGTGCCCTGCTAACCTGTCCTGTTCACAGAGAAGCTAAGAGGTTTCCAGAGCCCACTGCCTGTGAGTGTTCTGCCTAGGTGAACTGAGTCCCAGAACCCAAGAGCCTGTTTTGTTGAGAGGTTGGGGGCACCTCACAGTCATATGTGGGTGCCCAGCCCCCTGTCAATCCTCCCAGCCAGACTCAAAGTCAGTTAGGAATATGGATTTTTTCCTCCTGGTAAAATCCCTGGATCACTCGCATGGACAATGCCAGCCAGATGCAGCCCTACTTGTTTCACAGTCATGCTGGACACATCAAAGAGCCTCCATAGGCAGCAGGCATATTGGAATGGCTCTTTCTCCCTGCCCATTGCTGGTTGGGTGCAGCAGAGTTGCTGTGGTTGCCTCGGCTGATAATATGGACTGATTACTTCTGCTGACAAGATGGAGACTGTTCCCACTGGTTGCTGGCTGCACACAAAAGAGGTACAGCATCTGCTATCTACTTATATCCAAAATGGCCGCCCTCTCACAGAAGGTTGCCAGGCACTGTTGTGGGGGTGGGTGGGGAGAAAGAGGCATGTTCTTTTCCTTTTTCTTTGGGTGAATGGTTCCCCTGTTGCCATCAGGGCTCTGAGCCAGAGTCAAAGTCAGTGCAGTCTGCTAGGCTCTCCCTCCAGTAATATCACCAATGGCATGGGCACCTGCAGTCTGATCTTTCCTTGCCATCCAAAGCTGGTACTTTGTCTGGCTCAGGGCTCCTGGGGTCATTTGTTATGTTTGCTCTTGTTGCTGCAGGTCTGCACCTTCTACACTGATCCATCGCCTTTCTCCTGCTTCAGCAGAATCTGCACAGCAGTTTTTTTTTGCAACTTTCCCCTCAGAATGCACTTTCTCCACTTTTCTTTGACTATTTCCGCCTAGCCTAGTGCAGACCACCCTGTTGCTATTCCGCCATCTTGGAATCCCAAGAGTTAAATTTTTCATAAAGCCACTAGAGCAAGGACTAATCAATATGATGTGCTTGACTTGGGTTTATGTTTTACTTCAACATTAATTTAGTTTTCTGCTGTGTTCATATGCTTGGAAGAGTGAATGAGGACTTTCCTTTCTGCAGGCCTTGGGATCAGAGCACTTCCAGGATTCCAGAGATCTATGTGTGCTTCAAAGCCCAGGCACTGGCTTTTAGATCTGGGGGACATCTCTTCCTAGTTTTCAGCCTGCTTGCCAGGTTTTTGGGACTATATAGAGTTGTTTTTGCTGTCCAGTTCTCTTCCCATATTTTCCAAACCTTGAAATGTCTCTTTTCAGACCTGTTACACTGCTCCCAGCACTTGCAGTGGTGTGAATCTATACTCCAAACACAGAAAACACCTTGACAATATTTCTCTTTACCCTTTGGTAATTAAAGTCAGTTTGTAATTTGTGTTTGTGTGTTTCTCTGACCTAATACAATCTCCTCTGAAATTTGCACTTGACAGAGGCATGTATACCTTGGTGGAGCTAGCTCTTTGCTGTCATTTTTTGACACCAATATTCCCCACTATTTTTGATGCATTACTCCCTACACTTGGGGATACTTATGAGCAAGAGTTGGCAGGAACGTACAGGTTTGGCCAAGCAAAATTCCTCCAGATTCTAGCCTGTATGTAGCCTAAGTATGACTGCTAACAATTCTTAAAATATGCCTCTAATAAACACTTCCCTCATATGTCTCACTCTCATGACATTGTTCTTGTTTAGTAGCCTGTGTCTCTTCTGTGAAGGATTTGGTACTTTCTGATATTAGTTTAGTTTTCATTATGTCCTCAATTCTTTGATGAATTTCAAAAATGGCAATTTTTGTAGATTATCTGGATTTTTGTTGTTCTCATTATTAAGGTGGGAGTGCCAGTCTTTTTATCTGATTGGGAAAGAAACTCCATTTATTATATTAATATTACCATTAACTTAAAATGTCCTATCATGCATTAGACCTCTGGTATAGGAACCAATAATACATATAATATAATAGTCAAGCAATTATAATTCCCTGTTCCCACTAAAAAAAACTTATAGGAAATTAGATTTTTTGTGTGCTGTCCTTTGAGTTTAGGAAACTGGGTTTTGCAGCACTTAAAACATGAAGGATTTGTGGGAAAAGCATTTCAATGAATTGTGCTCTCCTTTTGGTTTCTTAAAATTCAAATATGGAAACATTTGTCAGTAGTATTTTAATGCCCTGAGCTGGTGATAATGTATCTATGACCTTTATTATCACTGATTCAATTACAAAATAGTTTTTCCTTGTTTTGTATTTCTTACTTTTCTAAATTCCAAGAAATATTCTTGATAGTTAAAGAAATATTATGATTTCTTTCATTGCTCTTATTTTACTTTATAAATCAAGTCATTCTCCATATTTATGGCCATGCTTTTTTAGACATTGCATAATATAATTATGCTATTAATGTTTTAATTTCAAATTTCATATATTTACTTATTTTAGTATTTCTTTGTGAATCAATGCTTTTGTCTGTTTAATTATTTGCACTGTTGCTTGAATATAATTCAGGTTGTTTGTATAAGGTTCCTGGTACACTTATTCAGGCATACTCATATATATTCATGTATTTCTGTAGATTTATTAATATACATATAGATACTTTAATAGAATTTCTTTATCAGCATAAGGCTTTTTGTGTTGCATCAATATAATCTAGACTCTGAAATAGAGCAATTTTCTAACTTGTTTCTCCCATTCAATATTGATAGCTTCTCATATACATTGATAGCCTATTTTTCTTTTTGTTCTAGAAATTGTCATATTTGTATCTTTGATGGATCCTCATGGAAATTTGATCAGACACCTTGTCCTGATTGAATTTTGCCTGGACAAGGATTAAGTAGCAATCTGACACACATTTATTTTCCTTTGGGGCATATAAATCTTTCCTTCTTGGAATGGAGTAGAGTACCTTTTTATTTTTTGTTTTACTTTTTAAGCATTTGCTTGCGAAATTTTCAAAGTAAATCCCATTCCAGAAATCTCTCTTATTGGTTTTATATTGATGAGTACTCTTGGTATAATAAAATATAAAATTGCATAGAAACAATGATGGACTGCTTTCTCTCTTTATATATTTTTTATCATGAGTATATTTTAGTCTGATTGTCCAGTGATGGATGGCACCCAGTGGGCAGTCTGGCCCATAGTTGATTTAACTTTTGGTTTAGCTAAGTACAGATGGGGTTTGAAATATTGAATAACACAGTCAAATTGGACAAAGGTAAATCATATGTAGAAGTCCTAATTAGGTTAAATCTGAAGCAAACTGAATAGACTACCCAAGTTTTTTGAATTGGTTGCTTCCTCAACAGATGCTCCTTTGACACTGGAAATAACCTAGGACTACTCAATTCTAGACCTTAACAATGGGACCTCCTTCCCTGACCTGGCAAATTAGACATTTCTGCATAGCACAAATGTACACAAAAATACAAAAAAAGAATCAAAGATTAGCTCTGCCACTTGAGACCTGTTAGTAATTGTATGCTATATTGGGTACAATATGAAATGTAGTCCAAAGAATGTATCTTTTGCCCAGCTCCATTCAGGCTCCAGTGAATAGCTTCTCCATGCCTTTAGCCTCATGAAGTAGAAATTATAGGAGACATTCTGAAAGTACAGTGAAGCTTTCAGGATTATGCCTTTATCCACATCAGAAATTGATACTGCTTTATAAATAGTACAGGAAGGATTTGAATGGTAGGAGCAGTTTGTTGAGAGAAAAGACACATTAATTGACTTGTCAAATGCTTCCTGCCAGATAGCATGACTGGTATAGATTTTGTAGTATAATGAAGTGTTTCTCAGTAGTGATGAGAGTCCTTTTCTTCTGCTTGTTTTCCTTTTCTAATTCATGGTTCTGGAGATACTATTGAAATTTACAACAGTTGCATATGATGGCTGAGGAATTTTTATGGTAAGAAACTATTCATGTTTTCTTTGAGATTTGCATATAGTTCCAGAAGTATAATATCAATTATTTTATACCGACAGTATGACATTGAAAAAAATTGAGAATAACTATTATGGTATTATGAAATAATGATTTATTTAAATTTTCAAAATCTGAAATACAATTATCAGACTTTCATAATGGACTTAATGGACTATAATTGTCTTTGGTTTTTTTTTTTTTTTTTTTTTTTTTTTTTTTTAATTTTTGACAGGCAGAGTGGACAGTGAGAGAGAGACAGAGAGAAAGGTCTTCCTTTTGCCGTTGGTTCACCCTCCAATGGCCGCCGCGGTAGCGCGCTGCGGCCGGCGCACCGCGCTGTTCCGATGGCAGGAGCCAGGTGCTTCTCCTGGTCTCCCATGGGGTGCAGGGCCCAAGCACTTGGGCCATCCTCCACTGCACTCCCTGGCCACAGCAGAGAGCTGGCCTGGAAGAGGGGCAACCGGGACAGGATCGGTGCCCCGACCGGGACTAGAACCCGGTGTGCCGGCACCACAAGGCGGAGGATTAGCCTGTTGAGCCACGGCGCCGGCCTGTCTTTGGTTTTAACACATATATCCATTATATAAATAGCTGACTTAGAAATAAACTTCTTGGGAGAGCGGCAAGATGGCGGAATAGGAACGGAGCACACGATTAGTCTGGGGGACAGACAGGTTAATAAAAGTGGAGATACTGCATGGTCAAGGAAGAGTAGGGGAAGAAACAGCAGAGGAAACTCTTCTGGAACTAGTGATTCACAGTGGACCTACGTGGAGAGCGTGGGAGCCCAAGTTCGGGACACCAGCGGCAGACTCAATGCACCAGCGCTGGAAAGGGAGGTGAGCCGAACCTCAATAGCCCGAGACACTGGCAGGGAAGCGGAAAGAGGAGACTAGAGGGATCGAGGCTTGAAACTCCGTGGGGAAAAGTTCACCAGGCTAACTAGAAGAGAGAGAGGAAAAAAAAAAAGTGACCGATACGGACACAAGTTTCTCTCTCTCCGCTCACCTCTCAAAGGCGAGCAAGACACAGAGCAGGCACCATTTTGGACATACGTCATAAGCAGGGCGACCTCAGGTCTGCACCAGCCCTGAGCCTAGCAGAAAAACCTGACTCTGGGGGGAGGGGTGAAATAACAGGAGATTAGCATCTAACTTGGCAACCCAGTGGGAGACTGCAGGAGAATTGGAGCCCACACAAAGGGCAGCAGAGATTCCCTGTGTGGTCCTTGGGAAAGAGCTTCTGATCTCTGGCTCCTGTGGGTATATCATTTGCCTGATAACTACCTCCAATTACGTTCAGCTGTGCGGAATTACTTCCCTTTTAAATCAAAAAAAGAAAGAGAGATTTACCATGCCTAACCTGGGAGTGTCATCTTTGACACACCCTCAACCCTGAGGAACCAAACACAGCTCTCAGTCCACACTCATCTCAAGCCTCTAAGGCTCCACTGAAAGCAGACAGTCCACTTAATATAGAGCCATAGTGTAACAAGAAAAAACACCACAGTGAAGAAACCAAATATCTCCAACATGCCAAACAACAAACGCAAAAACCGAGGTAACAAGAACAAGGAAGACACTATGACGCCCCCAAATGAAAAAGACACCCCAATGCAAGATTATGAATATGATGAGATAGAAGAAATGCAAGATGCAGATCTCAAAAAATTGATAAGAACATTAAGAAGTTCTCAAAAACAAATTCTTGAACTACAGAAATCCTTAATGGACAAGATAGAAAATCTCTCTCGTGAAAATGAAATATTAAGGAGGAATCAAAATGAAGTGAAACAACTAGTAGAACAAGAAACGGTGATAGTGACGAGAAATCATAATGAAATGAAGAATTGAATAGATCAAATGACAAACACATTAGAGAGCCTTAAAAACAGAATGGGTGAAGCAGAAGAGAGAATATCGGACTTAGAAGACAGAGAACAGGAAAGGAAACAGGCAAACCAAAGAAAAGAAGAAGAAATTAGAAATCTAAAAAATATTGTCGGGAAACTACAGGATACTATTAAAAAACCCAACATTCGGGTTCTAGGAGTTCCTGAAGGCATGGAGAGGGAGAAAGGATTAGAAGGCATTTTCAGTGAGATACTAGCAGAAAATTTCCCAGGTTTGGAGAAGGACAGAGGCATCTTAGTACAGGAAGCTTATAGAACCCCTAATAAACATGACCAAAAGAGATCCTCACCAGGACACATTGTAATCAAACTCACCACAGTGAAACATAAAGAAAAGATCCTAAAATGTGCAAGAGAGAAACGTCAGATTACTCTCAGAGGATCTCCAATTAGACTCACAGCAGACTTCTCATCAGAAACCCTACAAGCTAGAAGGGAATGGCGAGACATAGCCCAGGTACTAAGAGAGAAAAACTGCCAGCCCAGAATATTATATCCTGCAAAGCTCTCATTTGTGAATGAAGGTGAAATTAAGACTTTTCATAGCAAACAGAAACTGAAAGAATTTGTTGCCACTCGTCCTGCCCTGCAAAAGATGCTTAAAGATGTGTTACACACAGAAACACAGAAACATGGTCACCAATATGAAAGAAGGTAAAGGAAGGAAACCTCACAGCAAAAGATCACAGGAAGCTCAGTTTCTCTTTGACATAGAATTAAACTCTGATGCTCTGTTAAAGCAATGTGTTCAAGTAATCTATTATGTTCTCTTGATGTCTGTTAAATTCTAATTGTTCAAAAACAGCTGCATTTTTATTAAGAGCTATGGGTTATTGAAATATGTGCTTATTTTCAAAGATTTGAATAATCACCTTGTAACAATGATCAAATTTGGTCTATGTTATGTCATGATTTTAAGGAATCTTATTTCAACCAGATATTTTGGATTTTGAGCCTTCTTGGCGTTCTTGACAGGCATTCAAAAAATCAAAGTTTCAAACAATCTGGTCTCTAAAATTTCCATTAAATCCTGGACTTTGGTTTTTCCAGTTTGGGCCCAACTGAAAAAATCGAAGGACCTATGTCTCTCATCTTATAGAGACACCAACTAATCAGGCTATTTGGATTATATTGGAAGTACTGTCAAGATGTGACATGGTACCAAGTTTTAAGTTTCTATAATGGAAAATGCTATTAATACAAATGTTTGAGAATTAAAAAGTCTAATGATCTTGTGTTACTAGACATGATAGTTATCTCAATGAGAAAGCCCCAGAGGCCTAAAAGGTTAAATATTTGTAACATCCTACAGGTGCTTTCAAAAATACTGTGAAGTAAGCAAGTGCCTCTTGTTGGCTGATGAGTTTATAATTTTAAACATGGCGACAAAGTCTTTTGTCATCCACAGTTATATATGATTTGCTGCTCATAAAACGAAAGCGTTGTTGGTTCTGTGTTTAAGCTGTCCTCCTATAGGTTCCTATGGACTTTTTCCAGCCACTTCTACTGTATTCAGTACTTTGGGATGGCTCTGTAAACAGATGAAGCCAATAATGTATTAACAGTACCAACTGAGAGAAAGTATGGTTAACTGAGGTTACTAAAAACAAAAAGCAATTCAAATCAATTGGCAATCTACAAAAAGAGTTAAAGATTTTAAAAGCTATTATTAAAATTGCTATATTGGTCTACTATGCTATGTTATATGTGTGTACATATTGTATGTCCACATGGGGAAATTTTATTAAGAGTTTTATTTTAAATGGTTTATAGATAAGATTGTCCATAAATTTAAGCTGCTAAAATCAATCAAAGATACATTTTAATTTGTGTGACCTGAATCTGTGTATCATATGTTTTAAACTTGTTGGTAGAAAGAAACTAAAAACATTTTATATGGTTGTGCTTAAGTTTACTGGTTAAACAAACTACACCATGTTAGATATTTAAGAGGTGTTTTCAAATACATGATTCTTAAAATTTATAGAAGGCATTGGACCATCTGGTAAATGTTTTCTTAAGTTGTTATCTAATGGTTGAAACTGTTTGCTAAGTATTCATGTGATATTGCTATTGTCAGCAAGCGATCTAGGACTTGCTCCCTCATTTCTCTATTCTAAGCCCAACTTGTTCTTTCATTTCTCTATTCTCTTCAAGGTAGGAAACTAATTCTATTATGAAGGAATCTGTAGGACGCACAATTTAATCTTTAGACCTTATAAAAGAGATGGATAACATTTTTCTGTAATAGCATAGCCAAAATAAGAGCTTAAATTATAATCTCATAGCTAGATTCACTTCGCCATTAGCAAAGTATACAGTAAGTAGAAAAAACCTCCCTTTCAGACCAAAGGGAAAGAAAGTTTTTAAGGGAGAATATAATTTTCCTCATGGGCATTGTCTACCTTAGAAAAACTACTACAGAACATGCCTGTGACTATAGACTTGTAGTTCAGGCCACCGAAGATTGGAGATGGGACTTGAGCACTCCCTTGACTTGCATCCTCTGGTCTGCTTTAACAAAAACCAGGAGGAAAAGAAAGCTCGGCATCAGAAGCAATGGGTGGCAGGCCTATTAATGGCTGATCTGTACAGTGATCTGCCCTCAAGGAGTCCCAACAGGCCAGTCCACTGCAGTGGCTTTCAAAATGGTAAGCCTGGGCTTCAGCAGAAGTCAGCTTGTGAAGAGCCCTGGCAGCTTTGCCAAGAGTTGGATCACTGGAAATGGACCTGCCCTAGAGTTGAAGGATGCCCAGGTCAGAGCCACAGATCTTATTGGCTCTAAGCTGAAAAGCCCTTCACTCAGCCCAACTTCCAAAGTGACCACTGCAGCTGAGGGGATGGTCAAGTAGGGTCAGCAACATTGAAGGCAGAACTGTAAATTTCTTGTTAGAGATGCCCCCTGCCTTTACCTGGCCAGCTCTCCTCCCAGGCCAGCCAAGTAATGAAAGTCAACAGAGTGCCTTCCCCTAGGAGGTTCACACCTCCCTTAGGATATACCTCATGTGAAGAGATAGGTAGGTCTGGGCCTCTTAACTTACAAGGCCTAAAGCCCAGCAGATTATTATCAAGCCCCTTCTATCACGTTCTATTTGCCTCTCAATCAGAAAACTTAATTGTAGCTTAGACAGCACCTTTCTTAGCTCCTCTAATAATGACTCCGTCCTTTGTTCTAGACCCTGTCTAACGTACTTGGGCCTCATTCCTTCGTAATCATAACCTCTACTCTACCACCAATGGCTCTACTCCCAACCTGTGTGTACTGATGGTCCTCTTCCCCACTTAATGCTGTATAATTGTTCAAACCTGGTAAATGCCACTCTTAGGATCATTGGTTACTATCCTCACCCTGTCTTTTATGACCTTGTCTAAATATGATCAGAGTCGGCAAACTTGGAAGGCTTCCATAGCCTTGGCAACTCATGACGACAGCCTAGGGTGGTTACTGGCACCATAAACTAGAGTGTCAATTTGTTGGGTCAACAACAGGAGTCACTGTGCACTTGCTCCTCATGTGGGATCTCTGTCCTTAATGTGCTGTACATTGTGATTTAATGCTATAACTAGTACTCAAACAGTATGTGTCACTTTGTGTTTCTATGTGGGTGCAAACTGTTGAAATCTTTATACTAAATTGATCTTCTGTATATAAAGAGAATTGAAAATGAATCTTGATGCAAATGGAAGGGGAGTGGGAGCGGGAGAGGGGAGGGTTGCAGGTGGGAGGGAAGTTATGGGGGGGGAAGCCATTGTAATCCATAAGCTGTACACTGGAAATTTATATTCATTAAATAAAGTTAAAAAAAAAGAAAAAGAAATAAACTTCTTGGAGAACATGAAAATAATTTTAATTAAAATTTTGACAAATAGCATTTGATAAAAGATAAAATTTTGTGTATTTTTAACATTTCATTTAAGATTAACAAATCTCATTTGTTTCATGTATACAGATTTAGGAACGTAGTGATTCTTCCCACCAAACCCTCTCTCCTGCCCATGCTCCCACCCTTTCACCTCCTTCCTCTCTTATTCCCTTTCCTAATTTTTACAAATTTCAGTTTACTTGATACTCTTTTTTTAAAAAAAAAAAAGATTTGTTTTTTATTTGAAAGGCAGAGTTACAGAGAGGCAGAGGCAAGGAGAGAGAAAGAGAGGGCTTCCATCCGCTGGTTTATTCCCTCTGGTTTATTCCCTAAATCGCCGCAACAGCTGGATCTGGGCTAATCTGAAGCCAGGAGCCAGGAACTTCTCCCAGGTTTCCTATGCAGACACAGAGGCCAAGGACTTGGGCCATCTCTTATTGTTTTCTCAGGCCATAGCAGAGAGCTGGATTGAAAGTGGAGCAGCTGGGACTTGAATCGGTGTCCATATGGGATGCCAGCATTGCAGGTGGCAGCTTTACCCACTATGCCACAGTGCCAGTCCCAGTTTACTTGGTACTCTTAAGATTAACCCTACACTAAGTAGAGAGTTTAACAAATAGTAAGAAAAAACACTGTTCTTCCACAGTAGAGACAGGACTATAAACAATCATTGAATCTCAAAATATCAATTTCACTCTATACATTGCATTTTTTGTACTCTTTTATTTACCATAGATCAGGGAAAACATGGTATTTGTCTTTTTATGACTGGCTTATTTCACTATGTATATTGATTTTCAGTTGCATCCATTTTGTTTCAAAAGACAGGGTTTCATTCTTCTTTATGCAGTCATCAGTTTTTGAACATCTGGGTTGATTCCATATCTTAGCTATTGTAGATTGAAGTGCAATAAATATGGGGTACTGATAACATTTTCATGTGGTGATTTCATTCCCCTTGGATAATTTTACAGGAGTTGGATTGCAGGGTCATATGGTTGATCTATTTTGAGCTTTCTGAGGTATCTCCATACTGTCTTCCACAATGGCTGTGCTAGTTTACATTCCCACCAACAGTGGATTAGGGTACCTTTTCCCCTACATCCTCACCAGCATTTACTATTTGTTGATTTATGTATGAGAGTCATTCTAACTGGGGTGAAGTAAAACCTTAAGGTGGTTTTAATTTGAATTTCCCTGATGGCTAGTGGTCCTAAGCATTTTGTTTGTTTGTTGGTCACTTGAATTTCCTCATTTAAAAAAATGCCTTTTTGGGACCAGCGCTGTGGCACAGCAGGTTAAAACCCTGGCCTGGGGCACCGGCATCCCATATGGGCGTTGGTTCTAGTCCTGGCTGCACCTCTTCCGATCCAGCTCTCTGCTGTGGCCTGGGATGGTAGTGGAGGATGTTTCAGGTCCTTGGGCCCCTGCACCCACTTGGGAAACCCGGAGGAGGCTCCTGGCTCCTGGCTCCTGGCTTCTGATCGGCGCAGCTCCAGCTGTTGTGGCCATCTGGGGAGTGAACCAGCGGATGGAAGGCCAGTCTTTCTGTCTCTGCCTCTCTCTGTAACTCTGTCTTTCAAATAAATAAAATAAATCTTTTAAAAAGATGCCTTTTCAAGTTCTTTGCCCATTTCCTAACTGATTGCTTGTTTTGTTGTTGGATTTTTAAAGAAAATTACATTAATTTGGTTGTTCAAATCATTCTTGTTAATAGAGCACAAATTATGTTAAATCATGAACATGATAATGGAAGAATATGTGTTCAAGTATAATCAAGAAAAATAAGCTTTATTTAATAATACATAGGGCCGGCGCCGCGGCTCACTAGGCTAATCCTCTGCCTATGGCGCCGGCACCCCAGGTTCTAGTCCCGGTTGGGGAGCCGGTTCTAGTCCTGGTTTCTCCTCTTCCAGTCCAGCTCTCTGTTGTGGCCCAGGAAGGCAGTGGAGGATGGCCCAGGTGCTTGGGCCCTGCACCCACATGGGAGACTAGGAGGAGGCACCTGGATGCTGGCTTCGGATCAGCGCAGCGCAACGGCCGTAGCAGCCACTTGGGGGGTGAACCAATGGAAAAAGGAAGACCTTTCTCTCTGTCTCTCTCTCACTGTCTAACTCTGCCTATCAAAAAACAAATAATTAATAGGAATGTAAGTTATATTTATTTGTATTTTATTATACATCCAAACATTACAAACTAACTGAAGAACATCCAGACATGTGCATAATACTTTTTAAAATATTTTATTTATTTATTTATTTGAAATACAGAGAGAGGCAGAGGCAAGGAGGAGGGAGGGAGAGAGAGAGAGAGAGAGAGAGAGAGAGAGAGATCTTCCATTCACTGGTTCACTCCCCAAATGGCTGCAATGGCCAGAGCTGAGCTGATCCGAATCTAAGAGCCAGAAGCCTCTTCTGGGTCTCCCACATGGGTCAGGGGCCCAAGGACTTGGGATCTTCCTCTGCTTCCCCTGGTGCGTTAGCAAGGAGTTGGATCAGAAGTGGAGCAGCCAGGACTCAAACTGGTGTCCATAGAGGATCCCAGGACTGCAGGCAGTGGCTTTACCTGCTATGCTACAGTGCCAGCCCCATGTACAATCTTTAATTTAGTAATCTTAGAAACTTTAAAGTAGGCTATATAAAAACCATATATATGCATATTTTTCAAGTCTTGTTATTACATAAAAGTGTATTTGACAAGATAGAAAGATAAATGTAAATTACCTAATACTTTATTAACTTCAGTTATAGTATTTAAATATTTATATATTTGTTTAAATATAAATATTTAAATATAAATGTTTAAATATAAATTTAAATATTTAATATTATTTTTCATATTTTGAATTATGATATGTATATCATTTGGCCTGTGTCCCTGTAAATACTAGTGTAGAATTGCTCCTAATTCCACAAAACTTAAACACAAACAAAACAAAGCAAAACAAACAATGAACATGGATGGCTTATTTTATATTAAAGTTATCATTAATTTCCATAAGTATCATAATGTGTAATATAATGTGTATATGCCATAGATATACTAACAGAATATTTAGCAATTGAAAATACTTAATGTTAGAAACTTACTTTAAAATATGATCAAATAATTTTGTTATATTTTTCTTGTTTTTATTGTCTTCCTGTAACTTTATGTTTGAAAAGAAAAGTAGACATATGCCACATCTATAATTAGGGTTTGGCAAAAAAGTATGTTCCTTCTTTTAATCAAAAGTTTTATTATCTTCTTTGCCTCAAAATATATTTTGATAGCTCTTCATAAATTCTGGAGTATTGAGAGCACAGGGGTTAAAGCTATATGTTTTGATATGAGTGTGCTCTGAGCTTCAATTCTACTTTTTTTCTAGCTTTTTGACTTCAGGTAAGATATTTAGTCATCTACAATCTCAATTTTCTCATTTTAGAAATGACAGTAATACTACTAGCACTGACCTCATAGCATGACAGAGAGGATTAAGCAAAATAATATATTTTGCTTAACACAAGTCTTGACACAGAACAGGCACTCAATAAGATGATCACTTCTTAATAGCACCAGCCAGCATTTTTTTTTTTTTTGTATTATAAGAAGGTTATTTAGATAGAGAAGTGATTGCTTTCATTTATTTAAGGAAATGGATTATTGACAGTACTTGTAAAGGGCTTATTTTTCCCCCAGGCACTCAGTTAATTGTAGCTCTTGTTAAAAGTCTGTGTCTCCTTCCTCCCCTTGCTTCCATCCCTCTCTCCCTCCCTCCCTTCTTTCCTTCTCTCCTTCCTCCCTCCCTCCCTCCCTCCTTCCCTCTCTTC
Source organism: Lepus europaeus (assembly GCF_033115175.1). NCBI lineage: Eukaryota > Metazoa > Chordata > Mammalia > Lagomorpha > Leporidae > Lepus > Lepus europaeus. Next base: position 107,081,911 of record NC_084828.1, on the reverse strand, counting down.
CCTCCCTCCCTCCTTCCTTCCTTCCTTCCTTCCTTCCTTCCTTCCTTCCTTCCTTCCTTCCGAACCTTTCTGGATTTGAGAGTGAAGCTGAGAATGAAGGAATGCTGTCACTGGATATTTGTGGCTGAGAAGAATTCACTATCTTCTTGAGCCAGGGTGGCTGGAAGTTGTAGAAAAGGGGTGATGGCTGGCGCCACGGCTCACTAGGCTAATCCTCTGCCTGCGGCACAGGCAACCCAGGGTTCTAGTCCCGGATGGGGCGCCGGATTCTGTCCTGGTTGCTCCTCTTCCAGTCTAGCTCTCTGCTGTGGCCTGGGAGTGCCGTGGAGCAGATGGCCCAAGTCTTTGGGCCCTGCACGCGCATGGGAGACCAGGAGAAGCACTTGGCTCCTGGCTTCGGATCAGCACGGTGCACTGGCTGCAGCAGCCATTGTGGGATGAACCAACAGAAAAGGAAGACCTTTCTTTCTGTCTCTCTCTCTCACTATCCACTCTGCCTGTCAAAAAAAAAAAAAAAAAAAGGTGGGGGGGGGGAAGGGTGATGATGGATGCAAAGAAAAAAGACAGAAAAGGAAAAAAGGGAAGAATATAAAAAATGAAAGAAAGAAAACACTATTGTTTGTCACTTAAAAATGATACTCAATGGGATAAAATGTTCTTATTTTTAAAATAGTCAAAATTCTCAACTACATCATGTAAATAATTTGCAGGTTTAGAGATAGAAATGGACAATACCATGAGACAGAAAAAGCTGAAGGCAGAGAGAATAAAAATCACATGTAAAACTAATATTGATACCTTTGCTGCCTGTGTTTTGGGAATTTCCCTTATGGGACTATCAGTTTTGGAAAAAAAAATATATATTTATATGTAAATATATATATTTATGTATGTATATGTATCTATATATAAATATAATATATATTATATATGTATGTTTGAGTCAATGAATAGGCCACTTAATAAGTCAGTAGCACTTATGATTTTTCTGTATTATCACATAATATTCAATGAACAAAAGAGTACTCCAGTCTTAGGTCAATGAAACTGGGTTAAGCTGCTTGTTTTGAATGCCCACTGGATGAGACCCCAGATCTTGCATACAATGCTACACTCCTCGGCTGGTGTTAGAGAGGCTTCAGAACGATGCGATAACTAGAATATCGCACAGGTATGTTTAGCATAGACTAAAATCTTCCTATTATATATTCTTTTGATCCTTTTGACTTAAAAACTGGAATATTTTCAGCACCATTCCCTCAACCTTACATTTTAGTACAGAGATTTTTGCATGATTCTCCTTAGCAGATTCTCCAGAGACTAGCCAGTTTTTCTCCCGTGCTGACCGTCTTTTCCAGTCCCAAATTCCTTGCAACTGAGTTTTATCAGTTGCTACCCAGGCAAGAAAGGCTGTATATGTTACTGCACAGATCAAATGCCTGTGAGAGGGAATGAGCTCTGTTGTGAGATTTCATTGTATATTCTCTGACAGTGAGGATACAAAAGACAGAGTTGAAATCTTGTTTAAAGCTGACCTTCTATAGCAGGTTTTCAGGTTAACAAGTTGGAGAGGATAGGCCTGAAGTAATTAATAAGTAGCTTTCCCCTCTGGGAATAGGAGCTGCAGAGAGGCGATTCCCACAGCAATTTATAGGGAGAAATATACCAGGGGTGCTAAAGAATTACTCCTGAGACCCATTACGTTGGAGCATGACATCTGTTCTAGTGATGTATAGCTCATGCACTGTGCCTTCATTTTGGCTTGGAATGATCACTGACTATGTGTGCTGCAAACATAAGTTCACCTCCATGCTGGGAGAAAAGAAGAACCTTGGGCAAATGTTCTTTTATTAAAAGGATGAATTGTTCCCAGGCAGGTTGGCAAGAGCAAGCCAGATATGGGGACAGAGGAAACATTGACAAGAGGTTTTACAAATGGAACTTTTATAACTCAAAGTGTGAAGTGCAAAAGAAAACATGAACAGAGAATCCAGAAACAAAACCTGACCACATGGGGACTTTAGCTCAGTTGTAGAATTTTCTTATTGGAGTGCATGGAGACTGCTTGAGGGAGCTCTTTTCTGTTCTCATTAATGCACAAAGGCAGGCTTCTAGGCTCCTCTAAAGGGAAGAATGTCCTTACTACCCAGGGAGGAAAAGACTTCTACCACAACCCTCCTGGGAAGGGCTAGAAGGCAGCTTCAGGCAACTTGACTTGGCTGAAAAGAAGCTTTTCATTTCAAATCTAGCAGGGAAACCAGAATGAATGGGATATGAAGCCACTCGCTTGGCATCATTTCTCGTAACTGCCTTTATCAGGTAGATAGAAAATCTAATCAGATACCACTTGAACTCTAGTTCAGAGAATTTCTCTAGTCGCATCTTCCTTTCAGAAGCTTTGAATTTTATCATTCATCAGTTCACGTTTCATCTGTCCCTGACCTACTTAGATTAAGATCTTGGTCTCTGCCTTTCACTTTATAGTGCTTGGATGAGGTCAGCCGGTTTCAGATCCTAGACTGTGTAACCATGTAACAGACTGCCTCAGGGAACTGACTCTTAGTTTTCTGAGCTTCCAGTTGGGACAAAAGATCCTGAAATTCTGGGTAGAACTTGTTCCTTAGGACACTGCTGGCTGGATCCACAGGGCAGCTCAGCTTCTCCACATCAAATATCAAGGCAATAAAAGTGAAAATCAGAACTTAATGTAAGTAAATGCTTTACAGGAGCACAAACAGTGCTGTGGGAACCCAATGGATGGAGCAGACAGCTCATTTTATTTTTATTAAGGCCTCTGAAGAAAACCTTACCACATGTTAGTCCATATTCTGCTGCTACAATCCAATACCACAGACTAGGTAAATTGTGACTAACAGGTTTATTTGGCTCATGATTCGGGAGGCTGGGGAGTCCAAGATCAAGTGGCTTCATCTAGTGAGGGCCTTTTTTCTGTCATACATGGCAGAAAGCATCACACAGCAAGGGGGCCAGGGGAGGGGGGAAAGGGGGCAGTAAGGAGGGGGAGCAAACTCCCAAGAGAGCTAATGTATTCCCATAACAGCGTTACTACATTCATGAGAGTGGAGCCCTCTAGTGTAATCACTTTGTAACAGCCCCATCTTTTAATGGAATCACAAGAATTTAAATTTCTGTCTTTCCTATCCTCCCTCCCTCCCTCCCTCCTTCCCTTCTCCTCTTTATTTTCTTTGTTTCTTTTCTTCCTTCCCTTCCTACCTTCCTAAACATTTATTTATTTTAATTGAAAGGCAGAGAAACACACGCAGAGAGAGAATGATCTTGCATGTGCTGTTTCACTGCCCAGATGCCCACAACATCCAGGGATGAGCCAGGACAAAGCGGATGCCAGAACTCAATCTGGGTCTCCTGTGTGGAGATGGCAGGGACCCAACTACTTGCGCCATCACCTGGGAGCAGGGTGCACACTGTCAGGAAGCTGGAATCAGGAATAGAACTGAGACTGAAACCCAAGCACTCTGATATTGGATACATGCATCCCAAGGAGTGTCTTAACTGCCACACCAAATAAAGTGTTTTTCTATGCAATAGGATTTCTATACCCAAAGTAACCAAAGTGTGTTGATCATTGATGAAGTGAAATCCTGAATTGCTGATTTAATAACAAGCAAAGAAAATAAAACAAGTAATGACATTGACAAGGGAGCATAGGCTAATACTTAGGGAAACAAAGGAGCCATATGCTGAGCTGTACTAGGGCTTTGCACATACTCTCTCAGTTGAGTCTCTCAATAATTTATGAGCTAGATTATTCTTATTTTGTATATTGGAGAAGGTGAGGTAATTTATGGAGGCTATTATGACAAGCCAGGATTTGAACAAAGGTCATTTCAAGTGGCAGACCACTTTATTTATGTTAACTCATCTCATTCTCACAATGAAGTGGCTTAGAGTCTATCATTACATCGCTTTTACAAACAAGGACATTGAGGCAACCCAAACTCCAGAATTTGAATCACCACCTGACCATATTGTTAATTTTAATAATGAGATAAACAGTGGGTGCAACCTAATAGTATAAACTTGGTTTGAAAGAAATTAGAGTTTGGAAAAAACACACATGATTTATTATTTTGTGGACCAGAAAACAGAAGTTCTGGGCTATAGCTCTATTTTATCATTTGTTAGCTATCTGTCCTTGGGCAAGCACGTTCAACTCTGTACCTTGGTTTCATTATCTATAAAGTGTGGAAAATGATACCAGCTTCCATACCTCATAAAGCTTTCGAAGGAGAAAATGCAACAAAGTATGTGAAATCGATTTGAAAGTGTGAGTCTTATGCAAATCTGTGCTTCTGCTTTTGTTATTATTTTGAAAAGACAACTGGTAGAAAGATATTCAATAACCTGAAAATGGTACAAAAAGGGGTTATTTTATGCTTGTATGAAACTGAATTATTCAGAAACATGATTTTAAAGTTCAAAGGAGATAGGAGTTTGCCTTTGCAATCAAAGTGAAAATTAAACACACTTAAAAGCCAAACATAATAAGATAGCATATGGTACTGAAGTATAGGTGTCCCTTGAAAATTCCTAGGGCTTTTTATTTCTTCAATTAAAGAAAGGAAAGAAAATAAAGCTTTTAAATAAGACAACCTGTGGATCACCAAAGCACAAAGGAATACCTCACTAGAAAATTATACAAGTATATGTTTTATAGTATATTCTTATGGTTCTCTGAAATGAGTGTAAATCTATCTGTTTACAGAATAGAAAACGTGCTTATCCATACTATTATCAAGACACAGTGTTACTAAAAAAATAATCACAATTAATAAACTTTTGTCTTCCTTGGGATCAAAGAAGATACAATAAAAGAGAAGTTAAATGAAAACAAATTTAATTCCTATAGCCAATTTCAAAAATATGTAATTTGCAATAAAATTTGAATTCCAATTAATTGAATAATTTCTTTCCTTTTAAAATATGAGGTCTTCCATTCAGGCTTAATTTAATTGTATTTCCAAGTTACTGGGAAAGGATCATTGAATTTTTTTTCTATTTTATTTAATCTTTGTACCCATCACAGAGAATAGCTGAGGCTTACATCTTAGAAATTACTTGATATAGTCTTGTGAATATTTTGTCTTTAGAGGTTTTTTAATTTAGGCCTTTCACTCCTACTATGTAAAGGAATTTCCATATTAGGTAACAAAGAGAATGTCTATTTTATTCATAGCCAACATGAAGGAGTGAGAAATGTATGTTAAACTGACTACATGTGTCATGTTTAACACTGTAACTCGTGTGTTTGTCTCAGAATATTATTATTTTCTCTCTGAAATACAACTGAGGGAGACATACTAAACAGAAAACCTTATAATAATTTCAATACACTGGAACTGGCTGCCAAAGGCAGAAGCTGTCAAAAGAATAAAGAAAGTGGTAGGCAATTTCATGATTACAAAGAATATAATTTATTAGGGACTGAGGAACAGAGGCATGTCTTGGGTGGCTATAAGATAAGAGGAGACAGGCCCCATTAGACAGGAGAGAAAAGGGTACTATAGACAAATGTAGCCTTGGTCAACTGTAATGTACTTGTACTTTCTCAGAAATAGTAAAATTTGAAAGAGACATTCCACACATCAGTGCCCAGCACCAAACCCTCAGATTATTTTAATGACTTTATTTATCTTTATTATTATTAATTGTTTACTCTATTATTATCTAAATGACTTCATAAACTTTGGTTTGTGAAGACCACCAGTCACCTAAAAGGCAAGATGGTGGTTATGAACTTCTTATTGACAGTTAGGCAATAGATAATGCCTAAAACTAAAAAAGAAAGAAAGAATAGTTTGAACAGACTATTCAAAAATGAGATAAAAGCCTAGGTAAAATGATTTGAAAAAGTCTGTTTCTGGGAGATAAAAATCAATTGCTGGGGTAAAGGAGGGCATTTACTGAAAATGTTAATAGAAATTTGACTTTCATCATTATGTACTTGTGTCACTCTGATAAACATAAAATTAACTTTGAAGTGAAAACCATTATTAGAATTTGTCCAAAATCATACAGGAAAAAAGACCATGTTCATGAAACATTTAAATTCTAAAAATTCAATGAAAGTGTTAATGAGAACTAAAATAGAAAATACATGATTCATGAGGTTAAATGAACTAAGTTACATATTATATTATGTATATTATATACAATTGTATTAACATTATGTTTAATGTTATAATATACATGATACACATGTATATTATAAATACATGTCTTGGCGGGTGGTTGCAAGATGGTGGAATAGGGAGGGAGACAAATAGACAGATCAACCGGACAGAAGATCAACAAGGAAACAGTAGATTTAAATGACACTATAGCCCAAATGGATCTAACAGATATCTACAGAACTTTCTTTTTTTTTTTTTTTTTTGACAGGCAGAGTGGATAGTGAGAGAGAGAGACAGAGAGAAAGGTCTTCCTTTTTGCCATTGGTTCACCTTCCAATGGCCACCATGGCCGGCGCACTGCACTGATCCAAAGCCAGGAGCCAGGTGCTTCCTCCTGGTCTCCCATGCAGGTGCAGGGCCCAAGCACTTGGGCCATCCTCCACTGCACTCCCAGGCCATAGCAGAGAGCTGGCCTGGAAGAGGGGCAACCGGGATAGAATTCAGCGCCCCGACCGGGACTAGAACCTGGTGTGCTGGTGCCGCAAGGTGGAGGATTAGCCTGTTGAGCCACGGCGCCAGCCTATCTACAGAACTTTCAATACTACACTTAAAGAATTTACATTCTTCTCAGCAGTGCATGGAACCTACTCTAGGATTAACAACATACTAGGAAAAAAAAAATACTAGGCCATATAGGCCAGAAAGCAAGTCTCAGCAAATTCAAAAGCAAATTCAAAAGAATTAGAATCATATGATGCAGCTTCTCAGACCATAGTGGAATGAAGTTGGAAATTAGCAACTCAGGAATCCCTAGAGCATTTGCAAACACATGGAGATTGAACAAATGCTCCTGAATGAACACTGGGTCATAGAAGAAATTAAAAGAGAAATCAAAAATTTTCTGGAAGTAAATGAGGATAAAAGCACAACATACCAAAACCTATGGGATACAGCAAAAGCAGTGTTAAGAGGAAAGTTTATAGCAATAGGTGCCTACATCAAGGAATTGGAAAGGCACCAAATAGATGAGCTTTCAAGTCATCTCGCGGATCTAGAAAATCTGCAGCAAACCATAACCAAATCTAGTAGGAGAAGAGAAATAATTAAAATCAGAGAAGAAATCAACAGGATTCAATGCAAAAAAAAATTACAAAAAATCAGCCAAATGAGGAGCTGGTTTTTTGAAAAAATAAACAAAATTGAAACCCATTGGCCCAACTAACTAAAAAAAGAAGAGAAAAGACCCAAATGAATAAAATCAGAGATGAAAAAGGAAACGTAACAACAGACACCACAGGGGAAAAAAAAGAATCATCAGAAATTACTACAAGGACTTGTATGCCAGCAAACAGGAAAATGTATCAGAAATGGACAGATCCCTGGACACGTACAACCTACCTAAATTGAGCCAGGAAGACATAGAAAACCTAAACAGACCCATAACTGAGGCAGGAATTGAAACAGTAATAAAGGCCCTCCCAACAAAGAAAAGCCCAGGACCAGATGGATTCACTGCTGAATTCTACCAGACATTTAAAGAAGAACTGACTCCAATTCTTCTCCTGGTATGGAAAGAACATTCATCAATACAATCAAAGCAATTTATGAAAAGCCCACGGCCAACATCCTATTGAATGGGGAAAAGTTGGAAGCATTTCCGCTGAGATCTGGTACCAGACAGGGATGCCCACTCTCACCACTGCTATTCAGTATAGTTCTGGAAGTTTTAGCCAGAGCTATTAGGCAAGAAAAAGAAATTAAAGGGATACAAATTGGAAGGGAGAACTCAAACTATTCCTCTTTGCAGATTATATGATTCTTTATTTAGGGGACCCAAAGAACCCTACTAAGAGACTATTGGAACTCATAGAAGAGTTTGGCAAAGTAGCAGGATATGAAATCAATGCACAAAAATCAACAGCCTTTGTATACACAGGCAATGCCATGGCTGAGGAAGACCTTCTAAAATCAATCCTATTCACAAGAGCCACAAAAACAATCAAATACCTTGGAATAAACTTAACCAAGGACCTTAAAGATCTCTACGATGAAAATTACAAAACCTTAAAGAGAGAAATAGAAGAGGATACCAAAAAATGGAAAAATCTTCCATGCTCATTGATGGGAAGAATCAACATCATGGAAATGTCCATTCTCCCAAAAGCAATTTATAGATTCAATGTGATACCAATCAAAATACCAAAGACATTCTTCTCAGACCTGGAAAAAATGATACTGAAATTCATATGGAGACACAGGAGACCTCGAATAGCTGAAGCAATCTTTTTGTTTGTTTGTTTGACAGGTAGTGTCGACAGTGAGAGAGAGAGACAGAAAGGTCTTCCTTTTCTGTTCACCCCCCAATGGCCGCTGTGGCCGGCATGCTGCGGCCGGCGCACCACACTGATCCAAAACCAGGAGCAAGGTGCTTCTCCTGGTCTCCCATGCGGGTGCAGGGCCCAAGCACTTGGGCCATCCTGCACTGCACTCTCGGGCCACAGCAGAGAGCTGGACTGGAAGAGGAGCAACCGGGACAGAATCCGGTGCCCCAACTAGGACTAGAACCCTGGAAGCTGGTGCCGCAGGTGGACATCAGCTTATTGAGCCACGGCATCGGCTGCTAAAGCAATCTTATACAACAAAAACAAAGCCGGAGGCATCACAATACCAGATTTCAGGACATACTACAGGGCAGTTGTTTTCAAAACAGCATGGTACTGGTACAGAAACAGATGGATAGACCAATGGAACAGAATAGAAATATCAGAAATCAATCCAAACATCTACAGCCAACTTATATTTGATCAAGGATCTAAAACCAATTCCTGGAGTAAGGACAGTCTGTTCAATAAATGGTGCTGGGAAAACTGGATTTCCACGTGCAGAAGCATGAAGCAAGACCCCTACCTTTCACCTTAAACAAAAATCCACTCAACATGGATTAAAGACCTAAATCTATGACCCGACACCATCAAATTATTAGAGAACATTGGAGAAACCTTGCAAGATACAGCACTGGCAAAGACTTTTTGAAAAGGACCCTGGAAACACAGGTAGTCAAAGCCAAAACTGCCAATCAGGATTGCATCAAATTGAGAAGTTTCTGTACGGCAAAAGAAACAGTAAGGAAAGTGAAGAGACAACCGACAGAATGGGAAAAAATAGTTGCAACAGATAAAGGATTAATAACCAGAATCTACAAAGAGTTCAAGAAACTCCACAACATCAAAACAAATAACAAACTTAAGAGATGGGCCAAGGGCCTCAATAGACATTTTTCAAAAGAGGAAATCCAAATGGCAAACAGACACAAGAAAAAATGTTCAGGATCACTAGCCATCAGGGAAATGAAAATCAAAACCACAATTAGGTTTCACCTCACCTCGGTTAGAATGGCTCACATACAGAAATCTACCAACAACAGATGCTGGTGAGGATGTGGGGAAAAAGAGACACTAACCCACTGTTGGTGGGAATGCAAACTGGTTAAGCCACTATGGAAGTCAGTCTGGAGATTCCTCAGAAACCTGAATATAACCCTACCATACAACCCAGCCATCCCACTCCTTGGAATTTACCCAAAGGAAATTAAATTGGCAAACAAAAAAGCTGTCTGCACCATAATGTTTATTGCAGCTCAATTCACAATAGCTAAGACCTGGAATCAATCCAAATGCCCATACATAGTAGACTGGATAAAGAAGTTATGGGACATGTACTCTATAGAATACTATACAGCAGTAAAAAACAGTAAAATCCAGTCATTTGCAACAAAATGGCAGAATCTTGAACACATTATGCTGAGTGAAATAAGCCAGTCCCAAAGGGACAAATATCATATGTTTTCCTGATCGACAACTAACCGAGCACCAAAGGAAAACTGGTGAAGTGAAATGGACACTATGAGAAACAGTGACTTGATCAGCCTTTGTCCTGTTGTTGATGTACGACTTAATACTTTATCCCTTTTAGTATATTTTTTTGTTCTACTTAATACTAGTGGTTGAACTCTGTAATTTACACACAATTATTCTTAGGTGTTTAAATTTAAGTGAAAAGTGATATCTGTTAAATATAGAGTGGTAATAAGAGAGGAAGGAGATGTACAATTTGGGACATGCTCAATAGGTCTTGCCCCAAATGGTGTAGTTAGAAATGTGCCAGGGGATTCCAATACATTCCCATCAAGGTGGCATGTACCAATGCCACCTCACTAGTCCAAGTGATCAATTTCAATTCACAATTGATGACTCTGATAGGTCTAAGAGTCAAAGGGATCACCCAAACCAAACTAGTGTCTGCTAATACTAACTGATAGAATAAAAAAGGCAGAGAACGATCCAACATAGGAAGCGGGTTACACAGCAGACTCATAGAATGGCAGATGCCCTAAACAGCACTCTGGCCTCAGAATCAGCCCTTAAGGCATTCGGATCTGGATGAAGAGCCCATGAGAGTATTGTAGGCATGGAAAGCCAAGATACCATGGAAAAGAAAAAAAAGAAGACCTAAATGAAAGATCTCTGCGAGTGAGATCCCAGTGGAAAGAATGGGGCCATCAAAGAAGGAGGTACCTTTCTCTGAAGGGAGGAGAGAACTTCCACTTTGACTATGACCCTATCGGAATAAGACCAAAGTCAGGGAACTCTAAAGGCTTCCATAGCCATGGCAACTCATGACTAGAGCCTAGGGAGATTACTGACGCCATGAACAGGAGTGTCAAATTGTTAAGTCAGCAACAGAAGTCACTGTGTACTTACATCCCATGTGGGATCTGTCCTTAATGTGTTGTCTAATGTGCAGTGATGCTATAACTAGTACTAAAGCAGTATTTTTACACTTTGTGTTTCTGCGTGGGTACAAACTGATGAGATCTTTACTAATTATATACTGAATAGATCTTCTGTATATAAAGATAATTGGAAATGAAAAAAAAACAAAAAAAAACCTGGTGTTAAATTGGGAATGGCATAGAAAATTAATTAATTTTTTTAAAAAAATATTATGTAGGATCTCTGTCTTTAATGTGCTGTACACTGTTATTTAATGCTATAACCAGTACTCCAACAGTATTTTTTTTCACTTTGTGTTGCTATATGGGGGCAAACTGTTGAAATCATTACGTAATATATACTAAACTGATCTTCTGTATATAAAGAGAATAGAAAATGAATCATGGTGTGATTTGAAGGGGAGGGTTGTGGGTGGGAGGGAAGTTATGGGCAGGGGGGAAGCCATTTTAATCAATAAGCTGTAATTTGGAAATTTATATTCATTAAATAAAAGTTTAATTAAAAAAAAGCGCATTCCCAAAAACTTTTTAATGTATTCTCATATATCAAATAATTGAGGTTAAGTTGTATTTTCTTTTTATTTCTTGCTTTTTCACTTGCTATTATGAGCATTATCCTAAATATTCATGTATTTTTAACAGTGTTTTTTAAATGGCTATTCAGTATTTTATTTTGTAGATGTGCATTATTTTATACAATCTCCTTTGCCTTACTAGTGGTCAAACCTGTGACTTCAACTCTTATTCTTTTAAAGAAAGAGTCCTGGAAGTAGAATAATCTGCATAAATGTTATAGACACAATTTAAGTTTTTGATATGTTTGGATAAATTGAATTGTATGGCTGTCACAAAATACATGATTTGTTGCATTGGATATTATGTTTTAAAATGTTTGCTTATTTGACAAAATTTTGTTTTCTTTAAATTTGTGTTTTCCTTTGTATTATAGGTAATGCTAAATATTCCAGCTGTTAAGAAAATTCTTCTGACATATATTAAAATGGTAAGGAAGACTTTGTTTAAGAATACTACAAAAGGTGGCTGGCGCCGTGGCTCAACAGGCTAATCCTCCGCCTAGTGGCGCCGGCACACCGGGTTCTAGTCCTGACTGGGGTGCCGGATTCTGTCCCGGTTGCTCCTCTTCCAGGCCAGCTCTCTGCTGAGGCCCGGGAAGGCAGTGGAGGATGGCCCAAGTGCTTGGGCCCTGTACCTTCATGGGAGACCAGGAGAAGCACCTGGCTCCTGGCTTCGGATCAGCGAGATGCGCTGGCCGCGGTGGCCATTGGAGGGTGAACCAACGGCAAAAGGAAGACCTTTCTCCCTGTCTCTCTCTCTCTCACTGTCCACTCTGCCTGTCAAAAAAAAAAAAAAAAGAATACTACAAAAGGTATCAAGACTATCACCATAGAGGGAGAGATCAGGCCCAACTTCAAATACAATATGGTAAGAATTAGTTGAGGCCAGCGCCGTGGCTTAACGGGCTAATACTCTGCCTTGCGGCACCAGCACACCGTGTTCAAGTCCCGGTCGGGGGGCTGAATTCTATCCCAGTTGCCCCTCTTCCAGGCCAGCTCTCTGCTATGGCCCGGGAAGGCAGTGGAGGATGGCCCAGGTCCTTGGGCCCTGCACCTGCATGGGAGACCAAGAGAAGCACCTGGCTCCTGGCTTCGGATCAGCATGATGTGCTGGCCTCAGCGGCCATTGGAGGGTGAACCAACGGCAAAAAGGAAGACCTTTCTCTCTGTCTCTCTCTCTCACTATCCACTCTCCATGTTAAAAAGAAAAAAAAAAAAAAAGAATGAGTTGAGATTTGTAGCCAAGAAGCAGTTTAAGTGAAGAAATTAATGGATGGAAATTTATTAAGGGAATACATGAAAAGTAGGAGAATTCTTTCTAGACCGATTGTGATGGTTAATTTTATGTGTCCACTTAACTGGACTAGAGGGTTACCAGATATTTGGTTAAACATTATTTCTGAGTGCATCTATGAAGGATATTTGTAAATGAGATTAATTTTTATAAAGTATATTGTCCTATCCAGTGGAGGTGCGCCTCTTCTAATCTCTTGAGTTCTGAATGGAATTAAAGGTTGAGTAAGAAAGATTATTTTCTCTCTGATAGTCTTAAAGCTAGGAGATCAGGTTTTCATTGTCTTCAATCTTGGACTTGGGCTGTAGTTTAAATAATCGCCTCTCTTTATTTTCAGGACTTTGGATTCCAGCTGGAACTTATACTGTAAGTTCTCTTGGTTTTCAGGCATTCAGATTCAGACTGGAATCATACCTCACTTCTCCTGGGTCTCCAACTTGCCAATTTCAGGTCTTGAACTTAATTCCTTATATAACTCTCTTTCTACACACACACACACACACACATTTCGTTCTGTTTCTCTGGAGAATCCATGTCAATATTCAGATCTAACAAGATTCTTGCTTTGTGACAATCAAGTATCAAGGGATGGAGACAAGGAATTTACTTGGATATTGAGAATTATCAGTATCAAATGTCGGATATTCTTTCTAAATGGACTTAGCAGATTCTTAAACAGATTGGGATATGCATGTCTGGAAAGCACAGGGACCAAGGTTGAAGCCTAGTTGAGAAGAGGAGTAAGAGTTCTAAATTTTAACTAAATTTTGGGCCAGAAGAGAGAGATACTATTTAATTTAGGTGTCAGTTTCAGCAGGCTAACAGATACACAGATGCCTGATACAACATTATATCTGAGTATGTCTATCAGAGTGTCTCAGGAAGAGATTAACATTTCAATCAGTGTGTGAACTATAGAAGATCCAGTCAAAACACTGTGGATGAGCATAATCCAATTGACAGTGCCAGTAGAACAACAAGACAGAAGAAGGGTGAATTGTTTTTGTGCAGGGATTTTATCTTCTCCCGTTCTTGGACATTGGAGCCCATAGTTTTCAAGCTTTGTCCTCAAACAGGTTTGCACTACTAGCTTCCCTGGTTCTCAGGTCTTCAGACTTAGACTGAGTTATAGCACCAGCTTTCCTGATAGTTTAGCTTGCAGATGGCATCTTACTGGACTTCTCAGTTTCCATATTTGCCTGAGCCAGCTCCCGTAATAAATCTTCTTTTATCTATCCATCTGTATTTATCCTGCCGATTCTGTTTCTCTGGAGAGCTGTAAGTGATACAAGAGTCTTTGTCAGTCCGTCCTGTTGTTCAACACCTTTTTTTCATTAAACAATATAAATCCATTTCTTATTCAGTTGCCTTTTATTCTTAAGAAGCAGCTGTACCATCAGTTGAGATGTTGTTGGCACAGAGCAACCATGAAAAGGATTTCTAAGCTTTTGGTGAGGCATCTTGAGTGGCCACACTAAGGAAAATCTGGCCACAAAGGTTGCCCATTGTTAAGCGTCAGTTTGCAGGAATTTTGGGGATGCAACAATCCAAAGTTCCTAAAAGGCTCTTGGAAGACAGTTTTTCAGTTCTCAGTGACTCCAAGTCCAGGAGTGAAAGATATATTGGAAATTTTAGTTTGGAGACCTGTAGCCAGACATCAGAGGAAATTAGGAGAATTGAGAATCTGGTGAAGGCTGATAAAAGCAACAAAAATTAGTAGAATCTAAAAACTCAGAAAGATATGCTTTAGTTTTCCACTGAAACATTAATTTTCTCTTTTCAGTCAGCCCTCTTATTTAGAAAATAATTCTGGCCTAACTAGATTTGGCCTGCTTATTTACATAACTGCAGGGAGAGTGGTAATTGATCACATAAACCTTGTTAAGTTTATTTTGTTGGAAATTATTATTTGGAATCAAAGATTTAACTGTTAAAAACCTCTCAAAGTCTAGGAAGCTAAAATAATTGCCGTCAGACTTCACCTACATTACCTATAGGTTAGGGTTAATTCCTTTCTTATCAAGGTCCCAAGAATATACTAAAAATCCTGGGCATTGTAAAAAGTCACTGTCCTACTCACCTGTAAATCTGGGAACTGCTTAGGGCAGGTACAAGGCTGTTTTATTTTTTTCCCAAATGGCTTTTTAAATATTGACTCTATAAAATGAACCTTCATTCTTTGAATTTGTCTGACCATACTTGATTTTGTACATCATTTTTATGGTTCTATAACAGGTTTTTCCAATTATATCCTTTCATAAGGACAGGTTTTTACTGAGACCATGTAAATAACTATATTGCCATGAAAATAGGCATATAGTTATTTGCATAAGTTCAATAAGTTTCTGAATTCCAGAGGGAATGGGAAGGGAAAAAATAAGGTTTTCGTTTCTGTTTAAAATGTATAGTACACTAAACTCTTGTAAGTTATGGATAACTTAAGAAAGAAGAGAGGGATGGTCCTTAAATATAGAAAACATAATATTGAAGCTAATAGATACAGTGAAACAAATACTCTGGTTTATTTTTATTTCTGAGGTATGTTTCTGGAATATGGAATAGTTAAGGTTACTCAGCATGAAGGCTAACTTTTTTTAATGAGTTTTTGTGAAGGTGACTTTTATGATTTTTATATTTACCCTCATATGTAATATTTTGGAGTCTGTGGACTAAATTGTAGATAAAAGACTCAAAACCAAGCACTTGCACAGTGCCTTGGATGCAAATGCTAGAAACCGTCATCAGGTCCTAGTCTCTCATGGTCTCCCAGCTTCCCTACTTCACTGAAAGTTTCCTTTTTTTTTTTTTTTTTTTTTCACTGCAAGTCAACCTCTTACTGAAGCTACCTCATTTACCTCATTGAATTGAAGCATTGGTACAGCTAGCCCTACAGAGTCCCTGAACACAAGATTCATGAGGTCATTTATCTCCCCTAGAGATAACATCTTGATGTTCAGGCTTGTCTTGAGGGGTGTCTTTTCCAGGAAACCCAGGCTATGAGCAAAGAGTAACTCCCACTTACACGTAACCCATAGACTGACTGGAGCCCACTTTGCCATTATAATTTCCTAAAGGACATGATGTCACTGACCAATTGAAGGAAGGCCAGGAGCACTGCAGAGCAACCAGGACCATGAACAGGAGCTGAACCTACAGCTCTCAGCACCAACTTTAATCTACAAGAGCCTTTACCACTATGCTTCAGGGAGCCAGGAAATTAAGTAATAGCTGCCTGGTTCCTTGCTCTGTGCTTTTCAGTAAATATCTACTTTCTTTCCCCACCCTGGTGTCAGTAGCTGACTTGCTACACATCAGGACAGTGGACCCAGTTTTGCGGTTTCTGTAGCAGTTAATTTCTCCATCTAATTTTGGGGATGTTTTATTATTGACTGAGTGAGGAACATCAAACACTTGTCTGGATACCTGTATCCCATATGGGTGGATAAAATATCCAATCTGTTTCCTGTTAGTCTTTTCTTTCTCTTTTCAGCCTGAAGTGGTTGTTTTTGAGTATTCCTAAGTCCCTTGATTACTACAGAAAGTGGGTGGGAGCTTAAAGTTCTAGCGTCTATAGGGAATTGAGGGTCTGATGTAGGAAGATGTTTTGCAAGAGGTAAGAGAGATGGAGGATGTAGGGTCATTATCAAAGGCTTCAGGGAAGATGAGGAGAAAATAGAAGGTAGTAAAAGGATGAATGATGAATGGAAGGAATGTGAAGGGAGAAATCCTAAAGGAGCCAGTTTTGGGGGAGAGCTTAATATTCTCAAATCATTTAAGTTTCAAACTATCTTCATAAAATCATGCCAACAAGAAAGGGAAGTGACTGTAGTGGTGACACATTTGGTCAAGACACATTGAAGTATGTGTGTGGGAAGGGCATCATCTATCCTAAAAGCTCCTTGGTTTCTAAGCAAAAAAAAAAAAATTGCAGAGATGCTGGGCACTCTAACGCAGCCTCTTTGTCTTATAATTAGAGAAGGCTGGGACTCTGACCCAGTTTCCTACAAACAGGGAAGTGTAAGACTCTAACTCAGCCTTTGTTTGCCTGGGATCTCAACCCTGTTTCAAATAGAAGTTTTGCAAAGAACAAGAAAAAACCAAAGATGTGACATGAAAAGAAAACTACAGGCCTATTTCCTTAATGAACGTAGATGCAAAGATTCTCAACAAAATACTAGCAAATCGAATCCAAAACCACATCAAAAAGATCATACATCACAATCAAGTGGGATTTATCCCAGAAATGCAAGGGTGGTTCAACTTTTGCAAACCAATAAACATCATAAATCATATCAATAGAATGAAGAACAGAAACCATATTGTCTTCTAATAGATGCAGAGAACACATTTGATAATATTCAATACCTGTCATGATAAAACTCTCCAGAAATTAGGTGGAGAAGGAATATTCCTCAAAATCATAAAGGCTATATATCACAAACCAACAGCCAATATACTGAGTGTGGAAAAACTGAAAGCATTTCCTCTTAGATATGGAACAAGGAAAGGATGTCCACTATCACCACTGTTATAACAGTGGAATTATTAGCAAGAGCAATTAGGGAAGAGAAAGACATAAGGGGCGTCAAATTGGAAAAATGGAAGTCAAATTATCCATGTTTGTACATGACATGATGTACATGGAAATACCTAAACACTCCACCAAAAACCTGTTAGAATTGATAATACAGTAAAGTTGCAGGTTACAAAATTACAAAATTATCAGAAAAAAATAGTAGCTTGATTGTATGCTAATGATGAACTCACAGAGAAATCAAGAAAGAAATCCCACTCAAAATAGCTACCAAAAACATCAAATATATAGGAATAAATTTAACCAAAGAAGGGAGAAATCTCTACAATGAAAATTATCAAACAGTGATGAGAGAAATAATCAAGGACTTGGGCCGGTGCTGTGGCATAGTGGGTAACACTGCAGCCTGCAGTGCCAGCATCCCATATGGACACCGGTTCAAGTCCAGGCTGCTCCAATTCCAATCCAGATCTCAGCTATGGCCTGGGAAAGCAGTAGAAGATGGCTCAAGTCCTTAGGCCCCCTACACCCACATGGGAGACCCAGAGGAAGCTCCTGGCTCCTGGCTTTACATCAGCATAGCTCTGGCCATTGTAGCCATCTAGGGAGTGAACCATTGGGTGGAAGACCTCTCTCCCTCTTTCTCTCTCTGCCTCTGTCTCTCTGTAACTCTACCTTTCAAATAAATAAATAAATATTTTTTAAAAGAAATAATCAAGGAAACAAAAAATGGAAAAAGTATTCCTTGTTCACGGATTGGAAGACTAAATATCATAACCATGTCTATACTACCTAAAGCAATTTATAGATTCAGTGTAATCCCTATCCAAATACAAATGGCATTCCTTATAGAATTAGAAAAAAAACAATCCTAAAATTCATATGGAATCACAAAAGACTCCAAATAGCCAAAACAATCCTGAGCAAGGAAAACCAAGCTGGAGGCATCACAATACTTGATTTCAAGGACTACTC
This sequence comes from Lepus europaeus, assembly GCF_033115175.1. NCBI lineage: Eukaryota > Metazoa > Chordata > Mammalia > Lagomorpha > Leporidae > Lepus > Lepus europaeus. The sequence continues at coordinate 107,063,589 of NC_084828.1, read as the reverse complement.
CAAAGACATAGTAAAACAGCTTGGTACTGGAACAAAAACCAATACATAGATCAATTGAACAGAACAGAGCAGAGAGCCCAGAAATTAATCCATGTGCATTCAGTCAACTGATATTTAGCAAAAGTGGAATAAGGATAATCTCTCCAACAAATAGGGCTGGCAAAACTAGATTTAAGTATATAAAAGAACAAAATTAGGTCCATATCTCTTACTATATACAAAAAAATCAACTCAAGATGGCTCAAAGACCCAAATTTAAGGATGGCTCAAAGACCTAAATTTAAGACCAGAGTCTATGATGCTGTAGAAACAAAACATAGGGGAAACACTCCAAGACGTTGGTGTAGGTGACAACTTCTTGGATACGACTCCCAATACATAGGCAAGAAATCAAACTGAACAAATGGGGCTATATCAAACTCAGAAGCTTTTGCACAGCAAAGGAAATGATCAATAGAGTGAAAAGACATCAAACAAAATAGGAAAAAATATTTGCAGACCACCTCTCTGGAAAGGGTTAATATCTCAATAATAAAATCCAGTTGAGGAATAAGCAAAGGACTTCAGTAGACAGTTCTAAAAAGAAGAAATACAAAAGATCAACAAATATATGAACGAAAATGCTCACTATCACTAACCATCAAGGAAATGGAAATCAAAACCAGAAAGATATCAGCTCACCCCTGTCAAAATGTCTGAAGTCCAAAACACAGAGTAACAAATGCTGGCAAGGATGTGGACAAAGGTGAACACTTACATACTTTTGGTGGGAGTGTAAATTAGTGTAGCCACTGTGGAAAGCAGTGTGGAGAGTTCTTTAAAAAACTAAAAATACACTTGCCATATGATCCAGCAATCCCACTACTTGGTATATACATAAAAGACTTGAACCCAGTGTATCAAAGAGATAGCTACATAATCATGTTTATAGCAGCACTGTTCACAGTAACCAAAGTTGGGAATCAACCAAGGTGTCCATTATCAGATGAATGGATAAAGACAATTTGGTAAATATACACAATATAATATTATTCAGCTATAAAAATTAATAAGATCCTACTGTTTGCAGCAAAATTAATGCAACTGGAGGACATCATGTTGAGTGAAATAAGCCAGAACCAGAAAGACAAATACCACGTTTTACCTTATATGTGAGAGCTAAAATTTAAGAAACAAACAAAAAAGAAATGTCTGTGGGTATCAGTATTGCTATAAATATAGCTTTATAAAACTTTATGTTATACTTTGTCAAACCAATGGTTGAGAATGTTATACTACTGTAGGTTTTTTTTTTTTTACGATTTATTTATTTACTTGACAGGCAGAGTTCTAGACAGGGGGGAGAGACAGAGAAAGCGGTCTTCCATAGGCTAGTTCTCTCTCCAGATGGCTTCAATGTCTGGAGCTGGGCTGATCTGAAGCCAGGAGCCAAGAATTTCTGGGTCTGCCATGGAGGTGCTGGGGCCCAAGCACTTGAGCCATCTTCCACTGCTTTCCCAGGCCATCAGCAGTGAGCTGGATTGGAAGTGGAATGGCTGGGACTCAAACCAGCACCCATGTGGGATGTCAGCACTGCAGGCAGATGCTTAACCTACTACGCCATGGCACCAGCCCCATACTACTATAGCTTTAATAATCTATGATTACTATAAAATTCACTGTAAGTGGGTGAAATGGTCATTTTTCCATTCAATTATTGTTTATAGCCATTGTATATATTCCCACTAAACTAGGATCTTTTTGCTTGTTAGGCTTCTTATTTGGTGAAGTATTAAGCCTTTTTACTGTAATCTAATTTTATAAGGTTATCTCAGACACACAAAAAAAAAGGGGGAGAAAGGGTGGGAGAGAAGGAGGAGAGGAGCAAAGAGGTAAGAAGAGAAGAAGGGCATATCATTATGTTATAAGAATTGTATCAGGGGCGGAGCCAAGATGGCGGATAGTGAGGGTGTGCACCGATAGTCTGGGAAAAGATAGTTTAATAAAAGTGGAGTTACTGTAGCCTCAGAAAAAGACTCAAGAAAAAAACTGCAGAGGAAATGCTTCCGGATCTAGTGGATGTGACACAGAGGACCTACGGGGAGCCCACCACATGGAAGCCCAGCCACGGGAGCCAAGCCGCAGAATCTCGCCAGCGTGTGAACGGGAGGTAAGACAAAAACCTCAGAAACCCGAGACATTGGCGGGGAAATGCAGAACGAGGACTGAGGCCCCACTGGGGAAAGTTCACCAGGCTGACTGGAGGAGAGAAAAAAAAAAAAAACGAGTAAATAAGGGGAACCAGCACGGACACTAGCCTCTCTCTCCACTCACCTTACAAAGCCGAGCAAGACAAAGAGCAGGCGCCATTTTACATATGTAAAGAGGCAACCGTGAGTAGCCAAGCAGAAAAACTTGACTCTGGTCGGGAGAAATAACAGGAAGTTAGAATCTAGTGAAAGTAAGTGAAGCTAATGATCTGAGACTGTGAAAATCCGAGGAGGGGCAAGCGAACTCACCGAGTACACAAACTTGGAAACCTTGGGACTGTGGAGAAATTTGAGAACACATTGAGGTCTGCATAAACTCTTTGTGTGGTCCCAGGGGTGGATGAAACGAATACCCACAGAGGCCAGATTTCAACTACCCTCAATTCCACTAGCTGTGCAGAATTACATCCCAACTGAGTCAAAAAAAAAAGAAAGAAAAGAAAGAAAAAGAAAAAGAAAAAAAGAGAGAGCGAGCAAGGGAGAGAACAATCTGGGTGACTCACCTTTGGCACAAACTTAAACCTGAAGAATCAAATAGAGCTCTCTGGCCACACCCATCACAGCCTCTAAGGATCAATCAAAGCAGACAGTCCACTAAATCTAGAGGCACAGTATAACGAGAAAAAGACACCACAGCAAAAAAAAAAAAACAACATAAATTATCTCCAAAATGCCAAACAACAAACGCAGAACTGAGGTAACAAGAGCAAGAAAGTCACTATGATGCCCCCAAATGAAAAAGACACCCCAATTCAAGATTATGAAGATGATAAGAAAGAAGAAATGCAAGAAGTGGATCTCAAAAAATTGATAAGAATATTAAGAAGTTCTTAAAAAAATTCTTGAACTACAGAAATCCTTAATGGACAAGATAGAAAATCTCTCTCGTGAAAATGAAATATTAAGGAGGAATCAAAATGAAATGAAACAACTAGTACAACAAGAAACTGTGATAGTGATGAGAAACCATAATGAAATGAAGAATTCAATAGATCAGATGACAAACACATTAGAGAGCCTTAAAAACAGAATGGGTGAAGCAGAAGAGAGAATGTCGGACTTAGAAGACAGAGAACAGGAAAGGAAACAGTGAAACCAAAGAAAAGAAGAGGAAACCAGAAATCTAAAAAATATTGTCAGAAATCTACAGGATACTATTAAAAAACCTAACATTCGGGTTCTAGGAGTTCCTGAAGGCATGGAGAGGGAGAAAGGATTAGAAGGCATTTTCAGTGAGATACTAGCAGAAAATTTCCCAGGTTTGGAGAAGGACAGAGACATTCAAGTACAGGAAGCTCATAGAACCCCTAATAAACATGATCAAAAGAGATCCTCACCACATGTCATAATCAAACTCACCAGAGTGAAACATAAAGAAAAGATTGTAAAATGCGCAACAGAGAAATTTCAGATTACTCTCAGAGGATCTCCAATTAGACTCACAGCAGACTTCTCATCAGAAACCCTACAAGCTAGGAGGGAATGGCGAGACATAGCCCAGGTACTAAGAGAGAAAAACTGCCAGCCCAGAATATTATATCCTGCAAAGCTCTCATTTGTGAATGAAGGTCAAATAAAGACCTTTCACATCAAACAGAAATTGAAAGTATTTGTTGCCACTCGTCCTGCTCTGCAAAAGATGCTTAAAGATGTGTTACACACAGAAACACAGAAACATGGACACCAATATGAAAGAAGGTAAAGGAAGGAAACCTCACAGCAAAAGATCACAGGAATCTGAAAGCATATATTAGAAAATATCTTTGGCAAATGGCAGGGCAAAGTTACTCCTTCTCAATAGTCACATTGAATGTTAATGGCCTGAACTGTCCAGTTAAAAGACACCGATTGGCTGATTGGGTTAAGGAACAAAGCCCATCTTTTTGCTGCTTACAAGAAACACATCTTTCCAACAAAGATGCATACAGACTGAAAGTGAAAGGCTGGAAAAAGATATACCATGCCAACAAAAATGAAAAGAGAGCGGGCGTAGCCATCTTAATATCGGACAACATAAACTTTAACACAAAAACTGTTAGGAGAGACAAAGAGGGGCACTATATAATGATTAAGGGATCCATTCAACAGGAAGTAATAATGATTATCAATGTATATGCACCTAATTACAGGGCACCGGTTTATTTAAAAGACTTGCTAAGGGACCTAAAGGGAGACTTAGACCCCAACACAATAGTACTGGGGGACTTCAATACTCCACTCTCAGAGATAGACAGATCAACATGACAGAAAACAACAAGGAGACAGTAGATTTAAATGACACTATAGCTCAAATGGACCTAACAGAATCTACAGAACTTTTTATCCTACACAGAAATATTTTACATTCTTCTCAGCAGTACATGAAACCTTCTCTAGGATTGACCACATACTAGGCCATAAAGCAAATCTCAGCAAATTCAAAAGAATTAGAATCATATGATGCAGCTTCTCAGACCATAGTGGAATGAAGTTGGAAATTAGCAACTCAGGAATCCCTAGAGCATTTGCAAACACATGGAGATTGAACAAATGCTCCTGAATGAACACTGGGTCATAGAAGAAATTAAAAGAGAAATCAAAAATTTTCTGGAAGTAAATGAGGATAAAAGCACAACATACCAAAACCTATGGGATACAGCAAAAGCAGTGTTAAGAGGAAAGTTTATAGCAATAGGTGCCTACATCAAGGAATTGGAAAGGCACCAAATAGATGAGCTTTCAAGTCATCTCGCGGATCTAGAAAATCTGCAGCAAACCATAACCAAATCTAGTAGGAGAAGAGAAATAATTAAAATCAGAGAAGAAATCAACAGGATTCAATGCAAAAAAAAATTACAAAAAATCAGCCAAATGAGGAGCTGGTTTTTTGAAAAAATAAACAAAATTGAAACCCATTGGCCCAACTAACTAAAAAAAGAAGAGAAAAGACCCAAATGAATAAAATCAGAGATGAAAAAGGAAACGTAACAACAGACACCACAGGGGAAAAAAAAGAATCATCAGAAATTACTACAAGGACTTGTATGCCAGCAAACAGGAAAATGTATCAGAAATGGACAGATCCCTGGACACGTACAACCTACCTAAATTGAGCCAGGAAGACATAGAAAACCTAAACAGACCCATAACTGAGGCAGGAATTGAAACAGTAATAAAGGCCCTCCCAACAAAGAAAAGCCCAGGACCAGATGGATTCACTGCTGAATTCTACCAGACATTTAAAGAAGAACTGACTCCAATTCTTCTCACACTATTCAGAACAATCAAAAAAGAGGGAATCCTCCCAAATTCTTTCTATGAAGCCAGCATCATCTTAATCCGTAAGCCGGAAAAAGATGCAGCATTGAAAGAGAATTACAGACCAATATCCCTGATAAACATAGACACAAAAATCCTAAATAAAATTCTGGCTAATAGAATGCAACAACACATCAGAAAGATCATCCACCCAGACCAAGTGGGATTTATCCCTGGTATGCAGGGATGGTTCAGTGTTCGCAAAACAATCAACGTGATACACCACATTAACAGACTGCAGAAGAAAAACCATATGATTATCTCAATAGATGCAGAGAAAGCATTTGATAAAATACAACAACACCCTTTCATGATGAAAATTCTAAGCAAACCTGGTATGGAAGGAACATTCCTCAATACAATCAAAGCAATTTATGAAAAGCCCACGGCCAACATCCTATTGAATGGGGAAAAGTTGGAAGCATTTCCGCTGAGATCTGGTACCAGACAGGGATGCCCACTTTCACCACTGCTATTCAGTATAGTTCTGGAAGTTTTAGCCAGAGCTATTAGGCAAGAAAAAGAAATTAAAGGGATACAAATTGGAAGGGAGAACTCAAACTATTCCTCTTTGCAGATGATATGATACTTTATTTAGGGGACCCAAAGAACTCTACTAAGAGACTATTGGAACTCATAGAAGAGTTTGGCAAAGTAGCAGGATATGAAATCAATGCACAAAAATCAACAGCCTTTGTATACACAGGCAATGCCATGGCTGAGGAAGACCTTCTAAGATCAATACTATTCACAATAGCTACAAAAACAATCAAATACCTTGGAATAAACTTAACCAAGGACCTTAAAGATCTCTACGATGAAAATTACAAAACCTTAAAGAGAGAAATAGAAGAGGATACCAAAAAATGGAGAAATCTTCCATGCTTATGGATTGGAAGAATCAATATCATCAAAATGTCTATTTTCCCAAAAACAATTTATACATTCAATGCAATACCAATCAAGATACCGAAGACATTCTCCTGAGATAAGGAAAAAATGATGCTGAAATTCATATGGAGACACAGAAGAGCTCGAATAGCCAAAGCAATCTTGTACAACAAAAACAAAACCAGAGCTATCACAATACCAGATTTCAAGACATAATACAGGGCAGTTGTTATCAAAGCAGCATAGTACTGGTACAGAAACAGATGGATAGACCAATGGAACAGAATAGACACACCAGAAATCAATCCAAACATCTACAGCCAACTTATATTTGATCAAGGATCCAAAAAGAATCCCTGGAGTAAGGACAGTCTATTCAATAAATGGTGCTGGGAAAACTGGATTTCCACGTGCAGAAGCATGAAGCAAGACCCCTACCTTTCACCTTACACAAAAATTCACTCAACATGGATTAAAGTCTTAAATCTAGGACCCAACACCATCAAATTATTAGAGAGCATTGGAGAAACCCTGCAAGATATAGGTACTGGCAAAGACTTCTTGGAAATACCCAGGCAGTCAAAGAAAAAATTGACATTTGGGATTGCATCAAATTGAGAAGTTTCTGTACTTCTAAAAACAGTCAAGAAAGTGAATAGGCAACCGACAGTATGGGAAAAAATATTTGCAAACTATGCAACAGATAAAGGTTTGATAACCAGAATCTACAAAGAAATCAAGAAACTCCACAAAAACAAAACAAACAACCCACTTAAGAGATCGGCCAAGGACCTCAATAGACATTTTTCAAAAGAGGAAATCCAAATGACCAACAGACACATGAAAAAATGTTCAAGATCACTAGCAATCAGGGAAATGCAAATCGAAACCACAATGAGGTTTCACCTCACCCCAGTTAGAATGGCTCAGATTCAGAAATCTACCAACAATAGATGCTGGGGAGGATGTGGGGAGAAAGGGACACTAACCCACTGTTGGTGGGAATGCAAATTGGTTAAGCCACTATGGAAGTCAGTCTGGAGATTCCTCAGAAACCTGAATATAGCACTACCACAGGACCCAGCCATCCCATTCCTTGGAATTTACCCAAAGGAAATTAAACTGGCAAACAAAAAAAGCCGTCTGCACATTAATGTTTATTGCAGCTCAATTCACAATAGCTAAGACCTGGAACCAACCCAAATGCCCATCAACAGTAGACTGGATAAAGAAATTATGGGACATGTACTCTATAGAATACTATACAGCAGTAAAAAAACAATGAAATCCGGTCATTTGCAACAAGATGGGGCAATCTGGAAAACATCATGCTGAGTGAATTAAGCCAGTCCCAAAGGGACAAATATCATTTGTTTTCCCTTATCGGTGACAACTAACTGAGCACCAAAGGGGAAACCTGTTGAAGTGAAATGGACACTATAAGAAAAAATGACCTGATCAGCTCTTGTCCTGACTGTTGATGTACAATGTAATACTTTATCCTTTTTAGTATTTTCTTCTTGTTGTTGTTGTTGTTCTAGTACTAGTGGTTGAACTCTGTAATTAACACACAATTATTCTTAGGTGTTTAAATTTTAACTGAAAAGTGATCCCTGTTAAATATAAGAGTGTGAAAAAGAGAGGAAGGAGATGTACAATTTGGGACATGCTCAATAGGTCTTGCCCCAAATGGTGTAGTTAGAAATGTGCCAGGGGATTCCAATACATTCCCATAAAGGTGGCATGTACCAATGCCACCTCACTAGTCCAAGTGATCAATTTCAATTCACAATTGATGACTCTGATAGGTCTAAGAATCAAAGGGATCACACAAACAAGACTAGTGTATGCTAATACTAACTGATAGAATAAAAAAGGGAGAGAATGATCCAACATAGGAAGCGGGATACACAGCAGACTCAGAATGGCAGATGTCCTATATAACTCTCTGGCCTCAGAATCACCCCTTAAGGCATTCAGATCTGGCTGAAGAGCCCATGAGAGTATTGTAGGCATGGAAAGCCAAGACACTCTGGCAAAAAAAAGAAGAAGACCTAAATGAAAGATCTCAGTGAGTGAGATTCCAGTGGAAAGAACGGGGCCATCAAAGAAGGAGGTACCTTTCTCTGAAGGGAGGAGAGAACTTCCACTTTGACTATGACTTTGTCTAAATAAGATTGAAGTCAGCAAACTCAAAAGGCTTCCATAGCCTTGGCAACTCATGACTAGAGCCTAGGGAGATTACTGACACCATAAACAAGAGTGTCAAATTGCTAAGTCAACAACAGGAGTCACTGTGTACTTACATCCCATGTGTGATCTGTCCTTAATGTGTTGTCTAATGTGCAGTGATGCTATAACTAGTACTGAAACAGTATTTTTACACTTTGTGTTTCTGTATGGGTGCAAACTGATGAAATCTTTACTTAGTATATACTGAATCGATCTTCTGTATAGAAAGATAATTGAAAATGAAAAAAAACTGGTGTCAAATTGGAAATTTCATGGAAAATTAATTAATTTATTTTTTAAATATCATGTAGGATCTCTGTCTTTAATGTGCTGTACTTGTTATTTAATGCTATAACTAGTACTCACACAGTATTTTTCACTTTGTGTTGCTATGTGAGGGCAAACTGTTGAAATCTTTACTTAATATATACTAAACTGATCTCTGTATATAAAGAGAATTGAAAATGAATCTTGATGTGAATGGGAGGGGAGAGGGAGCGGGAAAGGGGAGGGTTGTGTGTGGGAGGGAAGTTATGGGCAGGGGGGAAGCCATTGTAATCCATAAGCTGTACTTTGGAAATTTATATTCATTAAATAAAAGTTAAAAAAAGAATTGTATCTACAAATCACATTAAATCTGTTAAAAGCCACTTAAAATTTTAAAAAATGTAAAAGGAAAAAACAATCTCAGGAGTCTGGGAGGAAATCTGTACGTGAGACAAGGAAGCAAGTAGACTTCCATGCAGGAAAATTCTTACTCAAACAGTTATCTTTGATATCTGGGCACTCTAACCCAGCTTTAGAAAGTTTAATCAGAATCCTAAGAAGCAATGTCTATCCTCACTGTGTTTCAGTAGACTGTCACCTGGAGTACTGGTTCGTGAGTCAGAATCATCAGTCATGAGTGAAGACAAAGTCTCAAAAGTGTGCACTTGGGGTCCTAGATGAGAAATCCGGTGGGCCAGTTATGCATCTGATCCTATCTAGGTCATGATTCCATAAGAGTTATGGAAACAATATCATTTTGACACTTGTTAGAATGGTAAAGAATATTGTACTTGGGATGATTTGGGCAGATTTTAAGATTATGACTGCAGAGGAGAGACAGGGCTTAACTACTAAAGCAACAAATGCAAGTGCACATTTTTACCTAAGTAACAGGGGTCAGATTAAGAGGTCTGTAGATCAAAATTGCTAAAAGGAGGCATGGGGTAGGAAGAATTCTGGCCAGACTCACCTAACAGGATTCTTGCTGTGGGCAGACCCAGGTGAGGGGATTCTTTCCAAAGGGACTTAGGATTCTTGTTGAAAACAGGAGAAGGTCCAAAGTTGGTCAAGAAGAGGGCTTAGGGGAGCCTGAGAAACTTTGATAAAGGAAAATCCTTGTTACTCTAAGGGGATATTTGTCTCATGCATGTTGAAATTTATCATATTTTAAAATCTTCTGATTTCTTTATTATTATTAGAAGTGTTAAAAATTTTTTGCACAGGTTTAACTGCCAATGTAGAAAATGCACTTTTTTTTTTATTAATTTTGAACATCTTTCTACATATCCAGAATATTACAGTCAAAGCCTTCTAAACTTTGAAAACTTGTGAGTACAATCACAGGCTTTCCCTTTTTACCCTGTTCAGCCACTCTCAGAAATATATAGGCCCATTTTAAGATTATTAAATTTAAAAAAAAATTGGAAACTCTTTTGTAATATTTCTTATGTTAAAAGTTACCTTAACTTATTAGAGGCAACCGATTTTCTATTTTACACTTATAATATTTTCTATTTTACACATATAATATAATATAAAATTAAAAATGCATGTATATAAAATATATATATGCACATTTAAATATTATAGCAGAAGGAAGTTACTAACAATTCACTAGAAATTCAATGAACACATTTGATATTTTTAAGACAGGAAGTGTTGCTCTATGAAGAAGCACTCATAACTTTTTGATGCCACCTTAATTATGGGTTTGTTTTAACTAGCTAATTGTTAAATAGCATTGTGAAGTCAGTGTAATTGAGAATGGACACGGGAAAAGTGAATTGTTGTGGGATTGAAAATTAATGGGAAATAAACTTGAATGGGATTTTTTTTAACTTTTATTTAATGAATATAAATTTCCAAAGTACAGCTTATGGATTACAATGGCTTCCCCCCTGCCCATAACTTCCCTCCCACCCGCAACCCTCCCCTCTCCCGCTCCCTCTCCCCTTCCATTCACATCAAGATTCATTTTCAATTCTCTTCATATTCAGAAGATCAATTTAGTATATATTAAGTAAAGATTTCAACAGTTTGCACCCACATAGAAACACAAAGTGAAATATATTGTTTGAGTACTCGTTATAGCATTAAATCAAAATGTACAGCACATTAAGGACAGAAATCCCACATGAGGAGCAAGTGCACAGTGACTCCTGTTGTTGACCCAACTAATTGACACTCTAGTTTATGGTGCCAGTAACCACCCTAGGCTGTCGTCATGAGTTGCCAAGGCTATGGAAGCCTTCCAAGTTTGCCGACTCTGATCATATTTAGACAAGGTCATAAAAGACAGGGTGAGGATAGTAACCAATGATCCTAAGAGTGGCATTTACCAGGTTTGAACAATTATACAGCATTAAGTGGGGAAGAGGACCATCAGTACACACAGGTTGGGAGTAGAGCCATTGGTGGTAGAGTAGAGGTTATGATTACAAAGGAATGAGGCCCAAGTGCACTAGACAGGGTCTAGAACAAAGGACAGAGTCATTATTAGAGGAGCTAAGAAAGGTGCTGTCTAAGCTACAAGTAATTTTTCTGATTGAGAGGCAAATAGAACCTGACAGAAGGGGCTTGATAATTATCTGGTGGGCTTTAGGCCTTGTAAGTTAAGAGGCCCAGACCAATCTATCTCTTCACATGGGGTACATCCTAAGGGAGGTGTGAACCTCCTAGGGGAAGGCACTCTGTTGCCTTTCATTACTTGGCTGGCCTGGGAGGAGAGCTGGCCAGGTAAAGGCAGGGGGCATCTCTAACAAGAAATTTACAGTTCTGCCTGCAATGTTGCTGACCCTACTTGACCATCCCCTCAGCTGCAGTGGTCACTTTGGAAGTTGGGCTGAGTGAAGGGCTTTTCAGCTTAGAGCCAATAAGATCTGTGGCTCTGACCTGGGCATCCTTCGACTCCAGGGCAGGTCCATTTCCAGTGATCCAACTCTTGGCAGAGCTGCCAGGGCTCTTCACAAGCTGACTTCTGATGAAGCCCAGGCTGACCACATTGAAAGCCACTGCAGTGGACTGGCCTGTTGGGTCTCCTTGAGGGCAGATCACTGTACAGATCAGCCATTAATAGGCCTGCCACCCATCGCTTCTGATGCCTAGCTTTCTTTTCCTCCTGGTTTGTGTTAAAGCAGACCAGAGGATGCAAGTCAAGGGAGTGCCCAAGTCCCATCTCTAATCTTCGGTGGCCTGAACTACAAGTCTATAGTCACAGGCATGTTCTGTAGTAGTTTTTCTAAGGTAGACAATGCCCATGAGGAAAATTATATTCTCCCTTAAAAACTTTCTTTCCCTTTGGTCTGAAAGGGAGGTTTTTTCTACTTACTGTTTACTTCGCTGATGGCGAAGTGAATCTAGCTATGAGATTATAATTTAAGCTCTTATTTTGGCTATGCTATTACAGAAAAATGTTAGCCATCTCTTTTATAAGGTCTAAAGATTAAATTGTGCGTCCTACAGATTCCTTCATAATAGAATTAGTTTCCTACCTTGAGGAGAATAGAGAAATGAAAGAACAAGTTGGGCTTAGAATAGAGAAATGAGGGAGCAAGTCCTAGATCGCTTGCTGACCATAGCAATATCACATGAATACTTAGCAAACAGTTTCAACCATTAGATAACAACTTAAGAAAACATTTACCAGATGGTCCAATGCCTTCTATAAATTTTAAGAATCATGTTTTGAAAACACCTCTTAAATATCTAACATGGTGTAGTTTGTTTAACCAGTAAACTGAAGCACAAACATATAAAATGTTTTTAGTTTCTTTCTACCAACAAGTATAAAACATATGATACAGAGATTCAGGTCACATGAATTAAAATGTATCTTTGATTGATTTTAGCAGCTTAAATTTATGGACAATCTTATCTATAAGCCAATTGAAATAAAATTCTTTATAAAATTTTCCATGTGGACATACAATATGTACACACATATGATATAATAGACCAATATAGCAATTTTAATAATAGCTTTTAAGATCTTTAACTCTTTTTGTAGATTGCCAATTGATTTGAATTGCTTTTTGTTTTTAGTAACCTCAGTTAACCATACTTTCTCTCAGTTGGTACTGTTAATACATTATTGGCTTCATCTGTTTACAGAGCCATCCCAAAGTACTGAATACAATAGAAGTGGCTGGAAAAAGTCCATAGGAACCTATAGGAGGACAGCTAAACACAGAACCAACAACACTTTAGTTTTATGAGCAGCACATCATATATAACTGTGGATGACAAAAGACTTTAAGTTGCCATGTTTAAAATTATAAACTCATCAACCAACAAGAGGCACTTGCTTACTTCACAGTATTTTTGAAAGCACCTATAGGATGTTACAAATATTTAACCTTTTAGGCCTCTGGGGCTTTCTCATTGAGATAACTATCATGTCTGGTAACACAAGATCATTAGACTTTTTAATTCGCAAACATTTGTATTAATAGCATTTTCCATTATAGAAACTTAAAATTTGGTACCACGTCACATCTTGACAGTACTTCTAATATAATCCAAATAGCCTGATTAGTTGGTGTCTCTATAAGATGAGAGACATAGGTCCTTCGATTTTTTCAGTTGGGCCCAAACTGGAAAAACCAAAGTCCAGGATTTAATGGAAATTTTAGAGTCCAGATTGTTTGAAACTTTTATTTTTTGAATGCCTATCAAGAATGCCAAGAAGGCTCAAAATCCAAAATAACTGGTTGAAATAAGATTCCTTAAAATCATTACATAATATAGACCAAATTTGATCATTGTTACATGGTGATTATTTAAATCTTTGAAAATAAGCACATATTTAAATAACCCATTGCTCTTAATAAAAATTCAGCTGTTTTTGAACAGTTAGAATGTAACAGACATCAAGAGAACATCATAGATTACTGTAACACATTCCTTTAACAGAGCATCAGAGTTTAATTCTATGTCAAAGAGAAATTGAGCTTCCTGTGATCTTTTGCTGTGAGGTTTCCTTCCTTTATCTTCTTTCATATTGATGACCATGTTTCTGTGTTTCTGTGTGTAACACATCTTTAAGCATCTTTTGCAGGGCAGGACGAGTGGCAACAAATTCTTTCAGTTTCTGTTTGCTTGAAAGGTCTTTATTTCACCTTCATTCACAAATGAGAGCTTTGCAGGATATAATATTCTGGGCTGGTAGTTTTTCTTAGTACCTGGGCTATGTCTCGCCATTCGCTTCTAGCTTGTAGGGTTTCTGATGAGAAGTCTGCTGTGAGTCTAATTGGAGATCCTCTGAGAGTAATCTGAAGTTTCTCTCTTGCACATTTTAGAATCTTTTCTGTATGTTTCACTGTGGTGAGTTTGATTACAACATGTCGTGGTGAAGATCTCTTTTGGTCATGTTTATTAGGGGTTCTATGAGCTTCCTGTACTTGGATGTCTCTGTCCTTCTCCAAACCTGGGAAATTTTCTGCTAGTATCTCACTGAAAATGCCTTCTAATCCTTTCTCCCTCTCCATGCCTTCAGGAACTCTTAGAACCCGAATGTTAGGTTTTGTAATAGTATCCTGTAGATTTCTGACAATATTTTTTAGATTTCTAATTTCCCCTTCTTTTCTTTGGTTTCACTGTTTCCTTTCCTGTTCTCTGTCTTCTAAGTCCGATATTCTCTCTTCTGCTTCACCCATTATGTTTTTAAGGCTCTCTAATGTGTTTGTCATCTGATCTATTGAATTCTTCATTTCATTATGATTTCTCATCACTATCACAGTTTCTTGTTGTACTAGTTGTTTCATTTCATTTTGATTCCTCCTTAATATTTCATTTTCACGAGAGAGATTTTCTATCTTGTCCATTAAGCATTTCTGTAGTTCAAGAATTTGTTTTTGAGAACTTCTTAATATACTTATCAATTTTTTGAGATCTGCTTCTTGCATTTCTTCTTTCTTATCATCTTCATAATCTTGAATTGGGGTGTCTTTTTCATTTGGGAGCGTCATAGTGTCTTCCTTGTTCTTGTTACCTCGGTTTTTGCGTTTGTTGTTTGGCATGTTGGAGATATTTGGTTTCTTCACTGTGGTGTTTTTTCTTGTTATACTATGGCTCTATATTAAGTGGACTGTCTGCTTTCGATGGAGCCTTTGAGGCTTGAGATGAGTGTGGCCTGAGAGCTCTGTTTGGTTCCTCAGGGTTGAGGGTGTGTCAAAGATGACACTTCCAGGTCAGGCGTAGTAAATCTTTCTTTCTTTCTTGGTTTTTTTTTTTTTTTGATTCCAAAAGGAAGTAATTCAACACAGCTGAACGTAATTGGAGGTAGTTAGCAGGCTAATGATATACCCACAGGAGCCAGAGATTGGAAGCTCTTTCCCAAGGACCACACAAGGAATCTCTGCTGCCCTTTGTGTGGGCTCCAAATCTCTGCAGTTTCCCACTGGGTTGCCAAGTTAGATGCTAATCTCCTGTTATTTCACCCCTCCCCCCAGAGTCAGGTTTTTCTGCTAGGCTCAGGGCCGGTGCAGACCTGAGGTCGCCCTGCTTATGATGTATGTCCATAATGGGGCCTGCTCTTTGCCTTGCTTGCCTTTGAGAGGTGAGCAGAGAGAGCGAAACTCGTGTCCATATCGGTCACTTTTATTTTTTTTTTCCTCTCTCTCTTCTAGCTAGCCTGGTGAAATTTTCCCCACAGAGTTTCAAGCCTCGTTCCTTCTAATCTCCTCTTTCCGCTTTCCCACTGGTGTCTCGGGCTATTGAGTTTTGGCTCACCTTGCGTTCCAGCGCTGGTGTGTTGAGTCTGCCCCTGGTGTCCCGAACTTGGGCTCCCACGCTCTCCACGCAGGTCCACTGTGAATCACTAGTTCCGGAAGAGTTTCCTCTGCTGTTTCTTCCCCTACTCTTCCTTGACCCTGCAGTATCTCCACTTTTTTTAAACTGTCTCTTCCTGGACTATCAGTGTGCTCCATTCCTATTCCACCATCTTGCCCCCGCTGAATGGGATTTTTAAAGGCAACTTTTAAAGCACTGTTAATATGTCAGCATTCCAATAGTGTTTGGAGTATTTGTATGTACCTTCACAGTATCCAAGATCTACCAAATAGTTTCCTTAAGGAGAAAAACTCATCTGCCATTAAACAAGTGGGAAAAATTGCTGTGCCTGCAATCAACAAATATTACTGAGTGCAAGCAAAACTTCATAGGCATATAAGGCAAATTAGACTTTGCTGTTGGCCTTGTTAGGGACATAAGATGTAAACATGAAGTAAGTAACTGTAGAAAAAAGTTCATCTGATGTCATAAAACCATAGGATTCTTAACTGAAAATAGAGACATGTGGAAAAAAAAAAGTACATGGTGGTGAAAAAAGGAGGGATACTTGTGCAGCTTGTGTGCTGGGGAATTCAGTTGCTTATTGAGAAAGTGGAATTCATGTCATTCTTGGACTCTGGATATAATTTGTGCATTCAGAGAAGAAAGGAGATTATATGCAATCCATGGAGCATGCAATGAGTCAAGGTCTGTAAAAGAACTAGTTTGGAGAATTCAAAAGGTTTTTCTCAGCCAAAAGAAGGGGTCACATACAGGGACATTGGCTGAGGTTTCTCAGGGTCGAATCCTGAAGGTACCATAGAAAAATCCCCCCAAAATACTTGGAAGTGTTGGTATGGAACCCCCAAACCTCAGTCTGCCTGCCTGATATACAGAAAGCCAATTACTGATATCAGAATTGTGGAAGAAAATAGGTATTTATTGCAGACCATATAGCAAGGAGCCAGGCAACTATTACTTGATTCTCCTGCTCCCTGAGGTATTAAGGATAAAGGTTCTTATGGATTGAAATTGGGGATAACAGGTGCATGTTCACCTCCTGTCCAAGTTCCTGATTGGTCAGTGATGCTTGTGACTTTCTTTTGATTGATTGGTGATACCATGTTCTTTAGGAAATTTTAAAACATTCCCCTTCCTGGACCAGGAATTCCCCTAAGTAATCCACTCTGGACAGTGCTGGCCAACAAGGTTGTACCTATTGGACAAGCAAATGACTTCTTGAATCTGATGATTAGAACCTTGTAGGGCCTGACGTATAGGTCTTTTAATTCAGTTAACTCATTTTTATAAAGGACTGTCAAGGACACCTTGGGTTAAAGAAAACAGACGAGAAGTTGAATCCGGCCTTTAACATTCATTATAGGGTGGCAGTCTCAAAGGGAGGCAGGTATGATTTACGTCTCTAAATCATAGAATCAAGGTATATCTGAAAAAATAATACCAAGAACAAGCAAAATCAAAGTGATCAGTCCAGAAAACTGTGTCTGAACGAAAGGGGATTACTTTAAGGAGAACAGGATGAAAGAAACAGGTTTAGATGGACACACACTAGACAGAAATTGGGTGTTCCTCAAAGTGTAGTTGGAGATGCTCTTGTAGAAACTAGTGATTCATCTGTGGTTGGAGATGGAGCTGTTCAGGATACCAAGAAAGTTCCAACATAAAGTTGAAATGCTAGTTTCAGGCCAGATGATCAGCAATCATAAATTTTAGGCTGGAGACAGTCATGAATATTTGCTTGGAAGCAATGATTATCTCCTAGAGGTTTATGTAGAACTAAGAAGAAATAGGCTATTTAGGAGGGCACTTAGGAAGTTATTCATGTATCCCAAGGTATGAGATGATCAGGGAATTACTCAGAAAATCAGAGATGGAAATGGAAAGAATGAAAAATATATGAGGCATGAGAAAGTAGGATTGTTAAGATTTAGTGGTTATTGGCTTCCAAAAGTGAGATCAAGAAAAAGAAATGAGTCAAAGACAATAATGAAGATTGGGAAATGGGAGATGGGGAGAATTTTGCAGGGAATTGATGGAGGGTATAGAAGGTGAAGATTACATGGCTTTCAGTTGGCAAGTGTTGAACATGTAAAGATAAAATCATTGACCAAACTTAATTAATGAAGAATTTGAAGCAAATTGAATTTCTTTGACTTTGCTATTTTATAAAGTTAAAAACTGTATCTAATAACAATTGTCAGTTCACAATTACTGTAGTTTTAGGCATCTCACTTTGTCTTGCTTACCAGCTGGTAGACAATATTTTGTGTGTAAGTCAACATGAATTAATTAAGCTTGACTCTAATGGTCTGGCCCTGGTTTCTTGGAGACAGATTTTATTTCCCTTCTATGTGATATTTTTGGAGGTGGCTACCAGGGTGGAAATGATCTCCTTGAAGCCAAAGCTCATACATTGTTGAAGTTTCTTCAGGTTGTGGTCTGATTGAGGTCTATCACAACTTTGAAATTTTTGTAGAATTGGAAGAGGAAATATCACTAGGAAAGAATGCAAGAAGTCAGATATTGAAGAGAAAGGAAATGGAAGACCAAGATTGCAAAGGTTTAAGAGCAGTGTTTCCTATGTACACAAATCACCAGAAGGACTTTGTTGAAATGCTGACTCTAATTCAGTGTATGTGAAGAGAGGCCCAATATTGCATTTCTAAAATTTTCCCAGGAGATGTTGCTGCTGCCAATTCTGGGACTCATTTTGATCAGCAAGACAGTGGAAATCAAAGGAGAGGATTCTTTTTTTAATTTTTTAAATTTTTTTATTTCATAAATGTGAATTTACAAAGTGCAACTTTTGTATTGTTGTGGCTTCCCCCCCCCACTTCCCTCCCTCCCGTGGCCCTCCCCTCTCCCTCTCCCATCCCGCCCTTTATCGAGTTTCATTTTCAATTACCTTCATATGCTGAAGATCAACTTAGTATATACTAATAAGCAAGGATTTCAACAAGCTGCATTCACACAACCGCACAAGGTATAGGGTATCGTTTGACTAGTAGTGTTTTTAAGTTTCATAGTAAAACACATTAAGCACAGAGATCCTACGTGGGGAGCATGTACCCAGTGACTCCCGTTGTTGATTTAACAATTGGCACTCTTATTTGTGACGTCAGCAATCACCCGAGACTCTTGCTATGAGCTGTCTAGGCTATGGAAGTCCCTTAAGTTCAACGACTCTGAACTTGTTTAGTCAAGGCCATGTCACAGTGGAGGTTCCTTCCTCCATTCAGAAAAATGTGCCTCTCTCCTTGATGGCCTGTTCCTTCTGCTGGGGTCTTGTTCACCAGGGTCTTTCATTTAGCTTGTTTTTTTGCCATCGTGTCATGGCTTTCCATGCCTGTGAGACTCTCATGGGCCTTTTAGCCAGATCCGAATGTCCCAAGGGTTGATTCTGAGGCAGGAGTGCTGTTTTGGGCATTTGCCATTCTATGAGTCTGCTGTGTGTCCTGCTTCCCCCGCAGGATCATTCTCTCCCTTTTAATTCTATCCTTCATTATTTGCTTCATTTTTCCAGTTTGCCTATTGAGATCCAATCTCCATCCTTCTGCACCTTGTAGCATGCCCAGGTGTCTGAGCTTGATGGACTGAAGCAATGATATTCTTTGATATAGTTGCCTGTTTTTTCTTTTATTTATTTATTTATTTCAAATGCAGCGTTACAGAGAAGCAGAGGCAGAGAGAAAGAGAGGTCTTCCATCTATTGGTTCACTCTCCAAATGGTTACGACAGCTGGGGCTGTGCCGAGCTGAAGCCAGGAGCAAGGAGCTTCTTCCAGGTCTCCCACACAGGTGGGAGGTGCAGAGGCCCAAGAATTTGGGCCATCTTCTACTACTTTCCCAACCATAGCAGAGAGTTGGGTCAGAAGTGGAGTAGCCAGAACTCGAACCAGTGCCTGCACTGCAGGCAGCAGCTTTACCCACTAAGCCACAGCACCAGCCTTCTGCCTGTTGTTTCTGATCATTACTTAAAAGGCATCAGTCAACACTGGAAAGAGGGAGGTGATTGAGTTCTAGATATGTATTATCAGTTTTAAAACAGGACATAGAAATCCCTAAAAATCGTGATGATATACAAAATCATTCAATTAAGAGCACAGGGCTATGGAAAAAGGGTATCAGGGGTACAGCACATAAAAATTTTGATGGCAGGCATTGTCATGTAGCAAGTTAAGCCCTGGATTGGAATGCCCACATCCCATATTATAGTGCCTCGTTTGAGTCCCAGCTGCTCCTCTTCTGATCAGGCTTCCTGCTAATGTGCCTTGTAGACAGATGATGACTCAAGTACATGAGTCTCTGCCACACATATTTGAAATCTAGGTGGAATTCCTAGTTCCTGGCTTCATCTTACCCAGTCCCAGCTCTCACAGGAATTTGGGGAGTAGATGGACGGTTCTCTCTCTCTCTCTCTGTCTCCTTGTCTGTCTCTGTTCCTCCCTCTTTTTCTGTTACTTTGCCTTTCAAATAAGTACATCTTGAAAAAAAATCTCAAAAAAATCTTTATAATAGTACACACATAAAGATGGGAATCTAATAAAAAAAAAGAAACATTTACAGTGCCCTGAGCCAGTTAACAGCTACAGTTGCATCACTGCCAGAATAAGGCAGCTTGCAGTGTGGAAAGTTGACTCCCGTGTATCCTGTGACTGTGGGTATTCAGGGCATCAGAAATAGAACTGAGAGGGTCGCAATTTGGTTTGGTTCCCATGCACCCACTCAGTCTGAAAGCAGAAACTCAGAACTCCCTGCATGCTGGGGACAGATCTTGCAGAGGAGTTGGAGATAAACTCAAGAGTGGGTTGATGTTCTGTTAAGTTGTGCTTGCCTGGGTGGATGGGGTGCACAGGCACTAGGAGTTCACTCTAGTCTATGAATCATTTGGTTCAACCTGGCACACAAAATGTACTGTGTATACCTTAGCTAACTCCAACATCTCCTCCCCTTTCTTACTGTAGTTAGAAGTGCTCCACTATGCACACCTTTGTTGTCACTCTGAACTCTTGTCCCACCAACAAATGGTGGCCAGAACCCCCTGACCCAACCCAGCACACACCACCGGAACTGAAGTGTATGTCTTAATATTCCAACAAGGCCTAGAGGCACATTTCCAGGAAATAAAGCCTTCAATAATAATTTTTAAAAATCCACCACAGGAGGTAGTAACAGAAGATTCCCTAGATCTGCAAAAATCAACATAGAAACAAACACACACAAAACATGAACAAACATGGCGATGTATCTTAAAAGGAACATAATAACTACTTAATGTTGGAATTTGAAGAAGGAGAAATTGACAAAATGCCTGAAAAAAGAACTCAAAAGAATGATTATAAGGATACTCAAAAACATAGAGAAACAAATAAATGCAATTAGGAAGTCAGTACATGACATGCATAAAAAATTAAACAAGGAGATAAAGATATTAAAGAAAAAGCAAACAGAAATAACTGAAATAAATTACTTAATAAGTCGAATAAAAATACAGTGGAAAGCCTCAACAATAGATTCTGAGTGACAGAAGAAAGGATTTTCAGTCTAGAGGACAGGTATTTTGAAATAGCTCAGACAAAAAAAAAAAAAAAAAGGAAAGAAAATTAAGAAGACCAAAAATGGTGTTCAGAATTTATGGGATACCATCAAGCAACCACACATATGAGCCTTAGGATTTCCTGAAGACATGAAAAAAGAAAGGCTAAGAAAATGAATTCAGTGAAATAATGGCAGAAAATTTTCTCTATTTGGAGAAAGATATGGATATCCAAATTCAGGAAGCACAGACAGTACCATATAGGCATGGTCAGAAAAGATCCTCACAATTTACTACAGACTTTCAGAAGAAAAGCATAAGATACAATATCCTAAAATTTCTAAGACAGAAACACCAGGTCACTTTTAAAGAAACTCCCATCAGATCAACAGCAGATTTTTCAGCAGAAACCCTACAGGCTAGGAGGGAATGGAGAGGTATAATCCAAGCCTTAAAGAAAAAACTGTCAACTCAATTTGCCCATCAAATTGTCATTCATAAATGAAAGTGAAATAAAAGCCTTCTGAAACAAGCAAAAATTAAAAGAATGTGAACCCACTCAGCCAACCTTATAAATGATACACAGAAACAGAGAGATAATCAGCATCATGAAAGAATGTGTAGGCAGAAAACCTTATAAAAGAACAAAGGAAATTCAAAACAAAAAGTAGAAACAAGTATTGAAAAATTATAGTACAAAGCAAGTTATTATTTATCAATCATCTTGAATATGAATGGACCTAATTCTCTAATTAAAAAATATAAACTGGCTGATGGGTTAAAAAAAACCTACGTGCTGTCTACCAGAAACATACTCCACCGATAAAGATACACACAAACTGAAAGTGAAAAGGATAGAAAATGAGCAAGAGTAGCAATACTAAGAAAAAATATACTTAGAAACAAAAACTGTTAAAAGAGGCAAAGAAGTTCATTGTGTAATTATTAAGGGCTCAATTCAGCAAGAAGGTGTGATTATAGTAAATGTATATGTACCTAATGCTAGGTCACACAGTTTTATTTAACAAAAGTTAGTGGATCTAAAGTGAGACATAACTCCAGTAAAATAATAATGGGGCACTTCAACACCTCACTTCCAACAATGGACAAGTCAACAAGACAAAAAGAGTAAGTCAACAATGACACAACAGAGATAATCTACATACTAGAACAAATGGCCTAATAGGTATCTACAGAACATTTCATCCCACAGCCACAGAACATACATTTTTTTTTTAATCAGTGTTTGGAACATTCTCTAGGATAAACCATATACTAGGAAATAAGGCAATTCTCAACAAATTCAAAATTGAAATCATATCATGTATGTTTTCTGACCACAGTGAAATGAAGCTGGATAATAGCAACAACAAAAAGTCTAGAAAATACACAAATGCATGGAGTGAACAATGTGCTTCTGAATGAACAGTGGGTCATAGAAAAAAATCAAAAGGGAAATAAAATAATCCTTGAATGAATATGAAAACACAACATAGCAAAACTTATGGGATATAGCCAAAGCAGTATTAAAGTGGAAGGTTTATAGCCATAAGTGCCTACATCAAAAAATTGGAAAAGTATATAATGAATGACCTAACAATGCATCTCAAGGACCTAGGAAAACAAGAAGAAACCAAAACTCAAGTTCATAAGAGTATCAGAGAACAAATGAACAAAATAGAAATTAAAAAACTATGTAAGGCTGGCGCCATGGCTCAATAGGCTAATCCTCCGCCTGCGGCACCAGCACCCCAGGTTCTAGTCCCGGTCGGGGTGCCGGATTCTGTCCCGGTTGCTCCTCTTCCAGGCCAGCTCTCTTCTATGGCCCGGGAGTGCAGTGGAGGGTGGCCCAAGTCCTTGGGCCCTGCACCCGCATGGGAGACCAGGAGAAGCACCTGGCTCCTGGCTTCGGATCAGCGCGGTGTGCTGGCTGCAGCGTGCAGGCCACGGTAGCCATTGGAGGGTGAACCAATGGCAAAGGAAGACCTTTCTCTCTGTCTCTCTCTCTCTCACTGTCCACTCTGCCTGTCAAAACAAACAAACAAACAAACAAACTATGTAAATGATTGGTGAAATGAAGAGCTGTTTTTTTTTTTTGAAAAAAATAAAAAATAAAATTGGTAAACCATTGACCCAACTAACCAAAGGGGGAAAAAAAAAGTGAAGACTCAAGTTAAAAAGATCAGTGATGAAAAGGTGATGTAACACCTGATACCCTACAAATAAAAAGAATAATTAGAAATAAAGGATTATTAACAATAGCAATATGCTAATAATTGGAAAATCCAGAAGAAATGGCTGTATTCCTGCATGTATATAATTTATCAAAATTGAGGCAGGAAAATAGAAAAACTGAATTGGCTAATAACCAAGACTGAGAATGAATAAGTAATAAAAAGCCCCCCAACAAAGAAAAGCCCAGGACTAGATGGCTTCATGGCTGAATTCTACCAAACTTTTAAGGTTGAACTAGTCCCAATTCTGAAACTGTTCAAAACAATTGAAAGGCAGGGGACCCCTACAAGCTAATTCTGTGAGAGAAACATTACCTTAATTCCAAAACCAGAGAAAGATACAACAAAAAAGAGTGTTATAGACCAATTTTCCTGACCAACATATATGCAATAATCCTTAACAAAATACTAGCAAATTGAATCCAATAACACATCAGGAAGATCATCCATCCAGAACAAACAGGATTTTTCCCAGAGATACATGGATGGTTCAACACATCCTTAAAAATAAATGTGACATATCTGATAAACAAAGGATAAAAACAAAATAATTATCTCAATAAATGCAGTGCATGTATTGGATAAAATACATCATCCTTCCATGGTTTGTGTAGTATGGACATTTTGATGATATTAATTCTTCCAATCGATGAATACAGAAGATTGTTCCATTTTTCTATGTCTTCCTCTATTTCTTTGATTAATGTTTTGTAATTTTTATTGCAGACATCTTAAGCAAATTGGGTATAGAAGGAACATACCTCAAAGCAATATATGACAAACCCACAGCCAACTTCATATTGAATGGAGAAGAGCTGGAAGCATTTCTGCTAAGATCCAGAACCAACCAAAGAAGGATGCCCACTCTCACCACTGTTGTTCAATATAGCTCTGGAAATTTTAGCCAGAGTCTTTTATGCCAGAAAAAGAAATAAAAAGCATACAAATTGGAAATGAGGAAGTAAAATTATATCTGTTTGCAGAGGACATAATCCTTTATGTAGGATAACCAAAAACCTCCACTTAAAGACTATTAGAACTCTTTTGAAAAATGTCAATTGAGGTCCTTGGCCCATCTCTTGAGTGGGTTGTTTGTTTTGATGTTGTGGAGTTTCTTGATTTCTTTGTAGATTCTGGTTATCAAACCTTTATCTGTTACATAGTTTGCAAATATTTTTTCCCATTCTGTCGGTTGCCTATTCACTTTACTGACTGTTTCTTTTGAAGTACAGAAACTTCTCAATTTGATGCAGTCCCAAATGTTAATTTTTGCTTTGACTGCCTGTGCTTCTGGTGTATTTTCTAAGAAGTCTTTGCCTGTACCTATATCTTGCAGTGTTTCTCCAATGTTCTCTAATAATTTGATGGTGTTGGGTCATAGATTTAAGTCTTTAATCCATGTTGAGTGAATTTTTGTGTAAGGTGAAAGGTAGGGGTCTTGCTTCATGCTTCTGCACGTGGAAATCCAGTTTTCCCAGCACCATTTATTGAATAGACTGTCCTTACTCCAGGGATTCTTTTTGGATCCTTGATCAAATATAAGTTGGCTGTAGATGTTTGGATTGATTTCTGGTGTGTCTATTCTGTTCCATTGGTCTATCCATCTGTTTCTGTACCAGTACCATGCTGTTTTGATAATAACTGCCCTGTAGTATGTCCTGAAATCTGGTATTGTGATAGCTCTGGCTTTGTTTTTGTTGTACAAGATTGCTTTAGCTATTCGAGCTCTCCTGTGTCTCCATATAAATTTCAGCATCATTTTTTCCTTATCTCAGAAGAATGTCTTCAGTATCTTGATTGGTATTGCATTGAATGTATAAATTGCTTTTGGGAAAATAGACATTTTGATGATATTGATTCTTCCAATCCATAAGCATGGAAGATTTCTCCATTTTTTGTATCCTCTTCTATTTCTTTCTTTAAGGTTTTATAATTTTCATCGTAGAGATCTTTAATGTCCTTGGATAAGTTTATTCCATGGTATGGGCCAAGGGCCTCAATAGACATTTTTCAAAAGAGGAAATCCAAATGACCAACAGACACATGAAAAAATGTTCAAGATCACTAGCAATCAGGGAAATGCAAATCGAAACCACAATGAGGTTTCACCTCACCCCAGTTAGAATGGCTCAGATTCAGAAATCTACCAACAATAGATGCTGGGGAGGATGTGGGGAGAAAGGGACACTAACCCACTGTTGGTGGGAATGCAAACTGGTTAAGCCACTATGGAAGTCAGTCTGGAGATGCCTCAGAAACCTGAATATAGCACTACCACAGGACCCAGCCATCCCACTCCTTGGAATTTACCAAAAGGAAATTAAACTGGCAAACAAAAAAGCTGTCTGCACATTAATGTTTATTGCAGCTCAATTCACAATAGCTAAGACCTGGAACCAACCCAAATGCCCATCAACAGTAGACTGGATAAAGAAATTATGGGACATGTACTCTATAGAATACTATACAGCAGTAAAAAACAATGAAATCCGGTCATTTGCAACAAGATGGAGCAATCTGGAAATCATCATGCTGAGTGAATTAAGCCAGTCCCAAAGAGACAAATATCATATGTTTTCCTGATTGGTGACAACTACCTGAGCACCAAAGGAAACCTGCTGAAGTGAAATGGACACTATGAGAAACAGTGACTTGATCAGCTCTTGCCCTGACTGTTGATGTACAATGTAAAACTTTATCCTTTTTAATATTTTTTGTTCTAGTACTAGTGGTTGAACTCTGTAATTAACACACAGTTATTCTTAGGTGTTTAAATTTTAACTGAAAAGTGATCCCTGTTAAATATAAGAGTGGGAATAAGAGAGGAAGGAGATGTACAATTTGGGACATGCTCTATCAGACTTGCCCCAAATGGTGGAGTTAGAAACATGCCAGGGGATTCCAATACAATCCCATCAAGGTGGCATGTACCAATGCCATCTCACTAGTCCAAGTGATCAATTTCAGTTCACAATTGATCATACTGATAGGTCTAAGAGTCAAAGGGATCACACAAATAAAACTAGTGTCTGGTAATACTAACTGATAGAATCATAAAGGGAGAGAACGATCCAACATGAGAAACAGGAGACACAGCAGACCCATAGAATGGCAGATGTCCTATATAGCACTCTGGACTCAGAATCAGCCCTTAAGGCATTCGGATCTGGCTGAAGAGCCCATAAGAATATTGTAGGCATGGAAAGCCAAGACACTTGGCAAAAAAAAAAAAAAAAAGAAGAAAAGAAGAAGAAGACCTAAATGAAAGATCTCAGTGAGTGAGATTCCAGTGGAAAGAATGGGCCATCAAAGAAGGAGGTACCTTTCTCTGAAGGGAGAAGAGAACTTCCACTTTGACTATGGCCCTGTCGGAATAAGATCAAAGTCGGCGAACCCTAAAGGCTTCCATAGCCTTGGCAACTCATGACTAGAGCCTAGGGAGATTACTGACGCCATAAACAAGAGTCAAATTGCTAAGTCAACAACAGGAGTCACTGTGTACTTACATCTCAGGTGGGATCTGTCCTTAATTTGTTGTCTAATGTGAAGTAATGCTATAACTAGTACTAAAGCAGTATTTTTACACTTTGTGTTTCTGTGTGGGTGCAAACTGATGATCCTTACTTAGTATATACTGAATCGATCTTGCATATATAAAGATAATTGAAAATGAAAAAAAAAACTTGGTTTTAAATAGGAAATTGCATAGAAAATTAATCAATTTTTTAAAAATATCATGTAAGATCTCTGTCCTTAATGTGCTGTACACTGTTATTTAATGCTATAACTAGTACTCACACAGTATTTTTCACTTTGTGTTGCTATGTGGGGGCAAAATTTTGAAATCCTTACTTAATATATACTAAACTGATCTCTGTATATAAAGAGAATTGAAAATGAATCTTGATGTGAATGGAAGGGGAGAGGGAGCGGGAAAGGGGAGGGTTGTGTGTGGGAGGGAAGTTATGGGCAGGGGGGAAGCCATTGTAATCCATAAGCTGTACTTTGGAAATTTATATTCATTAAATAAAAGTTAAAAAAGCAATAAAAAAGGAATATTAGAACTCAAGAGAATTTGGCAAAGTGCAGTATATAAAATCAACACACAAAAATCAATAGCATTCATATATACCAACAGTTCCCAGAGTGAGAAAGAACTTGAACAGTTCCATTCAAATAATACCAAAAAAATTAAATACCTAGCAACAAATTAATCCATGGATGTTAAAGATGTCTGCAATAAAAATTACAAAACATAAATGAATGAAGTAGAGGAAGACACCGAAAAATGGAACATCCTTTCATATTCATTGACTGGAAGAATTAGTATCATTAAAATGTGCATACTACACAAAGTAATTTACAGATTCAATGCTATCCCAATCAAAATACAAAGGACTTTTTTTAAAGAGAGCTGGAAAAAACAATCCTAAAATTCATATGGAACATAAAATCCTGGATAGGAAAAGCAATATTAATAAAAACAAGGCCAGATGTATCATGATACTAGATTTCAATACATAATACAGTTATTTTATAATCAAAACAGCCTGATACTGGCACAAAAATAGACATGTAGACCAACTGAACAGAACTTACCACCATCACCCCCTGCCAAATTAACCCATGTATCTATAGCCCATTAATCTTTGACAAATGAACTAAAAATCATTCCCTGGATACAATACAGTCTCTTCAACAAATGGTGATGAGAAAATTGGATTTCCACATGTGGAAGTTGGAAACAAGAACCCTGCCTTACATCCTATACAAAAATCAATTCAGAATAGATGAAGGATCTAAACTTAAGACCTGATACCATTAAGTTACTGATGGAAAACAGGGAAAATTCTGCAAGACGTTGGCCTAAGAAAAGACTTCTTGGATGAGACCCCAGAAGCACAGGTCATGAAAACAAAATATAAAATAAATAAATAAATTTGATTACATCAAGCTAAGAAGCTTCTTCACAGCAAAAGAAACAAATTGAAGAGGCAACTGACAGAATGTGAGAAAGTATTAGCAAACTATGCATCTGATAAATGACTAATATCCAAATTATATAAGAAGCTGAAGAAACTAAGCAATAGCAAAACAAGCAATCCAGTTAAGAAACAAAGGACTTGAGCAAGCATTTTTCAAAGGATATATTACAGATGGTAAAGACACATGAAAAAATGCTCAAAATCACTATTCATCAGGGAAATGCAAAAACAAACCACAATGAGGTTTCATCTCATTCCAGTTAGAATGGCTGTCATCCAAAAATCAAAAAATAACAAATATAGGTAAGGATGTGGGAAAAAGGTACCCTAATTGACTGTTGGTGGGAATGTAAACTATACAACCATTATGGAAAACAGTTTGGAGATTCTTCAGAATGTGAAAATAGATCTGCCATGTTACCCAGCTATTCCACTCCTAGGAATTTACATAAAGGAAGTGAATTCAGCATATGAAAGAGTTATCTGTACCCTCATGTTTATAGCAGCTCAATTCACAATAGATAAGATATGGAATCAACACAAATGTCCATCAACTGATGTCTGGATAAACAAAATGTGCTATGTATTCATGATAAACTATTCCTCAACCATTAAAAGAATGAAATCCTGATGTTTGTAACCAAATGGATACAACTGGAGAACATTATGCTGAGTGAAATAAGTGAGAATATCACATGTTTTCTCTTAGTTGTGGTAGTCAGAAAATATAGAGACTATAAAAATTGTGTGGATATTGTTTCTGTGTCATTGGGTATATAATTATAAATAGTGCTTTGCTGAATTATACCATGTAATTGACGATATACTCTCATTTCACATGTTAAGAAAAAGAAATGTAGAGTGGGGAATAGTAAGGACTCCTAGGGTACTGGTAACTATTCTTAATTTGGGTGTTGGTTTCGAGTGTGATCAGATGACCAAAAAAAAAAACTTCATTGATCTGTACCCTGAAGTGCATTTGTTGGTGTGTATAGTATATTTTGAAATGTTTTTTAAAAGGAGCCCCCAAATAAATTATATTCTACGGTTGTTTGCAGTATATTCGTTTATGCTCACTAAGAAGCCAGAATCTGAAGAACAGGAGTCTTACAGTTCTTCTGTATTCCTGAAGTGCCTAAATGAAGTGTTAGGCAAGGAGTGGAAAATGACTAAATATGTTGAGTGGTGTAAAATAATTCAAGTAATCATGTGGATGTTTAGTGACTAAAGCTGATGAAACATCTGCAAAACTGTATCTATGTTGATGCACTGAGTTTTTCTTTATACATACTCTTAAATTTAAAAAAGCTTTACTGTAATCATATAACTACTAAATGTAGATTGAATGATAAATACTTTTATCAACTTTTTGCAAAAAAAATGCCATGGGAAAATTCTGCTCTTTAGGAAATTTCTCTCTTTAGGGATTGTGTTTTCTCTGTCAGAAAATTTAAATTCCTGGGAAACAGACAAGGGGAAAACATTGCACTGTATCAAAGATGACAAAGAAACAAGCTAACACGGTTTTAAAAAGTCCAGTGATAATACTTTAAGATAGTTACTCTGAAAAAGAATAGAACCATTACTGTATAGTTTGCCAGATAGAGAATGTATATAGATGCGGCTTAGAATGAAAGAACTCAACAGTTTCTGACAGCTGGTCTATAGTGATGAACAGAAACATGCATTCTGAGGAAGGTATTGATGGTAGCAGCATCAAGTGCAAATCAACAGAGATGTACTTTCTCAGCCAATTTTTTTATTCTTGTGTAGAAACAGAAAACACACAGTGATAGGTGCAACATCTGTTGAATTGTTTTTAGCATGCCAAGCTAGAATGGGGTTTTCAGTTTGAGAAACAGGATTTTAAAAAAGGAGAAAAATGTGGTACAAAATTAAAGAAAATATTTATGTCACAAAATCTTCACAAGAAATACTGTAAATCCCTGACTGAAAATAGGTTGACAAGCAGCCTGATGGTTTAGGTGATGCAGACAGCTGAGAGATTCAGGATTTTATTTTTTGTACAGTGACAATTAAGTGTAATCAATTTGATACAGTTGGCCTTTAGTGAAGATATCATTTTTTCCCCACATACAGCCCTGCTGCTTGCTGATTTATGGGAAGGTAGTGACATTGAAGAAAAGGAGGGTAGCAGCCCATCTGCCTAAAGTGAGGAATATCTCATTTAATATGGCAACAATATGGCAAGGTAGCAGAATTTGACTATGGGTAGTGACTTTCCATTCCCAAATGTCAAAGAAGATTTAACATCAAACACAAAGGCTCATTACAGGAAAATACAAGCTTAGAACATCATTGACATAATTATTAGAAGCCTAGCATGGAAATCAACTGCCAAAAGTTTGGGCCAGACTGAGTATAAATGTATATAATAGTCTGGAAGTTAACCAAATCTATTTTTTTAAACTTTTATTTAATGAATATAAATTTCCAGTGTACAGCTTATGTATTACAATGGCTTCCCCCTCCCACAACTTCCCTCCCACCCGCAACCCTCCCCTCTCCCGCTCCCTCTCCCCTTCCGTTCACATCAAGATTCATTTTCAATTCTCTTTATATACAGAAGATCAATTTAGTATAAAGATTTTAATAGTTTGCACCTACATAGAAACACAAAGTGAAACATACTGTTTGAGTACTAGTTATAGCATTAAATCACAATGTACAGCACATTAAGGACAGAGATCCCACATGAGGAGCAAGTGCACAGTGACTCCTGTTGTTGACCCAACAAATTGACACTCTAGTTTATGGTGCCAGTAACCATCCTAGGCTGTCGTCATGAGTTGCCAAGGCTATGGAAGCCTTCCAAGTTTGCCGACTCTGATCATATTTAGACAAGGTCATAAAAGACAGGGTGAGGATAGTAACCAATGATCCTAAGAGTGGCATTTACCAGGTCTGAACAATTATAAAGCATTAAGTGGGGAAGAGGACCATCAGTACACACAGGTTGGGAGTAGAGCCATTGGTGGTAGAGTAGAGATTATGATTACAAAGGAATGAGGCCCAAGTGCACTAGACAGGGTCTAGAACAAAGGACAGAGTCATTATTAGAGGAGCTAAGAAAGGTGCTGTCTAAGCTACAATTAAGTTTTCTGATTGAGAGGCAAATAGAACCTGACAGAAGGGGCTTGTAAATAATCTGTTGGGCTTTAGGCCTTATAAGTTAAGAGGCCCAGACTTATCTATCTCTTCACATGGGGTATATCCTAAGGGAGGTGTGAACCTCCTAGGGGAAGGCACTCTGTTGCCTTTCATTACTTGGCTGGCCTGGGAGGAGAGCTGGCCAGGTAAAGGCAGGGGGCATCTCTAACAAGAAATTTACAGTTCTGCCTGCAATGTTGCTGACCCTACTTGACCATCCCCTCAGTTGCAGTGGTCACTTTGGAAGTTGGGCTGAGTGAAGGGCTTTTCAGCTTAGAGCCAATAAGATCTGTGGCTCTGACCTGGGCATCCTTCAACTCCAGGGCAGGTCCATTTCCAGTGATCCAACTCTTGGCAGAGCTGCCAGGGCTCTTCACAAGCTGACTTCTGCTGAAGCCCAGGCTTACCACATTGAAAGTCACTGCAGTGGACTGGCCTGTTGGGTCTCCTTGAGGGCAGATCACTGTACAGATCAGCCATTAATAGGCCTGCCACCCATTGCTTCTGATGCCTAGCTTTCTTTTCCTCCTGGTTTGTGTTAAAGCAGACCAGAGGATGCAAGTCAAGGCAGTGCCCAAGTCCCATCTCTAAACTTCGGTGGCCTGAACTACAAGTCTATAGTCACAGGCATGTTCTGTAGTAGTTTTTCTAAGGTAGACAATGCCCATGAGGAAAATTATATTCTCACTTTAAAACTTTCTTTCCCTTTGGTCTGAGAGGTCTTTTCTACTTACTGTATACTTTGCTGATGGCGAAGTAAATCTAGCTATGAGATTATAATTTAAGCACTTATTTTGGCTGTGCTATTACAGAAAAATGTTA
Source organism: Lepus europaeus (assembly GCF_033115175.1). NCBI lineage: Eukaryota > Metazoa > Chordata > Mammalia > Lagomorpha > Leporidae > Lepus > Lepus europaeus. Next base: position 107,031,117 of record NC_084828.1, on the reverse strand, counting down.
GCCATCTCTTTTATGAGGTCTAAAGATTAAATTGTGCGTCTTACAGATTCCTTCATAATAGAATTAGTTTCCTACCTTGAGGAGAATAGAGAAATGAAAGAACAAGTTGCGCTTAGAATAGAGAAATGAGGGAGCAAGTCCTAGATCGCTTGCTGACCATAGCAATATCACATGAATACTTAGCAAACAGTTTCAACCCTTAGATAACAACTTAAGAAAACATTTACCAGAGGGTCCAATGCCTTCTATAAATTTTAAGAATCATGTATTTGGAAGCACCTCCTAAATATCTAACATGGTGTAGTTTGTTTAACCAGTAAACTTAAGCACAACCATATAAAATGTTTTAGTTTCTTTCTACCAACACGTTTAAAACATATGATACACAGATTCAGGTCACACAAATTAAAATGTATCTTTGATTGATTTTAGTAGCTTAAATTTATGGACAATCTTATCTATATTCTACTAACAAGTTTAAAACATATGATACACATATTCAGGTCACACAAATTAAAATGTATCTTTGATTAAATTTAGCAGCTTAAATTTATGGGCAATCTAATCATAAGCCAATTAAAATAGAACTCTTAATAAAATTTTCCCATGTGGACATACAATATATACACATACATAACATAGCATAATAGTCCAATATAGCAATTTTAATAATAGCGTTTAAAATCTTTAACTCTTTTTGTAGATTGCCAATTGATTTGAATTGCTTTTTGTTTTTAGTAACCTCAGTTAACCATACTTTCTCTCAGTTGGTACTGTTAATACATTATTGCCTTCATCTGTTTACAGAGCCATCCCAAAGTACTGAATACAATAGAAGTGGCTGGAAAAAGTCCATAGGAACCTATAGGAGGACAGCTAAACACAGAACCAACAACACTATAGTTTTGTGAGCAGCAAATCATATCTAATTGTGGATGACAAAAGACTTTAAGTTGCCATGTTTAAAATTATAAACTCATCAGCCAACAAGAGGCACTTGCTTACTTCACAGTATTTTTGAAAGCACCTGTAGGATTTTACAAGTATTTAACCTTTTAGGCCTCTGGGGCTTTCTCATTGAGATAACTATCATGTCTGGTAACACAAGATCATTAGACTTTTTAATTCTCAATCATTTGTATTAATAGCATTTTCCATTATAGAAACTTAAAATTTGGTACCACGTCACATCTTGACAGTACTTCTAATATAATCCAAATAGCCTGATTAGTTGGTGTCTCTATAAGATGAGAGACATAGGTCCTTCGATTTTTTCAGTTGGGCCCAAACTGGAAAAACCAAAGTCCAAGATTTACTGGAAATTTTAGAGACCAGATTATTTGGAACTTTGATTTTTTGAATGCCTATCAAGAATGCCAAGAAGGCTCAAAATCCAAAATATCTGGTTGAAATAAGATTTCTTAAAATCATGACATAACATAGACCAAATTTGATCATTGTTACAAGGTGATTATTCAAATCTTTGAAAATAAGCACATATTTAAATAACCCATAGCTCTTAATAAAAATGCAGCTGTTTTTGAACAATTAGAATTTAACAGACATCAAGAGAACATAATAGATTACTTTAACACATTGCTTTAACAGAGCATCAGAGTTTAATTCTATGTCAAAGAGAAATTGAGCTTCCTGTGATCTTTTGCTGTGAGGTTTCCTTCCTTTATCTTCTTTCATATTGATGACCATGTTTCTGTGTTTCTGTGTGTAAGACATCTTTAAGCATCTTTTGCAGGGCAGGACGAGTGGCAACAAATTCTTTCAGTTTCTGTTTGCTATGAAAAGTCTTAATTTCACCTTCATTCACAAATGAGAGCTTTGCAGGATATAAGATTCTGGGCTGGCAGTTTTTCTCTCTTAGTACCTGGACTATGTCTCGCCATTCCCTTCTAGCTTGTAGGGTTTCTGATGAGAAGTCTGCTGTGAGTCTAATTGGAGATCCTCTGAGAGTAATCTGATGTTTCTCTCTTGCACATCTTAGAATCTTTTCTGTATGTTTCACTGTGGTGAGTTTGATTACAACATGTCGTGGTGAGGATCTCTCTTGGTCCCGTTTATTAGGGGTTCTATATGCTTCCTGTACTAAGATGCCTCTGTCCTTCTCCAAACCTGGGAAATTTTCTGCTAGTATCTCACTGAAAATGCCTTCTAATCCTTTCTCCCTCTCCATGCCTTCAGGAACTCCTAGAACCCGAATGTTGTGTTTTTTAATAGTATCCTGTAGATTCCCGACAATATTTTTTAGATTCCTAATTTCCTCTTCTTTTCTTTGGTTTGCCTGTTTCCTTTCCTGTTCTCTGTCTTCTAAGTCCGATATTCTCTCTTCTGCTTCGCCCATTCTGTTTTTAAGGCTCTCTAATGTGTTTGTCATCTGATCTATTGAATTCTTCATTTCATTATGATTTCTCGTCACTATCACAGTTTCTTGTTGTACTAGTTGTTTCATTTCATTTTGATTCCTCCTTAATATTTCATTTTCACGAGAGAGATTTTCTATCTTGTCCATTAAGGATTTCTGTAGTTCAAGAATTTGTTTTTGAGAACTTCTTAATGTTCTTATCAATTTTTTGAGATCTGCTTCTTGCATTTCTTCAATCTCATCATCTTCATAATCTTGCATTGGGGTGTCTTTTTCATTTGGGAGCGTCATAGTGTCTTCCTTGTTCTTGTTACCTCGGTTTTTGCGTTTGTTGTTTGGCATGTTGGAGATATTTGGTTTCTTCACTGTGGTGTTTTTTTCTTGTTACACTATGGCTCTATATTAAGTGTACTGTCTGCTTTCGGTGGAGCCTTAGAGGCTTGAAATGAGTGTGGCCTGAGAGCTGTGTTTGGTTCCTCAGGGTTGAGGGTGTGTCAAAGAGGACACTCCCAGGTTAGGCGTGGTAAATTTCTCTTTCTTTCTTTCTCTTTTTTTTTTTTTTTGATCCAAAAGGGAAGTAATTCTGCACAGTTGAACGTAATTGGAGGTAGTTAGCAGGTGAATGATATACCCACAGGAGCCAGAGATCGGAAGCTCTTTCCCAAGAACCACACAGGGAATCTGTTCTGCCCTCAGTGTGGGCTCAAATTCTCCTGCAGTCTCCCACTGGGTTGCCAAGTTAGATGCTAATCTCCTGTTATTTCACCCCTCCCCCCAGAGTCAGGTTTTTCTGCTAGGCTCAGGGCCGGTGCAGACCTGAGGTCACCCTGCTTATGACTTATGTCCAAAATGGCGACTGCTCTTGTCTTGTTAGCCTTTGAGGGGTGAGCGGAGAGAGAGAAACTCATGTCCGTATCGGTCACTTTTTTTTTTTCCTCTCTCTCTTCTAGTTAGCCTGGTGAACTTTTCCCCACGGAGTTTCAAGCCTCATTCCCTCTAGTCTCCTCTTTCTGCTTGCCCGCTGGTGTCTCGGGCTATTGTGGTTCGGCTCACCTCGCGTTCCAGCACTGGTGCGTTGATTCTGCCGCTGGTGTCCCGATCCTGGGCTCCCACGCTCTCCACGCAGGTCCACTGTGAATCACTAGTTCCGGAAGAGTTTCCTCTGCTGTTTCTTCCCCTACTCTTCCTTGACCCTGCAGTATCTCCACTGTTATTAACCTGTGTGTTTCCGAACTATCAATGTGCTCCCTTCCTATTCCGCCATCTTGCCGCTCTCCAGTTAATCAAATCTATTTATGTTCAACATGGAATACAGGTTATTACCAACAAATAATTCCCTGGATTCTTATCCAATTCTACTTGTTAACATCAACTCATAATTTGCTGCCTATGTCTTCCATTGAAGTACAAAGCAACTAGGGTTATTTCACATGATCTGACGCTATTACTGACTGAATCTGGTTGCTTCTGGGTAGATGGAGAGTGGGTAGAAGGTGGTCAAAAAAGAGACTTAGGTTGAATATGAAGGATGTAAGCATAGTTACCTGAATTTCTAGGAAATAATTAGAAAAATGGTGAATTTTTCATTTCATCCTTTGGAGTCACCTTTTACCTTGAAAATAGCCCAATATGTTCATGATGCCCCATTAAAAAAGAACATTAGCTATTGAAAAATGATAGAGGAAGGTTTCTCTACAGCTTCCATCTTGATGTTGCATTTGTCAGGAAGTTCAGATGTTGTAGCCAGAATAATTGTTACAAAATTAATGAAACCGTTTCTAGGAAAAATAATTTTAAATCATTGTTATGAAAAAGAATTTTTTTAAAAAAAATCTGCTATGTATAAAAAGGGTAATAGAAACATATTCATGGTGGCAGCTTTATTTCACATGCTTCTGTCCATGCACAGGCTAAACATAATAAGCATATGTAAAAATCTGTGTCCTGAAAACAATATTTTTGTATGTATTTGGATCACTCACAAAAGTAAAAAATCTAATCAAGTAAAATTACATAACCCAAATAGGGCAGTTTCCATGATAGAATAAAGGAAGTTTCACAGAGTCAGTATTAAACAGTTTCCTCTCAGCTTTTCTCTGAAGCCCCCAGACCTCAGGACTAAGTAGTACTAAAAGACTATTTTATCAAACCTTTGAAATTAACATATCAAAAGAGAAAATGATATGATTATCTCTGCAGTTTCTAAAACAGTATTGGATAACATTTGACATCTAAATAATAATGCATATTTCTTTACTGTGATGGAACGTGAACAGAAAATCCACATCACAATAAAACTGATATAGATAACCTATTTCTATGATCCATTAATTTTAGAGTAGATGGAACTTACTGAGTTATGACAAATCCAGCATCATGTTTTACCATAGGTATGAACAAGGTAAAGATACTTGCTGTCTTTAGTTAGTACTTAATACACTTAAACAAGAGAAAAAAAGCAGGGAATGTAAAAGTAGAACTTAAAAAGGATCACTGTTAGGCCGGCCGGCGCCGCGGCTCACTAGGGTAATCCTCTGCCTTGCGGCGCCAGCACCCGGGTTGTAGTCCCGGTCGGGGCACCGGATTCTGTCCCTGTTGCCCCTCTTCCAGGCCAGCTCTCTGCTGTGGCCAGGAAGTGCAGTGGAGGATGGCCCAAGTGCTTGGGCCCTGTACCCCATGGGAGACCAGGAGAAGCACCTGGCTCCTGCCATCGGATCAGCGCGGTGCGCCGGCCGCAGCGCGCCAACCGCGGCAGCCATTGGAGGGTGAACCAACGGCAAAAGGAAGACCTTTCTCTCTGTCTCTCTGTCTCACTATCCACTCTGCCTGTAAAAAAAAAAAAAAAAAAAAAAAAAAAAAAAAAAAAAAGGATCACTGTTAGCAACAGTATGATTTATCTGGAACATCTAAAGAATCAATTAGAAAACTACTTCAAGTAAAAGTCTAGTAGATGGCTATATAAAACTATAAAATACAGATATCAGGGACCACCATGGTAGCAGGTTAAACTGCATCCCATGAGTGTTGGTTCATGTCTCATTTGCTCCAGTTCTGATCCAAATCTCTGCTAATGCACCTGAGAATACAGTGGAAGATAGTACAAGTGCTTAGGCTTTGCTACCCACTTCCTGGAAGAACCTCCTGGCTCTTAACTTCGGCCTGACCCAGCCCTGGCTGTTGCAGTCATTTGGGAAGTGAAACAGCTGATGGAAGTTCTCTCTCTCTCTCTCTCCCTCCCTCTGTCCTCTTTCTTCCTCCCTCTCTGTAATGCTACCTTTCAAATAAATAAATGCAACTTTTTAAAAAAGGTATAATATTCAGAACTCAGTAATATTCACTTATAGAACAAAAAGTTGTTTGAATATCTCGAAGAAATTCCTCTTTATAAAAGCAACACATTGTTTCCATATTTATATTTTGATTAATGAAAAATTATATATATATATGTACTCATGCATGTATATTGGTTTATGTATGTATATATATATTGACATATCACTGAGGGACACCAAAACAGGACTTAGGTCAAGTTCTTAAATATAAAAACAATAAATGTAAACATCAATTTAAAGGATCAGTGTCACTACTTTTTAATCTATAAGCATAATAATATTTCAATCAGAATATTAGTAAAATGTTTTAAAAACAATGAATCATTTCTGAAATTCAAGGTGATTAATCAAGAAGAATCAGGAGAAGCAGGCATTTGGTCTAGCAGTTAGGATACCGGTTAAGATGCCCATGTCCCTTTTCAGAGTGCCTGCTTTTGATACCTGGCTCTGGACACTGAGTCCCGCTTTTCTCTGAGAGACAGTGAGGATCTCTTGGGTAATTAGGTTTTTTCCACCCATGTAGGAGCCCTGAATTGAATTCCTGGCTTCTGATCTTCTACCTCTGGCCCATGGGTGTTGCAGGCATTTGGAGAGTGAACCAGCAGATGAAAATTATCTGTCTCTGTTGCTCTTTCTGTCTCTCAAATACATAAATTTTTCAATGTTTAAAAAGAAAGATCTTGAATTCATTCTTTGACAAAAAAAATGAGAATTCTAACACAGAGGAGTAATGAAAGTGTGAAATAACTAGGACAACTAGACATAAAATGTTTCAAATGCTTTTGGAATTAAACAGATATTTGAGCATGAATAGACAGAGTTATGGAACAGAAAAGGACTAGAGAATATACTACTAAAACAAACAGGTCTAGAAATTTAGCACCCAATAAATACAATAAATACAACACATCAGACTAGTGATGAAGAATGCAAATTCATCAATCAATGGTATTGGGACAATTGGTTAATTATGTCAGTAAAAAAATTTTAATTTAAAACTCGCATTGAGAACAAAATGAATTTTGTGTAAATCAGTAGTTTATTATAAAATTTTAAAGTGTAAACATAAGGTAAATAAAAATTATCTTAAGAATGGAGAATTTCTCAATTTCTAGTTGTTCATATTAATTTCTAATTAATTAATTTTTAATTAATTCCCCAAAACCAAAAGGCAATGAAAGGAAAAAAAAAACGGTAACTTCACAATAACAAAAATAAAATACAGAGTTCAAAAGACAGGTAACAAATTGGGGGAAATTTTTTCAACTCACATCACGAAAATATAGCTATCCTATAGTACAAAAGTACTTCAAAAAATTCATGGGAAAAGAGAATTAAAGATAATTATTTTGTTGCAAACATTTTTGAAATCAATGCAAATGATACACTTTCAAAAAGTTTGTGAAAATATTTGTTTTGCAAAAATATGCATGGATCATAGTGCCTTGTAATTTATGACCAACTATACTACAGTTTCAGTCTGTTGATTATTGGTCACTGCAGAAGTGTTACTGGCTCACTCATAGCAAAGTGTATAATTGTGTTGTATTTTCTCCAACTGATAAAATCAACCACACGACATTTTTGTAGTATATATTTTTAAAATTTCACTTAAGTTATTCAAGTTTCATGTATTTCATATATACAGATTTAGGAACATAGTAACACATCCCTCCCCTCCCCTCCTTCTTGACCATGCTCCAATACTTCCTCCTCTACCCTCTCACATTCCACTCTTAATTTTTACAAAGATCTATATTTCAGTTTACTTAATTATTGTATAGTTAACCCTCCAGTAAGTAAAAGAGTTCAACAAATAGTATGAAGAGAAAAAACAAAACACTGTTCCTCAACGGAAAAGACCAGGGCTGTAAACAATCATTGAATCTCAAAATGTGTATTTCACTCCAATATATTTCATTTCAGGTACTCTATTAGTTACCTTGGATCAGAGAGAAAATGTACAATATCTGTCTTCTTCGGATCAGCTTATTTCACTAAATGTAATGGTTCCCACTTGCGTCTTGTTGCAGAAATCAGATTTCATTTAATTTTTTTTTTACAGCTGAGTAGTTGCACATGACATTTTACAAAAATCCATAGTGTAAAAAGGAAATTGCTAATGGAGACAGAGGTGCAGCAAAGAAACAAATCTGGCCTTGGAATTTGAAGAGACCATCAATGGAGTTGTAGAAATAGCTAACTATGGCAATGTTGGCATTGCTACCTTGTGAGATACTCTACACACGCAGCTAAAGCACTTAGTGAAGCTGAACTACCCATGTAAGGAAAAAGTGATGGTGATGGAAGGAGGAAGACCTCCCAAAAGAAGTGATACTGACCCAATTTCAACTTAAAACAAACTTTAGAGATGTCTCATGATGTTGAAAGTAAAAAGGATAAGATTTTCAAAGTTGATTCTAGTTGGAAAGGAATATAACAATTTTCCAAGACAATAAGGATTCTTGCTCCATATAATAATTTGTACAATGAGATTACATCAAGCCCTTGTTCAAACTACTATTGGTAAGTTTTTGCAAAAAAAGGAAGCAATGTTTCTATTTTTGAACTATACTATACTAAATTATATTAGTTTTACTTTTTTTCAACTTCTCATACATCTGCAACTAACAAGAAGGAAAATTTTAAGGTTTAGAGAAAGACTTTTGACAGCTGAGAAGAAATACAATTTTTCTAATTGATTACTAAGATTGTTTTACATAGTCTCAATTTTCTGGATCAATTTTAGGATGTTGGGTTGCTGCGGGAAGCAATAACTACCTCAAGAGGATTTTAAAGACACACACTTTAAAATTTACTACATTCACAAGTAGACTTGTGTAAATTATATATAAACTCATCTTTGTTATTCTTGCTTTTGTTATGAGCAAGTGAAATCAAATAACACCAGCAATGGAAATTGATTTCTGTTCTCAATTTAAGACATTTATGAGGAAAATCGTGAGATCAAAACATGTCTTGTGTCTATTCTGCATTGCAATCAGGTAAACTCATCAGCATACCTTGTGACTGGCTATTGATTAATAGAGTGATTTTTGCACTCTAATGTTATTGATGGCTTTCACTCCATTCTGCCTTTCTTCTCATTCTTTGTTCCCATGACAACTTTTTTTCCCACTTGTCTCAAACCTTTTTCCCAGTCTTTTTGAGATCCCTGATATACATTATCTCAAGCTGATTCCCTGAGGATACCTAGTTTAATATCATCTATTTATTAGTTATTCATATTTATTTTTCTGCACCAGATTTCTTTTCTATGCCTTAATTTTCCATCAATTTTCAGACTCATTTAAGAATTGGTCAGGAGAAAAGCATAGTGATTTGCTTGCCTCAGCAATGCAAAATCATTGGTTTAGAAAGGATGGATGGTTTATTTTTTATCTCTCATGAAAATCTCAGTTGATAAATGGGCAGAGGGAATAGTGTAGCTCCATTCTATCAGATTTTTCTGGTTACTTCTTTGTCTTCTTTTGTTCTGCTAATCTTAGGAAAATGTCCCTGTTCACATGGTTGAAGTAAGCTGAGAGCCAGTCACATGATTATATTCCAGTTTACAGGAAGGAGAAAGGAGGGAGTGATTGCAAGCACTTTCCTTCTTATATCATGGCCCAGAAATTGCACACAGCACATACACTTACACCCAAATAGCCAGACCTAGCTGTAAAAGAGCCTGGGTAGTTTCCAGCTGAATGGGCATTTGTGGTGAGGGCTGTTTTAGTACTTGAAGGAAGAAAGATGAAATGGGAATTTGGAGACAAAAATGAGTCTGTCACCATATGCCTAATTCTCATTATCTGCTACCAAGTTTATGCTGGCTTTCCAAGTTCTGACTTTCAGTCTCTTCCCACGACTTATTTCTTCTTGCCTATGATGTGTGTGACATTTGCTATTACTATAAAGATTTAGGATTTTGAGAGAGGCTTATACTTGATATATTAGTAATCACCTCCCAGATATTATCCCAGTGCCATTTGAATTAATTACTACTCACAATGAACAGATATTAATCATTAATCAATGACTTTATTATCTGAATAATTGGGTTTCCTGGAAGCATATTCAACTGTATTAGAAACCACAGTGTTCTTTTTTTCTGTTCAAGGGAAGCAGTACCAAAGCTTTGCCAGTCTTACAAAAGGATTACACATCATTTTGTTACTTATTCAAAACAGTACATTCCAAACCAAAGAATTTTCAGTGTGATAGCTCTTTCCAAAGTTATATAATCTCTAAAAGATTTTGGAGCAACTTTACCATTTAATTTTTTTAAAACTTGGAAAAATTTTTTTTTCAATAAATATGATTGCATATGTTAGAAAAAGATGAATTTTCTTAATACAAAGAACTTTAGCCAGTTTGAAAAGGGATAGTAATTCATAAAGAAAAATTCATAAGAAAAAGACAGTAGAGATGGGGAAAATGGCTGATTAGGGAGCGGCACAGTTCACAGGGCTAGGGGGAAACAGCAAGGAGAAGCATAGTAGGTATACACTCCATGGATATTAGAAGAGAAAACCGCTGAGGAAGCCCCACAGGAGAGGAACCAGCTTGAACTGGTATGGTGAGTTGATAAACACCCAGAGCCTGGAAAACTGGAGCTGCAGACAGCCAGAGCCAGTGGCATTTTTGAAACGGGCCTGGGGGCAGGATGGACAGCAGCAATCCCTGGGTATAGAGCCCTCCAAGTTGAGAACCCAGGGAGCCAGCAGTTGCTGGCGGTCGCCTGAGGTCCAGGTGGAAGTGGAGAGAGGCAGCCCATTCAAGCCAGTTTTTCAAAAACAAAACCCATGACCTGGCTGAGAGAGGCTAGATGCCATGTTAAACCAGCACTACAACTAGAGAAACCTGCCAGTGTTCAAATAACAGCCCAGTGAGATGGGGCACCTGAATTCAGTGCTGGCAGCAGGGGTTGGCAGGCGTTAAGCCAGTGACTGTAGTATGTGATCCAGAGCTAGGAATGGAGGAAATGGCATGCAGCCCCCACTGTCTCAGAGACTGACCAGGAAGTGGATGGGCAACTACCAGAAACAGAGCGACATCCATGCCAGCAGCATCCAGGGGAACCTCAGGTGCTGAGACCTTGGGACCTATGTGGCTACATGAGAAACTGCAGGGCATAGCTGGGAATCATTCCCCTGGAAGCTCACCCTGCCCTAGAGCATTGACCAGAGTCCCCAGGCCACACCCACTGCATACCTCCTGGTATTCACTGAAAGGGAAGACATTCCAGGAAGCCACAGAAGCAGAGCCCCCAAAAATAAAATTCAACAGAAGAAAAAAAATTAAAAACTCCAAAAATGCTGAAAAATAAGAACTGAAATTCAATTCAAATAACAAGACTAAGGAAGTCACCACAAACCCCCTAGAGGAACAGAACAACATTTCAACAATAGAATGTGAAGATGAAGAGATTGAGGATATGCCAGAAATGGAATTTTAAAAATTAATCATAGAAATTTTAAAAAAATCAGAAGCAGATCTATGAACTAAAAAAAAAAAAAAAAAAAAAAAAAAAAAAAAAACTGTACAAGACATGAATGAAAATTTTTCCCAGGAAACTGAGGCTATAAATAGAAAATGAAATTTTAGAAATAAAGAATTAAATAGATAAAATAAAAATTGTGGTGGAAAGTCTTAAGAGCAGACCTATGAGGCAGAGGAAGGAATATCTGAACTAGAAGAGAAATCTTCGGAAATCTTACATTCAGACAAAAAAATAAACAAGAAAATAGGAAACTTAAAAACAGTGTTGGGGCTGGCACTGTGGCAGAGCAGGTAAAAGCCAATGTCTGCAGTGCCAGATTCCCATATGGGCACTGATTTAAGTCCCTGCTGTTCCACTTTGATCCTGCTCTCTACTATGGCTTGCAAAAGGAGAAGATGGCCTAAATCTTTGAGCCCCTGCACCCTCATGGGAGAATTGTAAGAAACTCCTGTCTCCTGGCTTCAGATTGGCACAGCTCCAGCCATTGCAGCCATCTCGGGAATGAACCAGCAAATGTTAAGACCTCTCTCTCTCTCTGCCTCTGTAAATCTGCATTTCAAAAAAATAAATAAATCTTAAAAAAAAGGAAACAGTGTTGGAGACCTATGGGATACTATCAAACGACCAAACATATGAGTCTTAGGAGTGCCTGAAGGAGTGGAAAGAGAGAAGGGAATAGAATGCCTATTTATTGAAATAATTACTGAAAACTTCCCCAATTTGGAGAAAGAAAGAGATGTTCAAATAGAGGAAGCACATAGAGAGAAATGCATAGGAGAGTGAGGGCCCTATCCAAAAGAGGGAGGGAAATCTGGATTCATACTGAGCACCAGGAGCCAGCCATGTGGAGGAGCTTGCAGGCCATAAAACAAAGGCCACACACCCAAAGGTGTGGGACAGCAAGGGGGTCCAGGGCAAAAGAGAAAAAGGGCCAGGCCTACCATGTCCCAGGCCTTTAGTACACTTCCAAAGGGAAGTGGTTAATTAACCTGATTGGCAGGTAGTTGCACAGCTGTGGCCAGTTGGGGGCATGAGGTCAGGCATGGTGAAGGGTGTGGTCTCCAGGTTACAGAAGTTTTGTTCTATCTGCCTCCCAATATCAACATGACCAGAAAATATCTTCACTGTGACATATTGTAGTCAACTCTCCACAATAAAACATAAAGAAAAGATTATAAAGTGGGCATGAGAAAAATGCCACACTACTTACAGAGGATTGCCAATTAGACTCACAGCTTACTTCTCATCAGAAATCCTACAGGTTAGAAGGGAATGGTGAGATAAAGTCCCAAGTCTTAAAAGAAAAAACTGTCAACCCAGAATACTGTACCCCACAAAGCTTGCATTTTTGAATGAAAGTGAAATAAAGACCTTACTTAACAAACAGAAATTGAAAGAATTGTCAAAACTCATCCAGCCCTATGAAGGTGCTTAACAGAAACGCAGAAAGATAGCCACCATTATAAAAGAATGAAAAGACAGAAAAACCATCAGTAGAAATACAAAAGAAATCCAAAGTAAACAGAATAATTATAAAACAATGGCAGGGCAAAGTAGTTACTTATCTATATAGTCACCTTGAATGTAAATGGCCTCAATTCTCTATTTAACAGTTAAATTTTGGCTGAATGAATTGAAAAACAAGATCCATCTGTTTGCTGTTTATAAGAAACACATCGCACCAACAAAGATACATGGAGATTGAAAGTGAAAGGTTGGAAAAACATAGTCCATGCCAACAGGAACCAACACAAATCTGGTGTTGCCACCCTAATATCAGACAAAAATAAATTTTTACATAACAACTCTTAAAAGAGACAATGAAAGACACTGTAATGATTAAGGGATCAACCCAACAGGAAGATGTGACTGTAATAAATATATATATATACCCAATTATAGGGCGCCTGGCTACTTAAAAATATTAATAGAACTAAAGGGAGACATAGACTCCAATACAGTAGTAATGGGGGAATTCAATACCCCACTTTAAGCAATGGACAGATCAACCAATCAGAAAATCAGCAAGGAAACAACAGAGTAAATCAAGACTATAGACAAAATGGAGCTAACAGATATCTACAGAACCTTTCACTCCACAGTGGCAGAACACACGTTCTCCTCATAAGTTTATGGAACTTTTTCTAGGATAAACCATATGTTAGGCCACAAAGCAAGTATCAACAAATTCAAAAAATCTAAATCATTCCCTGCACTTTCTCTGACCATAATATTATAAAGCTAGAAATTAACAACTCAGAAATCACTAGAATATACGTAAACACATGGAGACAGAACAACATACTCCTGAATGAACAATGGGTCATAGAAGAAATATGAAAGAAAAATCAAAAACTTTCTGGAAACAAATGAAGATGATAATACATCATACCAAAACCTATGAGACACAGCAAAAGCAGTGTTAAGAGGGAAGTTCTTAACAATCAGTGTCTACTTGAAGAAACTGAAGAGGTACCAAATAAACGAGCTATCAGTGCATCTTAAGGATCTTGAATACCAACAACAGACCAAACCCAAAACTAGTAGGAGGAAAAAAGTAATTGAATTTAGAGAAGAAATAAATAAAATTATAATAAAAAATCAGTGAAATAAAAATCTGATTTTTTGAAAATAAAATCAATACACCATTGGTACAACTAACAAAAAAAGAAGAAGAAAAGAAGACCCAAATCCATAAAATCAGGAATGAAAAAGGAAATGTAATGACAAACACCACAGAAATAAAATAATCATCAGAAATTACTATGGGAGCCGGCACCATGGCTCACTTGGTTAATCCTCCGCCTGTGGCACCGGCATCCCATATGGGATCGGCACAGTGCTGGCCGTGGCGGTCATGTGGGGAGTGAACCAACTGAAGGAAGACCTTTCTTTCTGTCTCTCTCTCTCTCTCTCACTGTCTATAACTCTACCTGTCAAATAAAAAAAAAAGAAATTACTATGAAGAGCTGTATGCCTACAAACTGGGAAAGTTAAAACAAATGGATAGATTCCTGGATACATACAACCTACCAACAAAGAAAAGCCTGGCACCGAGTAGCTTCACTGATGAATTCTACAAGACATTTAAAGAAGAACTGACTCCAATTCTTCTCAAGCTATTCAAACTATCGAAAGGGAAAGAATCATCCAAAATTGTTTCCATGAAGCCAGCATCACCTTAATTCCTACACCTGGAAAAGATGTAACAGAAAAAGAGAACTACAGACCATTTACCCGGATGAACATAGATGCAAAAATCTTCAAAAAAAACACTAGCCAATCCAATCCAAGAACACACTGGAAAGGTCATTCACCCGGACCAAGTAGGATTTATCCCTGGTATGCAGGGATAGTTGAGCATTCACAAATCAATCAGTGTGATATATCACATTAACAAACTGAAGAACAAAAGACCATATGATTATCTCAGTAGATGCAGAGAAAGCATTTAGTAAAATACCACACCATTTCGTGATGAAAACTTTAAGCAAATTGGATAGAGAAGGAACATTCCTCAACACAATCAAGGCAATTTATGACAGACCTATGGCCAGGATCCTACTGAATGGGAAAAAGTTGGAAGCAATGCCACTGAGATCCAGAACCAAAGATGCCCACTCTTACCATTGTTATTCAGTATAGTCCTGCAAATTTTAGCCAGAGCCATTGGGCAAGAAAAAGAAATCAAAGGGGTACAACTTGGGAAGAAGGAAGTCAAATTATCGCTATGTGCAGATGACATGAGCCTATATAAAGGGGATCCAAATAACTAAGAAACTCTTTGGAACTCATACAAGAGTTTGGTAAAGTAGCAGGATATAAAATCAACACACAAAAATCAACAGCCTTTTTATACACAGACAATGTCATGGCTAAAAAAGAACTTCTAAGATCAATGCCATTCATAATAGTTAGAAAAAATCAAATATCTTGGAATGAATTTAACCAAAGATGTCAATGATACCAAAAAATGGAAAAGTCTTCCATTTTCATGGATTGGAATAATCGGTATCATCAAAATGTCCATGCTTCCAAAATCAATTTACACATTCAGTATGATACTAATAAACATACCCAGGATATTCTTATCAGATATAGAAAATCTTGCTGAAATTCATATGGAAACACAGGAGACCCCAAATAGCTAAAGCAATCTTGTAGCTAGGCAACAAAAACAAAGCCAGAGGTATCAGAATACCAGAGTTCAAAACAAACTACACAGCGATTATAATGAAAACACCTGGTACTGATACAAAACCATATGGAAAGACTAGTGGAACAGAATAGAAACACAAGAAATCAATACAAGCATCTACAACCAACTCATCTTTGACAAAGGAGTGAAAATTGACCCCTGGACTAAGGTTAGTCTCTTCAATAAATGGTGCTGGGAAAACTGGATCTCCACATGCAGAAGTACGAAGCAAGACTCCTACCTTACACCTTACACAAAAATCCACTCAAAATGGATCAAAGTTCTAAATCCATGGCCCAATACAATCAAATTGGGGAAACCCTGCAAGACATTGGCAGAGGCAAAGAGATCTTGAAAAAGACTATAGAGGCACAGGCAATCAAAGCTGAATTTGGCAAATAGATTACACCAAATAAAAAGCTTCTATTCTGCAGAAGAAACACTCAGTGAAATGAAGTGGCAACCAACAGAATGGGAGAAATTACTTGCAATCTATACAACTGATAAAGGATTAATAACTGGAATATATAAAGAGATCAAGAATCTCAATAACAACAAAACAACAAACCCAGTTAAGAAATGGGCAAAAGATTTGAACAGACATTTTTCAGAAGAGGAAATCCAAAAGGCCAATAGACACATGAAAAACTGCTCAGGATCACTAGCCATCAGAGAAATGCAAATCAAAACCACATTAAGATTTGACCTTACCCCTATTAGAATGGCCTTCATACAGAAATCAACAAACAACAAATTCTGGTGAGGATGTGGGGGAAAAGGTGCCCTAATCCACTGTTGGTGGGAATATAAACTGCTAAAGCCGCTACGGAAGACAATATGGGAAATACCTCAAAATCTGAATATAAACCTGCAATATGACTCAGCCATCTCATTCCGGGGAATTTTCCCAGGGGAAATGAAATCAGCATATGAAAGAGTTATCTGTATCCCCATGTTTATTGTAGCTCAATTCACAATAGCTAAGACTTGGAATATACCCAAATGCCCATTTACACTAAAGACAGGATAAAGAAATTATGGGATATGTACACCATGGAATACTACACCATGGAAAAAAATGAAATCCAGTCAGTTGTAACAAAATTGATGATTCTAGAAAACATCTTATTTAGTTAAATAAGCCGGTCCCAAAAGGACAAATACCTCATGTTCACCCTGACCTGTGATACTAATAGAGCATCTAAAAGATATTCTGTAGAAGCGACATCAACACCTTGAGAAGCAATGACTTTGAACAGCCCTAATCTTGACTGCTAAGGAACAATTTGGTGCTTTTTATACTATTTATTAAACTCTTTACTTAACAGAGTTAATCATATGTGTATAAAGTTAATTGGAAATAGATCTTAGTAAAAAAAAATGAGTGGGAATAAGAGAGGGTCAAGAAAGGGGGTGGGAGTGTGAGCATAGTGGGAAGAATCACCATATTCCTAAAGTTGTAGTTATGAAATGCATGAAGCCTGTAAAGCTGTATAGTTCTGTATACATTCCTATGGACTTACTTCTTAGGGTACAGTTTAAAAACTTACCATGAGAACGCCAAATCCCAAGAAGTGGGGTGGTAAAAAAAGCATTTTAAATGTTAAAGTGATAAAAGGGATAGGATTAAGCAGTGAAAGACAGCACCTGGCTTCTGCCATCGGATCAGCGCGGCGCGCCGGCCATAGCGCGCCTACCGCGGCGGCCATTGGAGGGTGAACCAACGGCAAAAGGAAGACCTGTCTCTCTTTCTCTCTCTCACTGTCCACTCTGCCTGTCAAAAAAAAAGAAATTAAAAAAAAAGAATTTTTTTAAAAATTACTGGCTGTAGCAGCCACTTGGGGGGTGAACCAACGGAAAAAGGAAGACCTTTCTCTCTCTCTCTCTCACTCTCACTGTCTAACCCTGCTTGCACAAAAAAAAAAAAAAAAAAAAAGATGGTGGCACCTACTTCAAACAAATGCTAACCAAAAGTAATAGGGGCAGTAATTTTAAAATGAGATAAAATGTGCAGATAGGTACAAGAGGGATAATTTATTAATAAAAAGGAAGAATACATCATAAACACATATAAATCTGAAGCATTAACACCTTCAAACATAGTGTATTAAAGCATAAATATTACACAGAAAAAGGAATGCAAATGGTCAAATCCCTAACCATTAATATTTTTAAAAATTTTTTAATTTATTTTTTTAAGTTTATTTATTTATTTATTGGAGAGGTAGAGTTGCAGACAATGAGAAGGAGAGACAGAGAGAAAGGTCTTCCATCCGTTGGTTCACTCCCCAGTTGGTCGTAATGGCCAGAGCTGCACCTATCCGAGGCCAGGAACCTCTTCTGGTCTCCCATATGGGATCAGGGACCCAAGCACTTGGGCCATCTTCCACTGCTATCCCAGGCCACAGCAGAGAGCTGGACCAGAAGAGGATCAGCCGGGACCAGAACTGGTGCCCATATGGGATGTTGGCACTGCAGGAGGAGGATTAACCTACTGCGCCACCATGCCGGACCCACCATTAAGATTTTTAACACACTTGACAATGAACTATAAAGTAGACAAAAATATCCTTGAGGATATTAAAAATTTAAGCAATAGAACTAGAGAAATGGGTTTAATGAATATATGCTGAACCTTGCATCTAAGAAAATATTCTTTTATGCCTGGATGCATGGAATAGTTGCTAAAACTTACCAAATCCAAGAATCCAAAGTAAGCATCTGCAAATTGCTCATTATGTATTAATTACTTTATAACTTCAATGCAATGAATTTAGAAATTGGAGGCAAAAAATATTTTTGGAGTCTACAGTAGGCATAAGCAAATATTTGGTAAAATTAATAGGCCGAAAAATAATGCTGTGAATTATGTATAATTATTTTATGGAAGATATAGACTTCTTTCCATCCTTCTTCATAAATTTCATGTCTGAGGTAGCTATTACAAACAACAGATTAACAAGAGAAAAGTATACATATTTGTTTAATATGAATTTTCTGTGACACAGGAGCCTTTAAAAGTAATGAAGACTCAAAGAAAAGGAAACCTGTGCATCTTTATGCTTAGATTTTATGAAGAGTGGACAGTCATAAAGAAGTATGATTGGACAAAGGGAGTTTGATCTAAAAGTGTTAAACTGAGTAAACCTTAGTAACAACTGCTTGCCCAAAATCTTTTCTGGATCTCAGCATGTTCAGAGATAGGCATGTATTTTCCTCTGAATGTAAAGTAGGCACCTCTAACATGAATGTCTTATTTATTTTACTTCAGGGAGTATTAGAAAATTCTTTGTAAGTTTTAGGGCCTGCTTACATGGGAGAAGGGCAGGAGGTCAGAGACAATGGGCAGGTTTCTTAAATTCCTTCAGTTTAAAGCAGAATGCCAAGATGTGTACTTTGGGTAATGTGTTCCCAGTTCCACCATTATAACCAATTGATAAGAAAACAAAAACTTGCAAATTAAAGAACATGATTTTTGTATTAAAATTCATGTTAAAAATACAATTGAATAGATTGATACTAAGCTTGGAAAGGAAAATTGACAGAGATCTAAATAGGTAGAAAGAGTGTGGTCAAAGAAATAGAAGAAAGAGGAACAAGGGAGAGATTTTACAAAACTAAACCAAGATATTTAAAATAAAATCGGCCAATAATCTGGTAACATTGATCAAGAAAAATCAAAAGCAAAATTGGGCAAGATTAAGAAGTAAAAAAAGATGCACTACCACAGATATTATAAATACTTTAAATCTTCCTAATGTGACAAAACAAATTTATAATTGGACATCTTTAAAATAAATTTAAACTAACAAAATTGATTTAAAAAGAAAGAGCTTGTTACGTCTATACACATTAAATACATTGAATTAGTACTTTAAAATACGGGTTATTGTCATTATTTACACTGTTATGGCCTAATAAGTTACCGCCAACATGGAATCAGCAAATATGAACCACTATTGCTAGCAGAAATAAAAGATTGGGTTCCTGCAAGCTTATGGTCACATTTTCATCAACTAATCAATAAATAACCTTTTCAATAATATATTTATGTTTAAGAACACAGTATTTAATATATTATGTTGGTTTAGTTAATATTGAACTCACAACAATAGCATTACAATATCTCAACAAAACAGCTAATCAAATATTTTTCTCTTAAGCACATCATAGACCTTTTGTGCTCAGAAACACTGGACAGTGCTTCAGCACTATGCTTCAAAAGGATTTTAACCAAAAATCACCAACGAAAAACACAAAATAGAGAAAAAATGAAGCTAACTAGATAACAAAAGCTGTCTGACAGCTGAAAGAAGGCAGCAAGATGTCACTTTGAGGTCACTTTTTGAGGTGACCTCAGTGGGAAAATATATGTTGTAGGAATCAAATTTGTCATTTCCCTGTTACTGTTTGTGAATAGTGTAAGATTACAATATGTATCGATTTTTTGAGTCACAAATTTTTGTGAGTAGATGAATTCAGAGTTCACTAATAATAAGGATCTACTGAATATAAAAAAATTAAAAGCCCATTTTTTTCTCCATTGGAAGGTACTAAAATACCTTAAGGAAATTAATATTTTCTATCTTATAAGACCATTTTAGAGAATAGAAATGGTGAAAATTTTCCAAGTTATTTATAACATATAATACAATTAGATAAGGGAAGAAAGTTATAGGTCATTTCATGTAACAGAAAACAAATTCTAGATGATAAAATAATAGCAATCCATACTGAGAATGTGGAGGAAGGAAAACTCATACACTATTGGTGGGAATGTAAGTTATTACATTTATAAGGGAAACAATATAGCATTTCCCTTCAAAATTAAAATAGATCTACCATGTGCCCTGACTGCCCCTAGTATGGATTATATGTCCAAAGGAAATAAATCAATATATCAAAGAGATATCTGCATTTTCATGTTTATTGCAGCACTATTCATAACAGCCAAGAAATGGAGACAACCTAAGTGCCCATCAGTGGATGAATGATTAGAGAAAATGGGATATTCTTTAGTCAAAAAAATGAAATTCTGTCATTTGTGGTAACATGAATGAGATTGGAGGATGGTATGTTAAGTGAAATAAGTCAGTTACAGAAAGACAAACACAACATGTGCTCACTAAAAGCTACAAAAGTTTATTTTATAGATGAAGGTAATAGAATATTGGATACCAGAGACTGGGAAGGGTAAAGGGGAGGAGGCAGAGACAGGATGGTCAGTGGGCAAAAATACAGTTAGTTAGAAGGAAAATGTCCTAGTATTCTGGAACATGGGAGAGTGATTATACTTAACACTGATTTATTGTGTATTTCAAAATAGAGGACAGGATTTTAGTGTTCTCAACACAATAAAAATGAAAAGTATTTGCAGTCATAAATATGCTGCTTATACTGATTTGATCACTATTATAAGCATGTATTGAGACATGAACTTCATAACCATGTACAGTTATTACGTATCAATGAAAAAATTTAAAAGTATATTAGCAAACCAAGCCAGATGTCATTCAGATATGGAGAGATTATTTAATACTAAAAAACAATAAATTGATCTTACAGGGTAAGAAAAAGCAAAAGTTTTCCTACTGTAACACACCCTGTGCAGCACAGAACACTGTGTGACTAGCTCCAGGAGGCTTTCTCAAACACCAAACAGTTCTCCAGCAAACGTCAGTTGGGTGTCCCATAATTCAATTCAGTGTTGACACTATCTACCTGAAAATAGTGTCAGAACTTGCAGAGGACTCAGTCCTATAATACTGTCCCAATTCAGATGCCAACCACAAGCCCTGGGTTGTAGCCTGTGTTTCTAACTGACTAGCTAAAAATAGGATTTCCCACACTCTTCTTTTTGGGCTTGATTAACTTACTAGAGCAGCTCCCAGAACTCAGCAAACACTTTGTTATTTTGACTGATTTATTAGTAAATAATAAGGGATACAGATAAGCAGCCACATAGAAAAGATGCATAGAGGAAAGCAAGTAGGAAGGGGAACAGAGCTTCCATGCTCTCTCAGAGTGTACCACCTCTGCCCTCTGGGAGGTCTCCCAGTCACGTTCTTTTGGTTCTCTTGGAGAATTCTTTATATCATAGGTATGAATGATTACATCATTGACCAATGGCAATCCATGAAACCTTTAGGTCCCTTCACCCACTGGAAGTTGAGCAGGTGTGGCTCAGTGTCCCAACACTCAAAATCACAAGGTTTGTTCTTTGACAACCAGGCCCATCCTGATGTTATGAGAGGCACCATCAGTCACATCTTCAGCATATGTCTTAGTACATTTTCTGTTGCTATATGTGAATAGCAGCAACTAATTATCTTACAGAGAATAGAGGTTTATTTGCTCCAGAGTTATGGAGTCTGGGAAGTTCAAGAACATGATGTGGACCTTTTTCTTGCCTCATAATACAGCAGAGGGCATTACTGAGGATAACAGAGCGTACATACTTGCTCAGATCTCTCTCCCTATTCTTTTTTTTTCTTTTTGACAGGCAGAGTGGATAGTGAGAGAGAGAGAGAAAGGTCTTCCTTTTTGCCGTTGGTTCACCCTCCAAGGGCCGCTGCGGCCGGCTCATCGCGCTGATCTGAAGCCAGGAGCCCGGTGCTTCTCCTGGTCTCCCATGCAGGTGCAGGGCCCAAGGACTTGGGCCATCCTCCACTGCCTTCCCAGGCCATGGCAGAGAGCTGGCCTGGAAGAGGGGCAACCGTGATAGAATCCGGCGACCCAACCGGGGCTAGAACCCAGTGTGCCGGCGCTGCAAGGCGGAGGATTAGCCTGTTAAGCCACAGCGCCGGCCTCTCCCTATTCTTATGAAGTGACTAGGACCATCATGAATGCCCCTCCCTCATGGCCTCATGTAATCCTAATTACTCCAAAGGCCCTACCTCCAAATTCCATTAACATATAAATTTGAGGATTCTAACACATGAACTTTTGAGGGACTCATTCAAACCAAAGCAGCATCCAAAAAGGCACTTAGCACTCAGGAGCTGTGTGCCAGGATATAGAGATGAAGGCCAAATACTCATGTATGTATCTGCTTATGTATCACATGTTAACTGATTAAAGGTGAAGAGATTTCATAAAACTCAACCTTTTAGCCAAACCTTGCTTTTTGCTGCCATAGACCAGTGTTCTGGAAGTCAGCATACATCTAAAACACTAGACATTTTGTTAAAATACAAACTGCTCTGTCCCACCACCAGTATTGTAGATTCAGTAGATCTGAGATGAGAGCAGAGAATCTTCATGTCTAATAAATTTCCAGGTAAAACTGACGACGTTGTTCCAGCAGTTATATATTTTGACAACTACTTCCATTGGGAATGTAGCCTCAGTACAGTTTTCTGACTTCTCAGGACCAACAAAATTTTAAATATTCAGTTCTTAAAATGTTGAACAATCTAAAGCAACCATCTGTGAGGGCAGTATCTAAGGTGTGTCTACTCTTAAAAATCTAGGAATGGATGTTTTCAAGCTTGTAATTTTTTCAAAAGCTTGCCTTTGCTTATCTTATGTTTCTATGGACATCCTAGAGAACTGCTTCATGTCAGTGATTGTGGTTGCTTTCCAATACACAATTCGGACTATGCACTTTTGTCACATAAAGTCGTTTTCAAAACAGAATGTACTTTGGTTTTTAAATAGACAAAAAAGTATCCTTGTGATGTAAATTTTTGTTGAACACAGTTAATGCTTCATTTTTATTCAGAGAAAAAATGTTACATATTAGATGCGGAAAGGAACTATGTGCATTAGCTATCATTTTCAGTTATTTATTTAAGAAACAGAAAGAATACAAGTATGTTAAAATGAAGATACTTGGTCTGTGTATTAATGATATTTCTTTTGAAGTTGAGTATAAGCAGATTTTTATTGAATACTCATGACTTTCCGATGTCTTTTCTTCTTTGGATTTGTGGTTCCTGGTACCAGTGAGTAGCATTTAACATCCTATATCTAAGTGGGATAACCAGTAAGAAAACATGAACTTTATTTTTTATTCTTTGTTATTACACAAATTGATTCATCAATGCATTTGGAAGTATATTTCATAAAGCTTAAATGAATATTTAGAAGAAAATAGTGGGGGATGGCACTGTGGCACAGTGGGTTAACACCCTGGCCTGAAGCTCCAGCATCCCATATGGGCACCGGTTCGAGACCCAGCTGCTCCACTTCTGATCCAGCTCTCTGCTATAGGCTGGGAAAGCAGTAGAAGATAGCCCAAGTCCTTGGGCCCCTGCACCATGTGGGAGACCCGGAGGAAGCTCCTGGCTCCTGGCTTCGGATCGGCGTAGCTCCAGTCGTTGCGGCCAACTGGGGAGTGAACCAGTGGGTGGAAGACCACCCCCCCCCCACCTCTGCCTCTCCTCTCTCTGTGTAACTCTGACTTTCTAATAAATAAATCTTAAAAAAAAAGAAGAAGAAAATAATGGTACTTACAAATCACTGTTACAAAATTTTTAACAAATACACAAAAAAAGTACTTTTCACACAACTTAGTCCTTTAATTATAGTTTTTAAAAAGAGTTGATGATTTCTGTGTACCAGAGTGGCTGATGAATGGCAGAGTGCTCTGCTCTATGCAGTTGGCCCTCATTATTGGAGGGGGGATTGGTACCTGGATTCTCTATAGATGCTCTTTTAAATGTATAGTAGTGTAATATTTGCAAATAAAGTATATAATCCTCCCATATACTTTAATAATTTCCAGGTTATTTATAATATTTAATACAATGTAAACAGTTGTTATACTGTATTGCTTAGCATGTAAATATAAGAAAAAGTGTGTACATGTCCAGTATAGGTGTAATTTTTCTTTTGAAATATTTTCCATTGTTGGTGGATGGAGTCTACCGTTGAGGATCCCCTGGATACTGCAGCCAACTGTAATTCAGCTTGGGAATGAGACCAAACACATAGCTACACAAAGAGCCCGGTTGGGTGAACATCATATGAAGAAAACTGTTCCTAAAATCTGATATTTTAAAGAATATGATAAAAATACTGTTTTCATGATGTACTTTTTGGTCAATGTTAATAAGCAATGAATTCACAAATAAAATCTTGGTTGTTTCAAGAGAAAAATAGATTGATCATTATTCTACATTGGAGGTAATCCTTTTCACTGCTAGTTGCTGAATAAGAGTATTTTTTATAAGTAAGAATTTAGTTTCTTGGCCAGCGCCGTGGCTCAACAGGCTAATCCTCTGCCTTGCGGTGCCGGCACACCGGGTTCTAGTCCCAGGTGGGGCACCGGATTCTGTCCTTGTTGCCCCTGTTCCAGGCCAGCTCTCTACTATGGCCCAGGAGTGCAGTAGAGGATGGCCCAAGTGCTTGGGCCCTGCACCCCATGGGAGACCAGGAGGAAGCACCTGGCTCCTGCCTTCGGATCAGCGCGGTGCGCCGGCCGCAGCGCGGTGGCCATTGGAGGGTGAACCAACGGCAAAGGAAGACCTTTCTCTCTGTCTCTCTTTCTCACTGTCCACTCTGCCTGTCAAAAAAAAAAAAAAAAAAAAAAAAAAGAAAAGAAAAATAAAAGAATTTAGTTTCTCTATGAAAATAAAAAAAAATGAAGTTGGGGTGAGAAATGCATTGCATAATGAAACTTTTTCATTTCCCTTAGCTTTTACAAAAGGTGGGCTTCAAAATTCAAAGCATAAGGGGCTTGTTTGAGGGCACAGAGGATTAAGCTGATGCTTAAAAGACTGGCATCCCATATTCAGGCACCAGTTCAAGTCCTGGCTGCTCCACTTCCAATTAAGCTCCCTGCTAATGTGCTTGAGAAACTAATGAATGATGGCCCAAGTGCTTGGGCCCCTTTGACTCGTATGGGAGACCCAGTTGGCATTCCTGGTTCCTGTCTTCAGCCTGGCCCAGATTTGGCTGTCGCAACCATTTGAGGAGTGAACCAGTGGATGGAGAATCTCTCTCTCTCTCTCTCTCTCACTCTGCCTTTCAAATAAAAACAAATAAATCTTAAAAAAAAATCCTGACCAGTATGACTTAAATAAAAAAAATACAAAGCACAAAAGAGTGATGGGTTGAAATTTTGTATGTGGAAACAATTGTATGCATCCTCAAAAGCTTTGTTTTGATATCTTATAATTAAAGAAATCATATTGAGTCCACAGATTACTGTAAATTCTCAACTGTAATCTAGACTTCATGTACTTGGGTGGGTTCTTTATTCATGAGATGCTTTTTAAGTAACTTACATCCATGACTTTAATTCTGTTTACTCAGCTCCCTTTGAAGTTTAATTTTGTTTTATTTTATCTTCCCTCCACCAGCAAGGAAATCTATGCTTTAGTTTTATGTTCTCCTTTTATTCCCACATGGCTAGGTGTGCTTGGAGCTCTTTTTTTATATCTTTTGAATTTCTGCATCACATCAGTTTCATACTGACACATGCAGCCTCTAAAATAAGCTGTGTGATGCACTCAAACCTAAAATAAACCATTATTTCAGGGTTAGGTGCGTCATACCTGCAAATAACCTCATTTTTCTAGAGAAATGTATTTGATGCTTATTGTATAAATACCAGTGTCTCAGCCTGCTCTATAATACCATCTGTCACTTTTTTGGTATGATACATAATTCAATATATCCTCTATTCCATTTTTTTAAATGGAGAGTTCTTGCACATATCTCTACATACTGTGACAAGAATCCAGACATATAATGAAAATTATATCAAATATTATCCAAGATAAAATTTTAATGCAGGTTGAATGAAATAGCTTCTCTGTTGCTAAGATATGCTTTATAGTGAGCTTATGTCATTGGCATCTTTCACTGACTTCATTTAAAAGATATTTTAAACACAATGTTCTGGGAAGGAGGAAAGTAACTGCTGTTTCTGTATTGTCTCTGGTCATGCCACAGGGAGCTCTTCAATGGCAGAAGCATGAAGAGAGGAAAAGGAAGAAACAAAGTGGGAACACACTGCTGGGAAAGTGACATAATTTTTTCTCTCATAGTTTCCTTGGAACATTTTCCCCAGATTAAAATAGAGCCCTAATTAGATTGATGCTTGTTGGGATACAGATCCAGAATACATATCACACAAAGGTTAGGTTAGTCAACGTCTGATGCATGGATTCTAAGTGCCAGGTGCAATGCTAGGTTGAAAGAAATCTGACCCCCAGGTGCTCAGATGGCAATGAGCAAACTCATACAAGAGGACTGTTATGGAGAACTAGGATCAGTGTCACAGGAGCAGACGGTCAGGGACCAGGAAATGCTGAGAGCTGTCTGGCTGAAAAGAAGAGGCTACTGGGGCAATCTTTCCAAGGGAAGTTTTACCCGAGTTCCATTTTGAAGAATAAGTAGGAGTTAATTGTTTAGGTTGCTTTTAGATTACCTATCTCCTAAGCAGTTTTAGGAATAATGAAATAGAAATTCTAAAATTATTGTGTCATGTACAATTCTGTAGGTTGGATTAAAGAAGGCAATTCATGTTTCTTCACTTTTCTTCCTTTTAATGTGTAAGAGTGCTGTTTTAATATTTGGCTTTACTGTCAAATATATTGCTTTATAGTTAGAACTGTATGATGTATATGTATATAGGAGAAGAGATGATAGGAATTATGTATTAGATCATCACTTCAATGTAGCTAAAATTTACCTTCTAAAGCATAATCCCATATTTTCCTTCACACTTAGAACAACACACATTCTTAAAACATGACATAGAAAAAGGCAATTATTTTGGTTGTGGTCTACTTTTTTAAAAAAATCTTTATTTATTTGAGAGAGTAGAGAGAGATAGGAGAAGAAGGAAAAGAGAGAGAGAGAGAGCGAGAGCGAGAGAGAGAGAGAGAGAGAGAGAGAGAGAGAGAAATCTTCCATCCACTGGTTCACTCTCCAAACTGCTGCAACAGCCAGGACTGGCCAGGCTGAAGCCAGGAGCCAGGAACCACATCAGAGTCTCCGACATGAATGAATGACAGGAGCCCAAACATTTGGGCCATCTATCAGGGACACTAGCAGAGAGCTGGATCGAAGTGGATCATCCATAACTCAAGACAGCACCCATAATGATGAAGCTTTACTTGCTATACCACAATGCTGGCTCCTGTGGTCTGCATTTAATTTGGAGGCATTATCTCATTACTGTTGTAGATTCTTCTCTGCTCCAAATAATCTCAAAGTGGAATGAAGGAAATGACTGCATGCTTGCTTCATTGGGTTACTTCTAAGACAGGAATTACCTTATACTCCAGTTGGGACACTTTTCCATTCCATAGTTTTGGGTAGCAGAAAATCAGTATCTTAGCATATATATTTTTGTCTGCAAATGAAGTAGATGTTTGATAAACATGTATGCTGCTATACATAAGGCTGGCCTCAGATGAAATATGCAAGGTCTAGCTTAGGCAATGAATTCAGTTTCATCCTGGGTAGAAGAAAATATATTAAAGGATTATTTTAATCAGAGCAGTGCAGTACTGAGACCCTAGAGAAAAGCATCCTATTTGACAAGCTGTTTGTCTTCTTCAGAGAAGACCCTCTGGCTTGTTAGTTGGAACACGCAAAGATTCATGAATAGTGACAAACACTTTACCCATGTATTCCTGAAAGAGTTTTTATTGACTATTTTAAGATCTTTTAAAACTCTTACTGAATATAATCACCGTTGGCCTCAATATTCCATATATTGTTTTCATTATTTGACAGTATAATTTCATGCTGTTTTGCTGACTTTATAGTATGATGTAGTTCATATTTGTGGAAAATAAAAAAATTGCACTATTCTTCCTTATACCTACCCTGCAGCTTAACAAAGAAAGCATAACAAATACAGATGGAGTCCTTTTATGTATGGTCCCATGATTTCATTGCATAAGCTCATGCCTTAAGGAAACTACTATCCAAAAGTTTTTGTTTAATCTCTGTATTTCTTCATACTTTTATCCTCTTAGAGTGTAAATAATATATAGTATCATTTTGCATATGTTAGTATCATATCCTGTGTATTCTAGAAACATATTTCTTTTATCCAACATTATGTTTGGATTAGATGTACATACATATATATATAGAGAGAGCATATATATATGACATCAGTCCATTCATTTACCTTGCTGTATAATATTTCATTGTATGACTTTACCACAACTTGTTTATTATTTTTCCTGTCAATTTAGAATTTTTTTAAGGTTTTGCCTTTTGGAAACAAAATTATTACAGACATTTTTGTGCTTGTTCTATTGTGCATATATATATATGTATATATATATATATAAATTTTCCAGATCATATCACATAACAATGAAGTTGCTAGTTTGAAAATTATGTGCCTTTAAAACTATTAAATACTGACAAATTGACCTCTTTTACCAGTTTACATTTCCATGAGCAGTTCGCATTTAATTTAGAGCTGAAATGAGGAAAAACAGCATCACAAATATCTTTCAACTCATCGTAAATAGTCAGCCCTCTGTATCCACAAGTTCCACATCCACAGAGTCAATTAACTGTGGTTAGAAAACATTAAGAAATAACAGGCATCTGAATTGAACATGTACAGGTGTTTTTTCTGTCATTGACTACACAATACAGTGTTAACACTATTTATGTAGAATTTATATTGGGCATTATAATTAATCTAGAGATGACAAAATTTTTTGGGAAATGTTTGTGGATTCCATGTAAATGCTAAACCATTTTATATAAGGGACATGCATATCTATGGACTTTGGTATCTGCGGCATCCTGGAAACAATCCTGGATACAGAGGGATGTTGCCTGTATGGATCTTTTTCTAATGTCTTCAAAATGTTATATTTTTCTTCACAAAGTTCTCACTTATCTGTTTTGTTAATTTTGTTTCTACATGCTCTAAATTTTTGTGTTTATTGTGTTTATTGTGTCTGTTTCTTCCTTTTAAGCAAACTTTAATGAGGTTCAATAGCATTAATATAAGCTGAAGTTATTTTATGTGTATAACATGATGAGTTTTGGAAAATGTGTTGCTTAAAGAATATTTCTCTTACTCCAAAGCATTCTCTCACATTCCTTCCCAATCTAGCCATCATCTCTTTTGGACCCAGGAAACCAGTGTTCTGGATTCTGCTGGTGTGGATCAGATTTGGTTTTTCTGTTGTTTTATACGCATAGAATCATATGATCTATGTGCATAAAATTTGTGTTAATTGTTTCTTAAATGTTTGGTAGAATTCAGTGGTGAAGTCATCTGGTCCTAGCCTTTTAGTTGTTGGGAAACTTCATTACTGATATAATTTCATTATTTGTTATTGGTCTGTTCAGATTTTCTGCATCTTCAGATTTCAATTTTGGTAAGTTATATGTGTTCAGAAATGTATCCATCAAGTTTTACAAATGTATTGTATCTATTTGTTCATAACAGTCCTTAATGATCCTTTGTATTTCTGTGGTATCAGTTATTATACCCCTTTTTCATCTCTGATTTTGTGTATTTAATGCTAATGTCAGAGATCTCCAAATGCATGCCTTTTTCATTTACTGCTGAGTAAAGTGGCAAAAGCATGAGTTTGAGGTAAGTTTTTAGTTTTTCAACCTGAAGTAGATGTTAATTATAGTAATTCATTGATGCCCAGTAAGTGAAATTACTTTCTAATTATAGCTTGCTGAGAATTTATGCTTGTAGATCGTAATTCCTGGCTTCTTGGGCTTTTCAGTTATTTTTGATTAGCAGTTGGACGTTGTGATTTTGTATTGTTGAGTGCTTGGGTATTCTAATCTTCCCTGAAAGATTGTCGGACTTTTATTTTTTAGAAGATACTTTAATTATTGTGGATCAATTTTATTTTTTGAGGTTCATTTTTAAAACTTGTATAGAGTTGACATTGACTATTTCTGAGGAATGATTTAGTTCCACTACTAAGGTGTGGTTCTCTAGGGTCCCTCTTGGAATTTTATAGTTCATAGAAACCTGGCCATTGTTTGCCCATCCTCATAAATTTTGTTTTATGCATTCAAGGGGACCCAAATGCAGATTCCTGGAGCTCTTTTAAAAATTTGCTTTATCCCTGACACTCTGTCATACAACCTCTTCCTACTTTAGACTCTGCTCATTTATTTAATTTTCCCTTTATGGGATCAGTTTAACACTGCATATTTTATAATATCTGAAAATAGGTGTTTGATATATTTTGTCCAATTTTCTTGTTCATGATAAGAACTTAAGTCTAGATTCTTACACCATCATAGCTAGAAGCAGTAGTGTTACTATTACTTTTTAAAACTCACATTTATTCTTGCTGGAGTGTGAAAATATCATTGACTTTTGCATATGAATTTTCTATCCAACATCCTTGATGAATTCTTCATATTAATTATAGTAATTTGCATGCATATCTTCAGTATTTTATGGATATTGAATTTTCTTTGATAATTACAGTTCTAATTTTTACCTTTCAAAATCCCATAGATTTTACTTCTTGCCTTTATCATCCTGACTGATGAGAACACTCAGGTGATGACAAATAAAAGTAGTAATGGCAAGAATCTTTGTCTTGATTTAAAATCTTAAAGGTTATATTGTTAGAAATTCAGCATTAATTATGGGACTCATTGCAGGTTTTCATCAATCTGCATTTCAAGAATATGTTTAGTAGCAGATGAGAGAGTGACAAGAGTCTAGTGTCTCAAACATATGGTTTATTTTTGCCATGTAAAATAAACCTAGATATAGACCTTTATCTCATGTTTCTGAAATGGGTATAGCAAGTCTGGTTACCTAGGGCAACACTTTTCAAAAGAAAGATGGGAAAGTGAGCCCTGAATAATAAAATAAAACATTAAGAAAGGAGTTGGGAACATGTATTAGGTTAACTGGTTGGTAATATTTGCACTATTCATTTGTTTAAGAAAATGCTCTGCTGTTTCTATCTAAAAATTGCTTCCCAGAGTCTTAAATGGAAGTTGCTTTTATAGAATGTGATTATTTATGTATACATCAAAATTGAGTTTTTCTCCCATAGTCTATTAATGTTATGTTTTGTATTATTAGAGTTTTTAATATTGCATCATCCTTATGCTCCAAGGGTATGCCCAACTTAATCATGATTTACTTTTTAAATATATTACAGATTTCAGTTTGCAAATGTGCATTTTTAGGAATTTGGGGTATATTTATAATATCATGGTTAAGTCTACTAGGGATTCAAAAAAGCATTAAGAAACGCATTGCAGTAATGACACAATATTGCTTCACTGTAGTATAGAAAATAATGGTTTTATATAGTAATAGGGAGACCTATTACTATTATATAGTAATGGGCAGCCCTGTGAATGCTGAAGTGATCCCTTTTTTCCTAATGCAGAAATTAAAGTAAGGTACTGACTTAGCTTTCTTTGATGGATGGGTTTCTTACTCTGTCCTCTCTTCATTGACAATAACACTTAAGCAGCATCTTCCTGAGGAACTGAGCAGGAATTGGGAGTCTGGAGTCAATTTCTCACGCGTGTATTTATTTCATATACTTTGTGTTTTAGTTCTTTATTGGCTTAACATGAAACTGAAAGGAAAGTCACCATGACTTAGATTTCAGCCATCATTCTTGACAACGTTTGAATTTGTGCAAGACCTTTCTGGCCTAGCCTTACTCTATATCAAGTGAAATTAGCTTGTAATTGTTGTTTGCACTGTTATCGTTTGCTTTTGGCTCAAGTTTATGTCAGTGTTATGTAATGACTTGGCATGTTTTCTTTCTTGAAAGTTTGGTATAAATTAGCAATAGAGTTACTAGGGGTTTTTCTTTTGCTATTTTTCTATGTATTTGTGTGGATTAGAATGTGGTTTTTTAAAATTTTTTGAATCAGTTTCTTTAATGATAAAAGGTTGTTTTAAGAACTTTTTCTTTCTACAAAAAAGAATTTTCTTGTTACTTATGTATGTTATATCTTCCTGAAAAGCAATGTATTGCTTACATTTATATATAGTTTCACTTTATTTGAATGTCCCTGCAGTCATTCTACCACATTTCTTATGAATTCTATTTTATACATCTTTGTTATTTTTCTTGACTGACCCTGAGAGAATGTTGCTTCTTTTAACTGCCTTTCCAAGAACTACTGTTTTTCCTTTATTTTTGTTGTACTTTCATTTATTTGAATTCTTTCTTTCTTTCTTATTTTCTTCCTTCAGTGTTCTTTGGATTTATTGTCTTTTTCTAACTTCCTAAGATGAATGTTGTGATGGTCTCTGATTTATTGCATCTCAGCTCGAAATTCACATTTTTAAAAGACTTATTTATTTATTTGAAAGGTAGAATTATAGAGAGAGGAGGAAAGGAGAGGAGACGGGAGGGGAGGGGAGGGGAGGAGAGGCGAGATCTACCATTTTCTGATTCACTTCCCAACTGGCTGCAACAGCCAGGGCTAGGCCAAGCCAAAATCACAAGGAGCTTCATGGGATCTCCCACCTGCAGGGGTCCCAGTACTTGGGCCATCTTCTATAGCTCTCCCAGGAACATTAGCAGAGACCTGGGTCAGAAGTGGTGCAGCTGGGATATGAACCAGTGCCCATATGGGATGCGGGTGTCACAGTTGGTAGCTTATCTGGCTACATCACAACGCTGGCTCCATGTCTTTTTTTTTTTTTTTAGAAAAAAAGAAAGAAAAGGAATTTTTGCCTTGTAAATATTTCTCCTCATCTACCAGAAAGATGTAAAAAGGGCATTGGAAGTAAAATGAATTTTTTCCTGTTTCTGTAGTGGCTTGCTGAATAGACTCTGGGAGAATGTGCATTTTAATCTATTCCTGGGCTTGGCATAGCATCTCCAGTGCTAGATGCTTATAGGGATCAGCTCTCCCTAGCATTTGGTTGTTATATGCTTTCTCCAGCTGTTCACTTGAACAGCAGCAACATAACCTATAGCCTTAAATATTCGGGACTATTGCCTTAGCCAAAATACCAGCTGCCTGCACCTTCCTCTCAACTGCATGTGCAGTATGCTTGTGGTCCCAATGGATTGGCTGTCTAGTGGGGTTGCTACTGTACCTTCATCACTCACATCTGACCCAGAACTACTCAGCTCAAGCTGCACACAAGAGCAGAGACAGTTAGGTTCCTACAGGGAGGGGCTTCTGCAGCTCCTGATTTCAGAGCATTCTCAGCAGTCTCTTCTGCCTTCCAACTCCCTTATCTCTCTTCCTGCTCCCTCAGCTCCCCATCTCTCCTCATTTCCTTGCATCCCAGCTGCCCCCAAGCTCTCCACTCTGCTACTCCTCTTCAGTGTATACCTGTCAGTCCAGCTTGCTTATATCCTGGAGGTTCTTTTCTTTACTTCTCCTAATGTGAATACAGCTCCCTATTCCCCACATCTACGGTGATGTTCCAACTCAATCTACCATCTGACCATCAGTTTCACTTCATTTCTGTTCCAGAAAGTTGTTTTTGCTTGTCTGGCAACCATGGACCAGCTCTGCCTTGGCAACTTAGCATACATCTTTGTTATGTGATTGACTGCAACTATGTCATATTTAACAAGGTTTGAACTGGTTTTTTCCAGTTTGTCCTGTCTTAGACATTCTTTCACAGTCATTGGATCAATTTCCTTTAGGGTACACTTTCTGTCTTGACAGTAACTCTCCTATGATTGTTTTAACAATTGTTTATATCAAAATATCAAACTTGTCATAACTTTCTGTTGCACAGAACCAGCCTATA
The DNA here is from genome assembly GCF_033115175.1 of Lepus europaeus. Classification (NCBI taxonomy): domain Eukaryota; kingdom Metazoa; phylum Chordata; class Mammalia; order Lagomorpha; family Leporidae; genus Lepus; species Lepus europaeus. Next base: position 106,997,028 of record NC_084828.1, on the reverse strand, counting down.
AATATACTAACTAAATTTCAGCATGTTAACTAATAAACACTTAAAACTATTATTCCACTTTTAGAAGTGAATTTTAATATATTTTAAGACTTTTCTACTGCAAGCAGTGTTTCTAAGAATCAGCTCATGTGAGATTGGTAAATAAGAGATATATTGCTCTAGTTCCTACATTTTAAGGTTTTTTTATTTGTAAGACAGAGTTAGAGAGAAAGGTCCTCCTTCCGTTGGTTCACCCCACAAATGGCTGTTAAGGCTGGCGCGCAGCGCCGATCCGAAGCCAGGAGCTTCTCCTGATCTCCCATGCCAGTGCAGGGCCCAAGCACTTGGGCCATCTTCCACTGCATTCCTGGGCCACAGCAGAGAGCTGCACTGGAAGAGGAGCAACCGGGACAGAATCTGGCGCCCCAACCAGGACTGGAACATGGGGAGCCGGCACCGCAGGCAGAGGATTAGCCTAGTGAGCCATGGCGCTGGCCAAGTTTAATATTTATTTGCCAGAGTAAACATATCTTTTTAATGGTGTATTATTTTATTAGGATTGTTATTTTTAGTAGTGCTCTAGTTACAGTGTGGTGTAGATTTTAGTTGTTTTATACTTTGATTTATCTTTATGACATACCACGTTATTTTTAGTAGGAGATTTTATAGAAATCAAGGTTCTTTGAAATATATTTATACACCCAAACAGTCATGTTTTCATTCTGTATCAAGTTCAAGTCTTTCCTATTTTCCTTTTGACACATCAGTAATTCAAAAATGATTTTTAAAAAAAATGGTGATATTTTATTTTTCTTTTTTTACTATTGATTTCTGTTTTATATGCTCATCAGTTAGGGAACACGATGTGAATAACACAGATTTGTTAAAATGTGTTGGTTGTTGGGGCCAGCGCTGTGGCATAACATATAAAACCTCCACTTGCGGTGCTGGCATCCCATGTGGGCACTGGTTCGAGTCCTAGCTACTCCTCCTCTGATCCAGCTCTCTGCTATGGTCTGGGAAAGCAATGGAGGATGGCCCTAGTGCTTGTGCCCCTGCACCCACGTGGGAAACCTGGAGGAAGCTCCTGGCTCCCAGCTTCTGATTGAGGAAGCTCTGGCAGCTGCAGCCATCTGGGGAGTGAACCAGTGAACGAAAGACCTCTCTCTCTGTGAGATTCTGCCTCGCTGTAACTCTGCCTTTCAAATAAGTAAATGAATCTTAAAAAAAAAAAAAAAAGAAATGAGGCATTATCATGTTGGGTTAAATTTGATTGGCTTTCTCCTGATTAATATATTAATATTGTAATTTCAGTTGTGATTAACTATGTTACTACAGAGTTTATTTCAAAAAAAAATAATCCATTAATAAAAAAAAGTATTGGTTGTGGACTGGTGCTGTGGCCTAGCGGCTAAAGCCAAAGCTTGTTGTGCTGGCATCCCATATGTCCCCCAGTTCGAGTCTCGGCTGCTCCACTTCCAATCCAGCTCCCTGCTATGGCCTGGGAAAGCAGTAGAAGATAGCTGAAGTCCTAGGGCCCCTACACCCCTGTGGGAAGAACTGGAGGAAACTCTTGGCTCCTGGCTTCGGATGGGCACGGCTCTGGCCATTGTGGCCATTTGGGGAGTGAACCAGCAGATGGAAGACGTCTCTCTCTCTGCCTCTCCTTCTCTCTCTGTGTAACTCTTACTTTCAAGTAAATAAACAAATCTTTAAAAATATATATATTTATATATAAATATATTATATATACATATATGTTATATATATGTATATAACATATATACATATATGTTATATGTGTTATATATATAATATAATAAATATATATTATATGTATATATATATATATATGTTGTTTAGTAGCCTAATACATTGCTTTGATTATAATTGCAACAATAATTGTTTTCTATAAAATCAATTCTTATACCTGTTTCCTGTATACTTACAAGTAATGTTTGTTCTGTAATTTCTTGATTCAAGGTTCTACACATCATTGTTATGAACTGGATCATACCTCTCCTACAAAAATGAATGTTGAAGCCTAACCCCTAATGCGACTGTTTTGTAGGTAGGCTTATTGGACATTATTAAGGTTAAATATAGTAATGTGTGGAGCCTTAATCTGATGGCACCAGTGGCCTGTGAGAAGAAGAAATGACAGCTCTCTCTCTTCCTCCACTTATGAATAAAGAAGAGATCAGGGGAACAGATAGCAAGACGGTTTGAGCCTACAAGCCAAGTGAAGGCTTTAGAATGAAACCTGCCTTGCCAGCACCTTGATCTCAACAGTTCAGTGAGAAATAAATGTATTGTTTAAGCCACACAGTCTGTGGTTTTTTAATGACAACAAAGCAGGATAATACTTAAAACTTGTTAACAGTTCAAATCTTGATTTTATAACTCTGTGTGTGTGTGTGTGTGCTGCAGGAACTCTCAGTTATCGAAAGAAGTATATTGGACTTTCACACATGATTGTGGGTTTATCTTTTGTAAGATTCTGTCAAATTTAACCTTAACAACTTTGAGAAATACTATTGTGTGCATACATATTAGAACCGTAATAGATTCCTATTATGAATACGACCAGCCCTGTGGCATAACAGGTTAAGTCTCTGCCTGTGGTCCCAATATCTCATATGGGTGCTGGTTTGAGTCCCAGCTGCTTCACTTCCAATCCAGCTCCTTGCTGTTGGCCTGGGAAAGCAGTAGAAGATGGCCTGACTACCTTGGATCCTGTGTACACATGCAAGACCTGGAAGAAGCTCCTGGCTCCCAGCTTCAGATTGGCCCAGCTCAGGCCATTGCAGCTATTTGGGGAAAGAACCAGTGGATGGAAGACCTCTCTCTCTCTCAATCCCTCTCTCTGTCTATAACACTGCCTCAAATAAATAAATAAATGTTTTAAAAATATGAATTAGGGGCTAGTGCTGTGGCTCAGTAGGCTAAGCCTCCACCTGTGGCACCAGCATCCATCTGGGCACTGGTTCATATCCTAGCTGCTCCTATTCTGATCCAGCTCTCTGTTATGGCCTGGGAAGAGAGTGGAGGATGGCCTAAGTGCTTGGGCCTCTCTGGAGACCCAGAAGAAACTCCTGGCTCCTGGCTTTGGATCAGCCCATCTCCAGGCGTGTGGCCATTTTGAGAGTGGACCCCAGGGATGGAAGACCTTTCTCTATGTCTGTGATTCAACCTCTCAAATAAACAAATAAAATCTTTAAAAAATTATGAAATAAATCTCTTAATTCATTAAAATGCTTTTGATCTCAGAGTCTGTTTTATTTGCTATCAATTCTCATCAGCTTTCTTGTTATGTAGTAATTTCCTTATATATAATTTTCAACATTTCAATCAGTTTATGTGCATTTAGTTTTAAACATATGTCTTGTAGGCAAGTTAATTTTTAAAATTTACATTGAATCTGTTCTCTTTGTGTTAATGCCACATTAACATGAGAATTGATGAGAATTGTGTTATAGTAATTATCATGCATTTTTAGTGGCCCTGAGAATCTAATGTATGAATAAGGACCTAAATTTTTTTAAAGTCTATTCTTGAAACAGGTGATGTTTGGTAGAGTGCTTAAGCTGCCAGTGGAATACCTGCACCCCAGTGGAATGCCTGAGACTGACGCCGAGCTTGATTCCAGTTTCTGCTAATGTGCTTCCTGGGGGGAAGCAGGTACGGGCTCAGGTAGTTGGGTCCCTGCGACCCATGTGGGAGATCTGGATTGAGTTCCTAGCTACTGGCTTCAGTCCGGCCCAGCCCTAGCTGTTGTAAGTATTTGTGGCATGAACCAAAGGATAGGAGATGTCCACTGTCTGACTCTTTCTGTCTCTCTGCCTTCCAAATAATTAAAAATCTGTTCTTGCAATTTATATGTATACTATTTATATCTTGATATATTATGGATTTTCTATCTGTCCTACGTGTTTTCCTCTATTTTTTGATAATTGGTTTTGTTTTCATTCCCTTTTCTACTTTTTCAAGTTTTGAAATTTATATACTTTTTAGTGAATGTCCTCAAATGTCACACTTAACAAACTCTAAAGTGAACCCACATTTCTGTCTGTATCTCACACCTTGAATCTTGGAATACTACACATCTAATTTCTTCCTCCATCTGATATGTTAGAGTTGTCCTGCTTCAGGATCATCTTGGCTCACAACTCTTAATCTGATTTGTTATTAATGCTGTTTAATTCAGCATTTTTCATATGTTTATGCAACTTCACTAATTATCTTTGCTCACTTTTTGTAATTTCAGTGCTTAATCGCATTTTCTTCTTTCTGAAGTCTTCCCTTTAATTTTTCTATCAGATACAAAATTGTAGATATTTTCAGTTGACTTTCATTATGCCACTCAGCTATCTGTTTTTCTTGTTTTTAAATAAATTTTGAAGTGTCATCAATTTTTTGTGAGCTATCTGTTTTTTAATTACAGTTGATATAATTTTCTTTCTTTTTGGTGTTCTGAAGTTCATCACAATACATCAGGGCTTGTATTTGTTTTTATGTATGCTAATGATGTTTTTAAAAATATTTATTTATTTTAAAGGTAGAACATGGGCAAGAGAAAGGAAGAATGACAGGGAAAGCTAAAGTGGGGTGAGAAAGGGAGAAAGAAACAAGAGAGACACACACATACACACACACAGAGTAAGAGAGAGATTTTCCATCTGATAATTCAGCCACCAAATGGCTACAATAGCCAGGGCTGGGCCAGGATGAAACCAAGAGAAAATGACGCCATTTAGGTCTCCCACATGGGTGGCAGGTGCCCAAGTACGTAGGTCATCATTTGTTGCCTTCCCATGTGTATAAGCAGGAAGTTGGATTGAAAATAGAGAAGCCAGGACTCTAATTGGCACTCTGATGTGGGATGTCAGCATCACAAGCAGTGACTTAACCAATTGTGCCACACACTAGCCTCTGCTAATCATGTATTATGTGATTAAGTGGATTATAACTTTCATCATTTTTAAAAAATTCTATCTTATAACTTAGTTTAAATTTGCCTCTCATTCTGTTGTTACGAATTAACTTGATGTGTGTTGGATATTCTTATTCTGTTTTCCAGTTCTCTTTTTTCATTTTTATTTTAATTAATTTTAACAAATTCAATATGATTTGTACATACAGGTCTGAGAACATAGTGATAGGGGCTGGCACTGTATTGTAGTGAGTGAAGCCATCGCCTGCAGTGCCAGCATACCATATGGGTGCCAGTTTGAGTCCCAGCTGCTCCACTTCCCATCCAGCTCTCTGCTTTGGCCCGGGGAAAGCAGTAGAAGATGGCCCAAGTTCTTGGGCCCTTGCCCACCTGTGGGAGACCCAAAAGAAGCTCCTGGGCTCCTGGCTTTGGATGGGCACAGCTCCAGGTGTTGCAGCCATCATAGGAGTGAATCAGTGGATGGAAGACCTCTCTCTCTTCCTCTCTCTCTGTCTCTAACTCTGCCTTTCAAATAAATAAATAAAAATATTTAAAAAAATAACATAGTGATATTCCCTTCCTCCTTCCCTCTCGCTCTCTTTCCTTCTACCTTTCTTTCTGTATTTCTTTAGTTTTTGAGATAACACATTTTAAATGTACATTGCAATAAATGCCTAAGTCCATCACCAAATAAGTTTAACAAGTGAAGAACAGAAAGACCTAGTTTAATGGGAATATAGACAATGGCTATAAATAATAATTCAATAAAAAAAGATCATTGAACCCTACAAAGTTTTTTTGGTCAATTATTTACAGATTTTTTAGATGAAATAAAGCCAATGACAATGTAGCATCCAAATATTTCCTGTGTAGTTACAAGATAATAATTAAATTCATTTTTGCTTTGAGATATTTTTACTTAATAGTTTATACTTAACAGGAATGATCTTATGCAGACTTCAGTTTACATAATTATACATCACATTTTTTGTACTCTATTAGTTACCACAAATAAGGGCAAAAATACTATATTTGTCTTTTGAGGATTAGTTTATTTCAGTAAGTATCATCATTTCCAGTTGAAACTATTTTATTATGAAAGGATTACATTCTTTTTATGGATGAGAAATAGTCCATAATGCATATACACATTTTAGTTATCTAGTCATTGGATAATGGGCATTTGGGTTTATTCCATATCTTACCCATTGTGAATTGAGCTGCTACAAACGTGGTAACAGATAAATATTTCATATGCTGATTTCATTTCTTTTTTTTAATTTTTTTATTAAACTTTTATTTAATGAATATAAATTTCCAAAGTATAGCTTATGGGTTACAATGGCTTCCCCCTCCCAAAACTTTCCTCCCACCCACAACCCTCCCCTTTCCCGCTCCCTCTCCCCTTCCAATCACATCATGATTCATTTTCAATTCTCTTTATATAAAAAAGATCAGTTTAGTATAAATTAGGTAACGATTTCAACAGTTTGCCCCCATATAGCAACACAAAGTGAAAAAAAAAATACTGTTGGAGTACTGGTTATAGCATTAAATAAGAGTGTACAGCACATTAAAGGCAGAGATCCTACATAATATTTTTTTAAAAATTAATTAATTTTCTATGCCATTTCCAATTTAACACCAGGTTTTTTTTTTTCATTTCCAATTATCTTTATATACAGGAGATCGATTCAGTATATAATTAGTAAAGATCTCATCAGTTTGTACCCACGCAGAAACACAAAGTGTAAAAATACTGTTTCAGTACTAGTTATAGCATCACTGCACATTAGACAACACATTAAGGACAGATCCCACATGGGATGTAAGTACACAGTGACTCCTGTTGCTGACTTAACAATTTGACACTCCTGTTCATGGCGTCAGTAATCTCCCTAGGCTCTAGTCATGAGTTGCCAGGGCTATGGAAGCCTTTAGGGTTTGCTGACTTTGATCTTATTCCAATAGGGTCACAGTCAAAGTGGAAGTTCTCTCCTCCCTTCAGAGAAAGGTACCTCCTTCTTTGATGGCCCCGTTCTTTCCACTGGGATCTCACTAACAGAGCTCTTTCATTTAGGTCTTCTTCTTTTTTTCTTTTCCATGGTATCTTGGCTTTCCATGCATTAATGTTTATTGCAGCCCAATTCACAATAGTTAAGACCTGGAACCAACCCAAATGCCCATCAACAGTAGACTGGATAAAGAAATTATGGGACATGTACTCCATAGAATACTATACAGCAGTAAGGAACAATGAAACCCAGTCATTTGCAACAAGATGGAGGGATCTGGAAAGCATCATGCTGAGTGAATTAAACCAGTCCCAAAGAGACAAATATCATTTGTTTTCCCTGATCGGTGACAACTGAGCACCAAAGGGGAAACCTGTTGAAGTGAAATGGACACTATAAGAAACAATGACCTGATCAGCTTTTGTCCTGACTCTAGATGTACAATGTAATACTTTATCCTTTTTAGTATTTGTTGTTGTTGTTGTTGTTCTAGTACTAGTGGTTGAACTCAGTAATTAACACACAATTATTCTTAGGTGTTTAAATTTTAACTGAAAAGTGATCCCTGTTAAATATAAGAGTGGAAAAAGAGAGGGAGGAGATGCACAGTTTGGGACATGCACAATCAGTCTTGCCCCAAATGATGGAGTTAGTAACGTGCCAGGGGATTCCAATACAATCCCATCAAGGTGGCATGTACCAATGCCATCTCACTAGTCCAAGTGATCAATTTCAGTTCACATTCGATGGCTTGGATAGGTCTAAGAAACAAAGGGATCACACAAACAAGACAAGTGTCTGCTAATACTAACTGATAGAATCAAAAAGGGAGAGAAAAATCCAGCATGGGAAGTGGGATACACAGCAGACTCATAGAATGATTTCATTTCTTTTGGGTACATCCCCAAGAGTAAGATGTTGGGTTATATGATAGATATATTTTCAGATTTCTGGGGAAGCTCCATATTGTCTTCCATAATAGCTGTACTAGTTTACATTCATACAAACAGTGGATTAGGGAAAATTTTTCTCAATATTTTCTCTGGCATTTATTGTTTTTTGATTTCTGTCTAAGAACCTTTCTAATTGGGGGGAGGTGAAGCTCATTGCGGCTATTTGCTTTTGTCTGATGGGTAGTCATCCTGAGCATCTTTTCATGTGTCTGTTGGCCATTTGAATTTGCCTTTTGAAAAATGTCTGTTCAAGTCCTTTACCAGTTTTTTTTAACTGAGTTGTTCACTTAATTGTTGTTGAGTTTTTTTGAGCTCTCTGTAGATCTTGGGTATTAATCCTTTATCATTTACATAGTTTAAATGTTTTCTCCCATTCTGTTGTTTGCTTCTTCGCCTTATTGAGTATTTCTTTTTGCAGTGCAGAAGCTTCTTAGCTGGATGTCACCCCATTTGTCTATTTTTGCTTTAGTTGCCTGTGCTTTTATCTCTCCCACAGACTCTTTGCCTATACCAGTTTCTTGCAGAGTTTCCAGTGTTTTCTTGTAATTTGATGGTGTCAGGACATAGTTTTAGGTCCTTGATCTATTTTGAGTTGATTTTTGTATAAGGTGTAAGATGGGGATCTTGTTTCATATTTCTGCACATGGAGACCTAATTTTCCCAGCACCATTTATGAAGAGACTTTCCATTTTCCAGGGATTGAATTTAGCTCATTTGTCAAAAATTATTTGGCTGTATATAAGTGGATTGATTTCTGGGGATTCTATTCTGTCCCATTGGTCTACATGCCTATTTTTGTGCCAGTACCAGGCTGTTTTGATTAGAACTGCCCTGTAGTACAGCATGAAGTCTGGCATTGTGATGCTTTCAGCTTTCTATTGTTGTTGTATAAGATTGCTTTAGCAATTTGCATTCTCTTTTGTCTCTGTATGAATTTTAGCAGTTTGTTCTAGATCTGAGAAGAATGTCATTAGTAGTTTGATTGGGATTGCATTGAATCTGTAAATTATTTTCAGTAGCATGGACATTTTGATGATAATAATTCTTCCAATGGGGCTGGTGCTGTGGCATAGTAGGCTAAGCCTCTGCCTGCGGTGCTGGCATCCCATATGGGTGCCAGTTCATGTGTTGTGTGCTCCTGTTCCATTCCAGCTCCCTGCTTTGGCCTGGGACAGTAGATGATGACCCCAGTGCTTGGACCCATGCAACCATGTGGGAGACCCAGAAGAAGCTCCTGGATCCTGGCTTCAGATCAGCCCAACTCTGGCTGTTGCAGCCATCTGGGGGAGTGAATCAGCATATGGAAGACCTTTCTATCTCTCCCTCTCTCTTTCTGTAACTCTGACTCTGAAATAAGTAAATAAAATATTAACAAAAATTCTTCCAATCCATGAACATGGAAGAGTTTTCCTTTTAGTGTGTCTTCTATTTCTTTATTTAATTTTTTATAATTTTCATCATAGAGATCTTTCACCTCCTTGATTAAATTTATTACAGGATATTTAAACCTGTAGCTATTATGAATGAGACGGATCTTATAAGATCTTTTTGAGCCATGATATTATCTCTGTATACAAAGGCTATTGATTTTTGTCTGTTAATTTTATATTCTGCAACTTTACCAAACTCTCTTACGAGTTCCAATAGTCCCTTAGTGGAATAATTTGGTTCTCCTATATTTAGAATCATGTCATCTGCAAACAGGAATAGTTTGATTTCTCCCCTTCCAATTTGTATCCCTCTGATTCCTTTTTTATACCTAATGGCTCTGGCTAAAAATTCCAGGACTATCTTGCCTGGTTCTGGATCTTACTGGAAATGCTTCCAACTTTCTCCCATTCAGTATGATGTTTTCTGTGGGTTTGTCATATATTGCCTTGATTGTGTTGAGGAACATTACTTTTTTAAAAAAAATTATTTTATTTGCTTGAAAGACAGAGTTATAGAGAGGTAGAGACAGAGAGAGAGGTCTTCAATCCGCTGTTTTGCTCCCCGATGGGCTAAAACAGCCAGGAGCTACTTCCAGGTCTCCCATTTGGGTACAGGGGCCCAAGGTTTTGGGCCATCTTTTTCTGCTACCCCAGGCCATAACAGAGAGCTGGATTGGAAGTGGAGCAGCCACAACTACTGGCACCTATATGGGATGCCAGAGTTTCAGGCCAGGACTTTAACCCGCTGCACCACAGTACCAGCCCCAAGGAATGTTACCTTTGTAACACTGTTTAACATGTTTATATCTCTCTCTCTGCTTAGATTTTTCTACTCACCTGTGTTCTTTTGATTCATCTAATTATTGATTTTTAAGCTTAATGATAATATTTTCATTTTCAAAATTTTCTTTAAACCTAATCTATGTTACTTTAATGATATCATGCTTTTTATAATATTTTTAATTCATTGTACAAGTAAACATGCCTATTGTGTAGACTAACAGTGAGATGGACTTTACCAAGAGATTTTTGCAGCACAACTAACAAGAGCTTGGGCAGCAGCATTGTTAAAATGGATCAAGGTCAATTTCTGTCATAAGTAAGAGGAAAAAGGAAAAATTTCCTTTTTGAATGCCTTCTTGGTTTTTTGGTTTATTTTGGCTTATTCTTCTTGAGGGCAGTTTTTTAAGATGTAAACTGTGGGGTCTACAGTTCTAATAACCATCATGCGCAAGTCCCAGGTCATATCTCCTATTTCTGGATTGACATGAAATTAAGGGTCTTGGTTATGGGAATTAGCTAATATAACTTCTACTCTGATTCTAAGCTTCACAACCTGTGCTAACCAGGGTTTCTTTCCTCTTCAAATTTCATTGATTTTTCATGTACCCAGTTATGAATCTTAAGAAATGCTTGTTATATCTAGTCCAACACATATTGGGCTTTTGTATTAGAAGTTCTTTCAGGTCACTTGTCCATTATATTGTTGAAGACAAAGTTCACCATTATTTTTAAAGACTCATTGAAAAATCATTTTAAGGTATTCAATGAAGCATAAATTATTTTTATCACATTTAGTTGAAAAAATAATATTTTTGAGGGACTGAATGTAACAAGGAGTGGACTTTTTATAAAAATGTTACTTACAGATTAAGGTACTATTTTCTAAATGTTTAAATATTTGAAAGCTTACGCTTAGAGAACTTGTATCCAGTAAATTTGAAGGGAAGAAGAGGACAAGAGGACCCATAGAACAGGAATAATTTTTGGATAATGAAGAGAAGGCTTAGTCTATCTTTCAAGGGAACTTGTAAAAATAGGAAGTGAGAAGAGAGGATAATATTGGAGACAGTATTAGTTTATTTCCTGTTTGATTTCAAGATAACCATATTTATATTTTATTTGGTTTAGTAAGTAGAAAGGAGCAAAAGAGCTTTGGTCAGCGGGAAGTATTTTGGGGGCTGGCATTGTAGCACAACAACTTAAGCTGCCACTTAGGATACTGGCATTATCCTGCATCAGAGTGCCAGTTGGAGTCCCAGACACTCTACTTCCAATCCAGCTTCCTACCAATGCATCTGGAAAAGTAACAAGTGACGGCTCAGTTGCTTAGCCCACTGCCACCCATGTGGGAAACTAGGATGGAGTTCCTGGCTCCTGGCTTTGGCCTGGTCCAACCCTGGCTGTTGCAGCCATTTGGGGCGTAAACCAATAGATGAAAGGTCTCTCTGTTTCTTTGTCTTCCTCTCTCTCTGTCACTCTGCCTTTCAAATAATCTTTTTCTGAAAAATAAAGTATAAAAGATGGATTATTTTTTTGATACCTCTATAATCCATTCAATTACTAGGAGTTACTTTTATTTAATGATTTAATATTAATATTTTCTAAAGGAATTTTCTAGTGGATTTTCATTAATGAGAACATCATATGCTCTGCACTAGACTGGAGCTTTATCTTTCATGAGGCATATCTTCCTAAAATTATTTAAATTTACTTCTGCATCATGTACCTGGCACATTGTGAACACTGAGTATTTGTTGAATGCAAGAATGAGTGATTCTGTTGCATAACTTTCAAAATGAGAGGTTCTAGCTTTTTAGAGAGACCTCATCAAGAGATTTTTGCAGCATAATCAAGAAGGGGAAATTTTGCAGCAGCATTATAGCACTGGATCTCTGGGTTCTAAGAATATAACAGATTTGGGGAAAGGTAGAGAAGATTTCAGGACCACTAGATATTGACACAGTATATTCTTGAGGTTTTGTCCATAAAATATTCAGAAAAACAAAATACTATTTGTTGATCATGGACAGAGTGGTGCACTTGAAAGAGCATGGACTGTAGAATCAGACTGCAAAACTACAGTGATCATTCACCATCATTGTTATATCCACAAAATAAATTATATTTCTTTTGCTCCAGAAGAACAGTATCACAGTACAACTCATCTTAAACATCATAAGGACTAACTTCTGCCTTCAGAGAGCCTTCATGATAGTATTTTAAGTTGAGAATGCCTATATATATATATATATATATATATATATATATATATTTGCAAGGGAGGAAAAAAAAAGATTGACCAAATCAAAATGGACTATATTAATGTAATTGAATAGCCTAGAGTGAGATGATGGGACTTGAATTGTGAAATTCACACAATGTCAATGGGATTCAGTTCCCTCTATTTTTTAGTGCTACTTAGCTTTGTGATCGTACTTGTATTGACTCACTGCTCTGACATGATGTTTCATCATTGCTGCAGAATAGCTGCCCCATTGTCATTACTTCCATTGTTCATAACGTCAGGCCAAGTGGAAAAGAATGTAAATCTTTCCAGTAGCTTTCACTCAAGACCCGAGATTCGTTTTTCCTGGCTTTGCTTAGGTCACATTCAAACCTAATAAATGGCAAGAAAAATAAATATTAGGGATTAGGAATAGCATACACACACACTCCAATGCACGGATGTGGCAGAACTGTCTCCAGTGAGAGACGAGAGCATGACTGAAAGTGATGCAGATCAAAATACAGAAATGTCTTTGCTATCTGAAGACAATATTGTCCATTACTCTTAGACGAATTGGCCATTCCTCTGCCTTAATCTGTGCTCTCAAATGTTTATTTCTTTTTTTTTTTTTTTTTTTTTTTTTTTTTTTTTTTTTGACAGGCAGAGTGGACAGTGAGAGAGAGAGAGACAGAGAGAAAGGTCTTCCTTTGCCGTTGGTTCACCCTCCAATGGCCGCCGCGGTAGCGCGCTGCGGCCGGCGCACCGCGCTGTTCCGATGGCAGGAGCCAGGTGCTTCTCCTGGTCTCCCATGGGGTGCAGAGCCCAAGCACTTGGGCCATCCTCCACTGCACTCCCTGGCCACAGCAGAGAGCTGGCCTGGAAGAGGGGCAACCGGGACAGGATCGGTGCCCCGACCGGGACTAGAACCCGGTGTGCCGGCGCCGCAAGGCGGAGGATTAGCCTGTTGAGCCACGGCGCCGGCCTCTCAAATGTTTATTTCTATATTAATGTCTTCCTCTTGCCCAAAAAGTAAGATAAGTGGATTCCTATCTAATGCTAAGTTCCAGATCTCTGGAAGATGTGTAGATCATCTTCATCAATTCAAATTTAGATCCCCATTATCTATATATAGACAAATGATAAAAATGTCTATTCTGCACATACTCTGCAAATAAAATGATGGAAACAGTACATAATTATTATAATAATGGAGGAATGTGAAACGGAACAGAGGTTATCATAGGTTATATAATAGTTAGCATTTGTTTAAGGGGGAGTAACAAGGAATTAATGACCTGGAAGAGCATTGGGTTGTTGGATTAGCATGCTTGGCAGCCTCCAGATGTCTTCCTGAAAGGACCTTCCCTTTCTATGATCCTTGATGGCTACATATGAGGCAACCTTTAGAAAACATGCTCCAAGCACAGAGAGATCATAAATTAGAGCTTTGCAAACCGTCTTGTAAAGCTGCTTACACTTCATCACAGTAGTTCACATGCTTCTGTCCTGTTAGACTTTAAGCACTTTGAGAGCAGGAACTGTATTTTATTTGCCTTTTCTGCCCAAAATAAAGCACTGTGATAGGTATGAAATGAACAGTAAGTTCTTGCTGGAATAACTGATAAATGGATTAGCTAGTGATTTGAATAATAGAGCTAGACAGACTCCAGAGACATGACCTGGTCCTTCTGCATTTTCAGAAAAATAAATGTTTAAATGTTGACCATAAGTGAAATAATTAGTTTTGGGGAGTATGAAGTTGACCATGCATTATTTCACATGAAATTAAATCTTCTCTTGGAATAACTATGTTTGATAAATAGCAACACCTTGTACAAGGGTCCAGATAAGATTTGTCCTATATAATGATCTTGAAGATTTTGAGTTACCTTGAGAAAATACATTTACTTTTTATTCCCAAGTCAGTCAAATATCTAATACCAAATAAAGATTTAATCACCTACACCTCCATGGGGCTATTAAATTTAGTTGATGTTTGAAATTACCTTCTTTTTCTTTATTGTAAAGATCTGCGAGTAATTGCCCTCTTATAAATTCTACACACACACACACACACACACAGCTTATTTATTACTTATTCTTTCCACAAAGGTCATAGCAAATTGAATAAGATTTCCATCTCTTTCATTATTTTAGTAAATCTATGTCTGAGTTAGGAGGCTGGATGCTGCCTTGAATGGCCTTCACACAATGACCATTTTAATCTCGTCCTCTCCTGCTTGTTAACAATTATGCAGCCCTCTGGGAAGTCAGCAATGTTCTGCAAATTCTTTTCTGGCCTTTTGTATAGATAATTTTCTAATTTTTATTACTTCTTAAGATATTCTTTCCTTTAGAAACAAAGTTTAATGTAAAGCGATGTCCCCAAACTTATTTATGAAGTATTTTTATGGTTTTGGCAAAATCCTGGAGGCTGCTGTGTCTTTAATACATTTTTTATTAAAAATTAATTCACATTTTCACTTAAATATCATAGTTAAGGAGTCTTTATCACCTTCACCAAATGTGGAAACAATCTCTTTTCATGGGTAGGTTACTATAATAATTAATTCAATAGAAGCAAATAAAAATAATTAAATTCTGTCAATGTATCATTGCTTGCTAAAGTAGTGAAACTTGAGATCTAATTTTTTAATATGAGAAAATAAAAATTAGTTTATATTAAAGAGATGTTAAATAATTTTCAGCTTTAAATGGAGATTTCTTCTTTGACAGTGTTAGGTTTGAAAAAAGATAAACTAATCTTGTTTTCTGTTGCTAAAACAAAATATCTGAGACTGAGCACTTTTTGAAGAAAAGAGGTTTATTTGACTCACACTTTGGGAAATTGAAAGTCCAAGATTAGGTGGCTTCATCTATTTGGCCTCTGGTTAGGACCTCATGGCACATGGCATCACCGTGTTGGTTGTGCATGCAGAGGTGGGTACACAGAGAGAAAGGAAGCCAGAGGAATTCAGGGACCAGGTTTATTCTTCCTATTACAAGCCAATCTCAGAGGAACTAACTAGTATCTTCTGAGAAATATATGTATGTATATATATATAGTTATGTATATATAGAGTTATATATAGAGAGAGTTATATATGTAAATAGTTATATATATGCACATATTCATAATAGAAAGTAAAAATAATTTTTGAAATACAAAATTTGCTATGCCTTGTTACACATGAAATTATACATAATAACTATACTGGGGTCAGGTTTTTAGTCCCTGAAACCTGGGGGCAGATCATCTCCAAATCATTGCAGAAAACATGTTCACCCTCTGAGTTATTATTCTCAGGTTTCCTGCTATCAAATGTGTCTATTGTTACTTACAGTATGTCTATCACCAGTGTTAATTCATACTCCCCTTTAAACTATTTCCCTTATGGGGAAATAATTTCAAAAAAACTTTGGTATATATTCTACATTGTATTTGTATGTGATGTTTGTACCATTAGCATACAAGATATCAAAGATTATAGTTTATTTAGGTATAAAAGTTTCATTGTAGACTAGGACCTCAAATAATATTTTATGTGTACTATATTTTACGTAAACATTTTCCTCAACTGTCTGATTTAACTGGTTGGTTTCCATTGAAATATCTACACTATTCCATATCAAGAAAATTTAATATTGACTCATTTTCAATAGGGACAACAAAATTTAATTATTTTTAATCAGTTTCTGTCCTTAAGTCTCTTCCTTCTCCATTTCATCCTCTTCAGCCCAAACGCTATATGTTCTCTACCCAATGGCTAGATGGCCTTCTATGAAATTTGATAAAAATTTTGACTCTGCTTTAAAACCTTCCAAAATTTTCCTATGAATAAAAGTCCAAATGTGTGCCTTCACCTGAAGATCTCCCATGTTCCAGCCCCTATCTATTTCCTGGTGTCTCTGTCTTCTAGCTCACTAGGTAGGGCCACGCTGGCTTCCTTTCTGTCTTTTCAAGTATGCCAGGATTTTTCCTCACTTCATATCTTCTTTTTTCATGTTACATTTTTCTTTATCTGGTTCTTTCTCTTCCTTAAGTCACAGGTTATATGTCTTTTAGGTTATCCCTGTATACCCTTTATAAGTGGGTCATGTCCTCATGTAGTACTTTTATTCCTCTTTATGCTTAATACTTGAGTTCTAACTATCCATCTATTTGCATTTCTTCTATCCCCAGAAACCTTTTATTTAAGGTATATAATCTTCATGTATTTCATAAATACAACTTTAAGAACATAGTGATTATTTCCACCTTACCCGTCCTCCCACCCATACTTCCACCCTTCTTCCTCCTCCCTCTCCTATTCTCATTCTTATTTTTTACTAAGATCTATTTTCAATTAGCTTTATACACATAAGATTAACTCTGTACAAGGTAAAGAGTTCAACAAATAGTATGAAAAAAACTGTTCCTCAACAGTCAAGGCAAGGGCTACTCAAAGTCATCGCATCAGATTCTAACCTCTATGAAGGCAGAGTTTAGGACTTTTAGTGATTGATTTCAAATGTCATTGCATTTGCTGTCTCAATAGCATGCATGGTACCAAAAAGCACTTAATAAATATATATTGAGTAAATGACTCTTGAAGAGTTGTTTTATTTGCTTTGTAGCCTTCCCTGATGATAATCTCATTTTCAAGTAATTACTTTGTTAAGAAAGGAGAGTATGCTGTGTTCAGTATTCAGAAAGAGTAAACAATTGAATAAAAAGCTGCCTCTAGTTCAGAACGGTGCTTAAAACTAATTGTAGTAACTGAGCATAAGGGGCAGCATAAACATCAAAGACACACAGTTTTGCAGCATCAAAAGCAAGGCAGCAATACTGTTTTAAATCTTCCCTAATGATCTCCTTATAATTATGAATCCTTAAGAAGAAATTCAATTGCTTCCTATGTTTAAAATCTGCTTAACTATGCTTAATTCTTTCTCTTTGGCTCATCTTCAGATTCTGAAACTTCCTTTGCCTAACTGGAATTGCATCTGGACTTAGAGGGTAAATGATTATTATGCATTTGTAGGTGTGAGAACCAGCTCCTTGTTAAAATCCTAATTCATCATATATATGATTTATAAAAGGATAAACAAAATTTTGAAACCACAGCTTTAGCGTTTGCACTTGAACCTCATCTTCACTGTTGATCACATTTTTTATGTATATATTACCTCATTAATAAACTGAATATATTTATTCCTTATTTTCCAGTTTCTGTATAGGCCAGGTTTAATATTTATGGAAAGCATATGCAAAACATATACAGACTGTTTTGTAAAATGCAAATTTATCATATATTTTCTATAACTATATGAGGGTCATAAAAAAGTTCATGGAAAAATCATATAGCAAAAAGAGTTATGTATGGATTTCAAAATATGTTTGTACTATGCAATAAGCATTTAGCTTAGAGGTTAAAATACTGCATTCTAAATGGGTATACGTAGATAAGATTCCAAGCTCTGACTCTAGACTTAGCTTCCTGCTAACGTAAACCCTGGGAAGCAATGGTGGTAGCTGAAGTAATTTAGTTATTGCTCATCACATGGGAGATCTGGGAAGTATCCCAGGCTCCTAAGTCAGCCCTGGCTCAATCCCAGTCTTGGCAGGCATTTGAGGACTGAATCATTGTGTGGGAGCTGTCTCTATTTCTCTGTCTCAGAAAATTGTCTCAACTTTTTGTTTCTATGTACTTCAAAATATTAAATTAAATTAAATTTGCATCAAAATAAACTTACCTATTAATTCTATTTTCTATGACCTTTTTTGTTGTTTTTTAATAGAAAACTTTTATTTAATAAATATAAATTTCATAAGTATAACTTTAGGATTATAGCAGTTCTTCCCCCAATACTCACCCTCCCATCCCCAAACCATCCCACTTCCTACTCCATCTCCCATCCCATTCTTCATTAAGATTCATTTTAATTATCTTTATATAGAGATCAACCCTATACTAAGTAAAGTTTTCAACAGTTTGCACCCACACAGACACACAAACTATAATGTACTCTTTGAAGTCTAGTTTTACCATTAATTCTCATAGTATAACACATTAAGGACAGAGGTCCTACATGGGGAGTAAGTGCACAGTGACTCCTGTTGTTGATTTAACAATTGACACCCTTATTTATGACGTCAGTAATCACCAGAGACTCTTCTCAAGAGCTGCCAAAGCTATGGAAGACTTTTTGAACACCTTTTGGGTATGAGTAATATGTATGTATATTACAGAAATAACCTTACACATGAGGAACTAAAGGAAAAAAGTCTTGAAGAATTAAGCAAACTTAGTCGATTCTTTTTTTTAAATCTTTTATTCAGAAAATATAAATTTCCAAGGTACAATTTGTGGATTACAATGGATTCCCCCCCCCCATAACTTCCCTCCCACCTGCAACCCTCCCATCTCCCACTCCTTCTCCCATTCCATTCACATCAAGATTCATTTGCAATTATCTTTATATACAGAAGATCGATTCAGTATATACTAAGTAAAGATTTCATCAGTTTGCACCCACACAGAACATAAAGTGTAAAATAATGTGTCAGTACTAGTTATAGCATTAATTCACATTGAACAACACATTAAGGGCAGAGATCCCACATGAGGAGTAAGTACACAGTGACTCCCATTGTTGACTTAACAATTTGACACTCTTGTTTATGGTGTCAGTAATCTCCCTAGGCTCTAGTCATGAGTTGCCAAGGCTATGGAAGACTTTTGAGTTCGCCAACTCCAATCTTAGTTAGATAAGGTCATAGTCAAAGTGGAAGTTCTCTCCTCCCTTCAGAGAAAGGGATCTCCTTCTATGATGGCCCGTTCTTTCTACTGGGATCTCACTCACAGAGATCTTTCATTTAGGTTTTTTTGTTTGTTTGTTTGTTTGTTTGTTTTTGTCAGAGTGTCTTGGCTTTCCATGCCTAAAATACTCTCATGGGCTCTTCAGCCAGATCCAAATGCCTTAAGGGCTGATTCTGAGGCCAGAGTGCTGTTTAGGGCATCTTGTATTCTATGAGTCTGCTGTGTATCCCGCTTCCCATGTTGGTTCGTTCTCTCCCTTTTTTTATTCTATCAATTAGGATTAGCAGACACTAGTTTATGTGATCCCTTTGACTCTTAGACCTATCGGTATGATCAATTGTGAACTGAAATTGATGACTTCGGCTAGTGAGATGGCATTGGTACATGCCACCTTGATGGGATTGTATTGGAAACCCCCGGCACATTTCTAACTCCACCATTTGGGGCAAGTCCGATTGAGCTTGTTCCATATTGGACGTATCCTCCCTCTCTCTTTCCCACTCTTATATTTAACAGGAATCACTTTTCAGTTAAATTTAAATACCTAAGAATAATTGTGTGTTAATTACAGACTTCAACCAATAGTATTAAGTAGAACAAAAACAAAAAATATATACTAAAAGGGATAAAGTATTAAATTGTACATCAACAGTCAGGACAAGAGCTGATCAAGTCACTGTTTCTCATAGTGCCCATTTCACTTCACCAGGTTTCCTTTTTGGTGCTTGGTTAGTTGTCACCGATCAGGGAGAACATATGATATTTGTCCCTTTGGGACTGGCTTAATTCACTCAGCATGATGTTTTCCAGATTCCTCCATTTTGTTGCAAATGACCAAATTTCATTGTTTTTGACTGCTGTATAGTATTCTATAGAGTACATATCCCATAACTTCTTTATCCAGTCTATTGTTGATGGGCATTGGTGTTGATTCATGTCTTAGCTATTATGAATTGAGCTGCAATAAACATTAAGGTGCAGACAGCTTTTTTGTTTGCCAATTTAATTTCCTTTGGGTAAATTCCAAGGATTGGGATGGCTGGGTATTAATGCAGGCTTATATTCAGGTTTCTGAGGAATCTCCAGACTGACTTCCAAAGTGGCTTTATCAGTTTGCATTCCCATCAACAGTAGGTTAGTGTCCCTTTTTCTCCACATCCTTGCCAGCATCTGTTGTTGGTAGATTTCTGAATGTGAGCCATTCTAACAGGTTAAGGTGAAATGGAAAAATCTTCCATGCTCATGGATTGGAAGAATCAACATCATCAAAATGTCCATTCTCCCAAAAGCAATTTATACATTCAATGCGATACCAATCAAAATACCAAATACATTCTTCTCAGATCTGGAAAAAATGATGCTGAAATTTATATGGAGACATAGGAGACCTCAAATAGCTAAAGCAATCTTTCATCTTACACAAAAATCCACTCAATATGGATTACAGACCTAAATCTACGACCCGACACCATCAAATTATTAGAGAACATTGGAGAAACCCTGCAAGATATAGGTACTGGCAAGACTTCTTGGAAAAGACCCCGGAAGCACAGGCAGTCAAAGCCAAAATTAACATTTGAGATAGAGAAGTTTCTTTATTTCAAAAGAAACAGTCAGGAAAGTGAAGAGGCAACCGACAGAATGGGAAAAAATATTTGCAAACTATGCAACAGATAAAGGGTTAATAACCAGAATCAACAAAGAGATCAAGAATCTCCACAACATCAAAACAAACTACCCCTTAAGAGATGGGCCAAGGACCTAAACAGACATTTTTCAATGAGTAATCCAAATGGCCAACAGACACAGGAAAAAATGTTCAGGATCACTAGCAATCAGGGAAATGCAAATCAAAGTTGATTCTAAGATATATTAATTAACATGTAAACTAAATTAATGCTTTATCTATTGTAGCATTAATCAACAAAGTATGGCTAATCTGGACCCTGGTAACATCTATTCATTTATTTTTAAAAATTTTTTATCGATTTATTTATTTATTTGGAAGTCAGAGTTACACAGAGAGAGAAGGAGAGGGAGAGAGGGAGAGAAGGAGGGGGGGGGTCTTCCACCTGCTGGTTTGCTCCCCCAATTGGTTGCAACAGCCGGAGATGTGCCAATCCAAAGCCAGGAACCAGGAGCTTCTTCTGGGTCTCCCATGTGGGTGCAGGGGCCCAAGGACTTGGGCCATCTTCTACTGATTTCCGAGGCCATAGCAGAGATAGATCGGAAGTGGAGCAGGTGGGACTCGAACCGCCACCCATATGAGTTGCTGGATCTGTAGGCAATGGCTTTATCTGCTAAGCCACATTGCTGGCCCCACGTACATTCATTTAATATAATCTAAGGCTGCTTTTTTTTATTAGAACACAAACTTGAATAGTTTTGTCAAGGTCATATGCTCAATAATGCTTAAAATCTTTATTTTTTATGAGAAGTTTATTTATTTATTTACTTGACAGGGAGAGTTACAGACAGTGAGAGAGGGAGACAGAGAGAAAGGTCTTCCTTCCGTTAGTTCACTCTCCAAATGGTCCCAACAGACAGAGCTACGCCGATCTGAAGCCAGGAGCAGGTGCTTCTTCCTGGTCTCCCATGTGGGTTCAGGGGCCCAAGCACTTGGGCCATCCTCCACTGCTGTCCCAGGCCACAGCAGAGCTGGACTGGAAGAGAAGCAACTGGGACTAGAACCTGGCACCCATATGTGATACTGGTGCTGCAGGTGGAGGATTAACCCTAGTGCGCCACGGTGCCTGCCACAAATCTTTATTTTTTTTTTTTACAGAAACAGATGATTAACACACATTGTAATATGTTTTTATATCCATAATGAAAAGATAGGCTATTAATTTTATATCTGTCATTTTAGTGGGAACATGGGAATATCCTTTAACTTCACTTCATGTTTTTACTCTTTGTGTTCTTTCTTTCTGCAATTTATTTTATGAGCCAACTCCCTCTTAGTTACTGTTGGAAACTGATAGATCTAGCTTCTCCTTTTGCTTCTGTTACAACAGGATGATAGGAAGCAGAATTTCAGGGTGAAGTGCTGAAAGAATGAGACACGCTTTTCTGTCTTTTCTTTATCCCTACCCTAATGTTCAGACCAAGCACTTGCCAATTATAACTTTTCCTTAGACTCTACCCCAAGGTGTCAACCAAGAAAATCAGAGGCCTGGCATTTCTATTTAACTCAGAAAAATTGTTTTCTCAGTCCTTTCTGTCTACAAAAGTCCCATCTTACTGTCCAGAGGTGATATTCAACATTTTTACACATTGTCACTCATGACATATATCTGTATTTGCACTGATAAAATAAAATTTAGACATGGTCCACTTCCCAACTTGAATAGATGAAATCCCATCACTTCCTCTCCCACTTTACCAAAGCATATCAGAATACAAGGGAGATTATTTATTATAGCCCTAATGATCAGTAAATAATAATTTATTAGTAAATTATATGGAAATATTGATAATTAAACTATCATTAATAAAAAATATTTGCTCCATCACTCATAGCTGATTCTAACACACAAGCTAGCTTAACAAAGTGTTGGAAGATAAGTAAACTAACAAGAAAAGCAGAAACCTTAAGAGATTCATAATAGAAAATTTTGTTTGTTTCTTCATTATAAGTTGTATTAAAAATGAATTTAAGAAGAAAAAATTCAAAGCAAACAAAATATAATTTTATTTAACGATTTATTTACTTATTTGAAAGTCAGAGTTACACAGAGAGAGGAGAGGCAGAGAGAGAGAGAGAGAGAGAGAGAGAGAGAGAGGTCTATCTACCCAATGGTTCACTCCCCAATTGGCTGCAACAGCTGGAGCTGCACAGATCCAAAGCCAGGAGCCAGGAGCTTCTTCCTGGTCTCCCATGCAGGCGCAGGTGCCCAAGGACTTGGGTCATCTTCTACTGCTTTCCCAGGCCACATCAGAGAGCGGGAACAGAAGTGGAGTAGCCGGGTCTCGAAATGGCGCCCGTATGGGATGTCGGTGCTTCAGGCCAGGGTGTTTACCCACTGCACCATAGCGCCGGCCCCAGCAAACAAAATATCTTAAAAAATCCTTTTGGATTTTATTTTAGGAAGAGTCAAATAGAAATAAAAATGTAAAACTGAGTTACTTTATTTCTGAGTAATTTGAAAGAGAAAAAAAAAAATCCAGGTTAGAATTCAAAGGTAACGCTGTCATACATCTTACAGCCTGATCTGTCCTTGGGCTGAAAAGAAAATGAAAAACAGTGTGTGGTAAATGACCACTGAAGTATTTCCAACACACCAAAACACCAGTAGGCCTTAATTCTTAGTGATCATCTCTTCCAACCTCCCTTCCTCAGCTTCAATTCTTGTAATTTCTACATCAGACTGAAGCTGATGGGTTGATTCTAAGCACCAGGTAACTAAGCATGAGATTGGAAGGAAAATTTCCTGTTCTGCTGTGGGAAACAGGAGGAGTGTTCCTGGCATTTCTTAAAGAATCAGTTAACTATAGTTTCCTGGGAATTCTTGTTATGCAGAATTTATACTTGCCACAGTTTATTCTAGTATCTTGGCATATTGTGGGTTAAATTTGTTTCTCTGGTTGACAGAGAATAAATCACCATGGAAATCATTATGACGCTAATAAAATGCATTTAAACAACCACCCACAAAATGAATTTTGCAATAATTCTTTGACACCTTAGAGATTGAACTTACATTTTGGTTTCATTTTGAAAATTTGGTTTACAGAGTGGTTAAGACCGAGGATGTCAGTCTCAGATGCTACCCAAGTCTGTTTATTTAGTCACACAATGATAACCATCATAACAAAAGCCTTTTATTGGTAGATTCATCTATAGATTCAGCTTTCTGATGTAAGTTATGAGATGCAAACACTCTTTTATTCATTTTAATATGAATAAGAAAATTTAGAATTGCACCTACATCAAGTGAAATACTTACCATTACATAGCTAGTAGACTTTGTAATACTTTTTTTCGTTTTGTTTTTCTCAGCATCTTTTTTCTTAGGAACTTCAAAGACAGACAAAATGATGTAGTGTACTTTATGGTATAACATTGTCATTAAGTAATTCTTAAATTTTTAATCTTAGCTTGATAAGTAGTTTTAAATGTTGTCCAAAATGATGACTTTTGTAATTTTTGAAATATTTATTTATTTTCATCTTTCTTGAAAGAGAGAGAATCATCCATCTACTGTTTAACTCCCAAAATGCCCACAACAGTCAGGACTAGACCAGGCCAAAGTCAGGAGCCAGGAAATCCATCCAGGTTGCAAGCAGGGGCCAATATATCTGAGCCATCATTTGCTGTCTCCCAAAGCACACATTAGCAAGAAGCTGGATTGGAAGCAGAGGTGCCAGGTATAAGGCTCAAACTGGCACTCTGATATAGGATTGTGAGTCTCAAGCACTAGTTTGACCCACTATGTCATGATGTCTGCCTCATGTCTTTGGAATTAATATGAATTACTCACTCTGTACTTGCTTCATTTGACATACATACTCATGTCTAAAATTTTAATAGCTTTCTGAGATAGTAGAAAGTAAATCAAATTGTATGTTATCATTAAAAAGCATCCATATGTGAATAGCTACTTTAAGAAGACTTATAATGAGATAACAGTTACATATTTTGTCTTTTTGTTTCTGACTTTAGTCAATGTGTGTCATATTTGTAGGTACTAAATTCAACATTTTTTAAAAATATAAGAATTTAAGCTATGGGTAAATATTATCATCCTTTATCTTGATGTATAATTGTATTTTTTTAATAACTAAATTTGTTAGAATATATTCAAAGAAATCAAATAACTTTTTAGATTAATAAAAATATTTTCAGATTTTTAGGGTATCTTTGCCTTTGGAACCAGACCAAGTTCAGAAGTAATTGGTACAGAGAGACAAAGAAGTTCAAGTGTAGGCTGGTGCCGTGGCTTAACAGGCTAATCCTCCACCTTGCGGCGCTGGCACACCAGGTTCTAGTCCCAGTTGGGGCGCCTGATTCTATCCCGGTTGCCCCTCTTCCAGGCCAGCTCTCTGCTGTGGCCCGGGAGTGCAGTGGAGGATGGCCCAAGTCCTTGGGCCCTGCACCCGCATGGGAGACCAGGAGGAAACACCTGGCTCCTGGCTTCGGATCAGCAAGATGCGCTGGTTGCTGCGGCCATTGGAGGGTGAACCAACGAAAAAAGAAAGATTTTCTCTCTATCTCTCTCTCTCTCACTATCCACTCTGCCTGTCAATAAAAAAAAAAAAAGAAGTTCAAGTGTAATTATAGATTGAAGATTAATTACTCCTACTATATTTGCTGTATGTCATATAGAGATATTCAATCCTGTATTTTGCAACAAAATGGCTGCAACTGGAAAACATTACTTAGTGAAATAAGCCAGTCCCAAAAAGGCAAATCTTATGTCTTCCCTGATCTGTGGTAATTAAATAGAATACCTAAAATGTAATCTTCAGGAGTGAAATTGACACTTTGAGCTTAATGATTGTTTATAGCCCTTGTCTCAACTATTGAGGAACAGTATGTTTTTCCTTCTTACTATTCGTGGAACTCTTTTACTTACTATAAGGTTAATCTTATGAGTACAAAGTAAACTGAAAATAGATCCTTGCAAATTTAAGAGTATGAGTAGGAGAGGGAGGAGGAAGAAGGGTGGGAGTGTGGGCAGGAGGGATAAGATAGGAAGAATCATTGTTTTCCTAAATCTGTATATAAGAAATACATGGGGCTGGCGCCGCGGCTCAATAGGCTAACCCTTCGCCTGCCATGCAAGCACACCGGGTTCTAGTCCTGGTCAGGGCACCGGATTCTGTCCTGGTTGCCCCTCTTCTAGGCCAGCTCTCTGCTGTGGTCCGGGAGTGCAGTGGAGGATGGCCCAAGTCCTTGGGCCCAGCACCCCATGGGAGACCAGGAGAAGCACCTGGCTCCTGGCTTCGGATCAGCGCGGTGCGCCGGCCTCAGCGTGCCAGCTGCGGCGTACCAGCTGAGGTGGCCATTGGAGGGTGAACCAGTGGCAAAGGAAGACCTTTCTCTCTGTCTCTCTCTCTCTGTCTACTCTGCCTGTCAAAAAAAAAAAAAAAGAAAGAAAGAAAGAAAGAAAGAAAAAGAAAAAAAAAGAAAGAAATACATGGGCCGGCGCTGCAACTCACTTGGCTAATCCTCAACATGCAGCACCGGCACCCCAGGTTCTAGTCCCGGTTGGGGAGCCAGTTCTGTCCTGGTTGCTCCTCTTCCAGTCTAGCTCTCTGCTGTGGCCCGGAAAGGCAGAGGAGGATGGTCCAAATGCTTGGGCTCTGCACCTGCATGGGAGACCAGGAGGAAGCACCTGGCTCCTGGCTTTGGATCAGCACGGCGCGCCAGCCATAGCAGCCATTTGAGGGGTGAACCAACAGAAGGAAGACCTTTCTCTCTGTTTCTCTCTCTCTCTCTCACTGTCTAACTCTGCCTGTCAAAAAAAGAAAGAAAGAAAAGAAATACATTAGGGGCCAGTGCCGTGGCTCACTTGGTTAATCTTCTGCCTTGTAGCGCTGGCATCCCATATGGGCTCCAGGTTCTAGTTCTGATTGCTCCTCTTCCAGTCCAGCTCTCTGCTGTGGCCCAGAAAGGCAGTGGAGGATGGCCCAAGTGCTAGGGCCCTGCACCCACATGGGAGACCAGGAGGCAGAGCCTGGCTTCTGATTGGTACAGTGCCAGCCGTGGTGACCACTTGAAGGGTGAACCAACATAAGGAAGACCTTTGTCTCTGTCTCTCTCTCTCTCACTGTCTAACTATCTGTCAAAAAAAAAAAAATACATGAAATTTGTATACCTTAAGTAAAATTAAAAAAAATATAACCTTGGTCTCCTCAGTTCCCCACACTCTGGCTGTGTGCTGGAAGCCAGGGCCTGGGCCTGCTATGGGTGCCCACAGCCTCAGATTGCACTCGTTTTAAACCACCCTGCTTTTTCCCTCCCAGACTCTCACTGCCATGTATGTACTGGGCTGCTGGTGGTGTGGAACTCTTTCTGTTGTTGGTAGTGGTGTGGTGGCAGACAGAGAGTGACAGCTGCTAGGGTGTGAGAGCCGAGGGAATCAGATGCTTCCCTTGCATCTTCAAGTCACGTGTTCCGCCAGTCAGGCTGCTGCCGGGAGCTGCTGTCCTTAGTGGAGAGCTGCTGACAGTCAGCCACCAAGGCCACAAATGCACAGGCCCTGTCCTATAGCCTCGGCTGCTGCCCAAGAGGGAACTCTTACATGTGGCCTGCACGGGTGCCAGGAATAGCTCCAGCCGAGAGTCATCACCCTGGTAAATCCTGTTTTCTATAGGAAATAGTCCCTGCAGCTCTACTTGGTGACAGATACCATGGCCAGAAACATTTTGGAGATGTTCTTCCACACACGGATGGGACCTGTTGTCCGTGTCAGCTTCTTTGATGCCAATGAGCTCCAGCCCCAGGTCTCCCATATCCCCAAAAAGCACTACTCTGGTATCTAGGGGCTAATGAAGCTGGTGCTGCTTGGTGCCCTGTCCCCTGGCCTGGCCCAGGACATTGTCCTAGGCACGGATATGAACATTGCCCTGACGTTGCAGAGCTGTAGGGAGGTTTTGCCATTTTTCTGACAAACAGGTGATTGATGTCCTGGAGAACCAGGACTGCTACCTGAGCAACATCTGGAAGAATCGTTGGTCCTGGTATGCTTTGAGCTGGGGATTTAACTCAGCTGTGATCTTGCTGTGGCTAGAGTGGCAGCCTCTGGCTAGGAGCAGATGAGGAAGCTGATAGCCAGGTGGGAGCTCCTCACCCTGTCCGCCTGCCAGCTCACTGGCAGACCAGGGCATCTTCCAGGCTGTCATCAAAGAGCCGGTACAGCCCCTTCCTGGTGTCTGGGAAGTTCAGCTTTGAGACTATATGCTGGCTGAGCACTGCTACTCTGAAGTTTGGAACCTGATGGTTCACATGAGAAAAATTTTGACTTTTCTGAGTTCTCTCACTTGGAAAATAGTGCTATCTTACTCTTATTGATTGGTTTGTTAAACAGGAATATATATATATTCCTATATATATATATATATATTCCTATATATATATATATATATATTCCTATATATATATAGTTTCAAGCTCTGTTTAAATAGAAATTTCACAAATGTTTGTTCTTTTTTCTTCTTCCTTCTTTCACCAACTTTTACCTTCATTATCCTTTTCAATCAACACATGATTCAAGTAACAAAGTAATTCTGGTAGGCGTTCTTACCAATATGATGAAGTTAACTGAGAAAAAGAAGGAACCAGTCAAAATGGATGCCAGCCACACACACACACACACACACAGACATACACACACATTTAGATCTCTGGTATATTCTGGCAGAATGTTATCCATTTTTTGTTGATAACGAAACTGAGCTTTCCAAATTTCAAGGTATTTACTGGAATTGTTTTTGGCGCTCTTTTCTCTCTCTTTTGTCTATCTCTTATTTGTCCTTCAAAACCTATATAACACAGTTTCTTCCTTTTCCCTTTTACTTCTTTTTAAAAAATATTTATTGATTTGAAAGGCATAGTTACAGAGCGAGAGAAATAGAGATAGAGTTCTTCTATCTGCTGGTTCACTCCCCACAGACCACAACCACCAAGAATCAGGAGCATCATCCGGGTCTTCCACATGCATACAGAGGTCTAAGAATGTAGGCCATACTCTGTTGCTTTCCTAAGAGAATTAGCAGGGAGCAGGATTGGAAGTGGAGTAGCTAGGACTCGAACTGGTGTCCATATAAGTTACCAGAGCTGTGGGCTATAGATTAACTTTCTGTGCCACAGTGCTGGCCTATCTTTCCCTTCTACTTCTGCTTCTGCCGGTCTGGGTCCAGTACCCTTCCTCTGTGTGCCCACTGATTCCTCTGTGTCTTTTTCATCATCTTTTTTCCTCTGTTACAATTTTCTGTGGACTTGTCCTACAATGTACCATACATTTCTTGAGGGAAAAGAACATATTAATGGTCTTTTTGCAGAGTTTGATATGTAATATGTTGAAATTGTTGACTGAAAGATCAAAAGTTAACAGTGGTTGAAAAACTGAGTTTTTTTTTATTTCACAGATAATTAGACAGTGAGAGAGAGAGAGAGAGAGAGAGAGAGAGAGGTCTTCCTTCCATTGGTTCACCCCACAAATGGCCGCTACGGCCGGAGCTACACTGATCCGAAGCCAGGAGCCAGGTCTTTCTCCTGGTCTCCTACGGGTGCAGAGGCCCAAGCACTTGGGCCATCCTCCACTGTCCTCCCAGGCCACAGCAGGAAGCTGGACCGGAAGAGGAGCAATCGGGACTAGAACCCAGTGCCCATATGGGCTGCTGGTGCTGCAGGTGGAAGATTAACCAAGTGAACCACGGCGCTGGCACCTGAAAAACTGAGATTATTCAGGGCTATATGTGAGAAAATCAAGGTATTCTTTAAATTAGATGTAAGGAACTAGGAACTGTTGATTTTTACTTGTGGATCAAGCTGGGGAGTCTGTGTGTGTTTGTGTGTGTGTGTGTGTGTTTGTGTAAGGACAAAGAACATTATTTTATTATTGATACTAGGGACTATAGCAATTCTTTATCATACCCCTAGTTTAGTATAATTGATGTATATAGAATTTATAGTACTAAAATAGACACAGTAATCCTTAGAGAAGAAAGGGCAAAGTTAACATTATTTGTAGAATGGGGCAGAATAAACCCTGTCCCTTTCTTCTGCTGATGGTGTTAACAAGAGTGAATAGTTAATATTACGTTGGGCTCATTCTTCCTGGGCTAGCACCAGAAAGGTAGCTCTCTCTACCTTCCCCAGGAAATTTTCCTGGGAAAGCACAGGAAGGGAGGTATTTTTAAAAATTTTTGTTGTTGTTGTTTTTGTGAGATTTTGATAATCTCATCTGATTCTCTGTGGGGGAAAAAAAGAGACGGATCGAGGACACTTCAATTAAAATTCAATAGAATTCTTTAGTTTTCTTGATTCTCAGTAGGCTTTTCTGCACAGAGAGCTGGGCACAGCACAGAGGAGTTACTTAGCCAAATCATCCAGAGTCCCTCGTCTAGTGGCACAATGATGCCATACATTTTGCATCCTCACAGGAGGCTGCCCTTGGCATGCACACTAGGGCCAGCTTTGAACCCACCCACACTTCATAATAACAGAACAACATTTGCTCAGAGATTGCACTTTGCCCTAGTGTTTTAATGATCATCCCTCAGTGCCTATGATAAACTTAAACATAATCGAAACAATTTTGACTTTAATTCAATGTTCTCTGTAGGAGAGGATGATTGAAGTTTAATTACAATTCTTTTATACTAAATATGTGTGCATTCTCCAGCATTTGATGTGATTCCTCCAAAATTTCCATCTCCACATCAGCCAATCAGTAGAACAGTCACATGTAGCCCAGTTAATTATAATGGAATGTGATGGTTTGGGGCTGTATTCCAAATAGAGCACCATGGTATCTATGAAAACAAGCTTCTAAAAAAACTAACAAGCCAAGGGCCTTTGTTCTATTTCAAATGTTTTGTTTTGCTTTGTTTTTCTCCCTTATGTAAATATGCTGAAGACTGAATAATAAAATCATGTTGTTATATAGCCTTTTTCTCCTTGTGCAGGCTCTTTTATTTCCCTTAATCTCTCCTCTCTCTCTCTCTCTCTCTCTCTCCCCTCCCCATATACATCAAGGAATAAACATCACAGTCGCTCTGAGACTCAGAAGTTCAAGACATGTTGTAGTACATGGTGGACTTCAAACATGCCCACCATTACTTTAAAAAAAATAAATTTCCCTGATATAGTTTATTTTAGAAATGTATGAGTGGTCAACTATGTATTGGTGATAGTAATCAGGCTTTATATTTATTTTGAGTCTCTGAAATCGTAGACCTGAATGCTATTAAATTACATTTTGTAGATTAAATCAATTCTTTGTAGATTACTACATCTGTTTTGTATCCATAAATGTGGAATGAGATGATATTGTATTCCCCAAACAGTAAAACACTGTGAGGTCAACCGAGAAGTCAAAGGAAGTACCAATCTGAATGCACCCAATAAGCATGTCAATGGGCAATCTCCAGGGGTGGAAGAAAGATGGGAACATTGCTAAGGCATTGGTAACATTATGAAATGGGCAAAAATATATTTCTGGAACTGGACTGATACAGGGAGAATACAATATTGAAAATATTTTGATGAACCACTTGGACTTGAAAGAGAGATTACAAGAAGTTTGCTTGAGTGGCAATACATAACCAATAAACTGCTTCTGAGGAATAGCTCTGGTTAACCAAAATATTTGTGTTTTTCTGGATGATGATATGAGAATTTTTCACAAAGCTGAAGTTTTCAGGAAAATAGAGCAGACCAAGCACCAAGGAGGTGCTCTTTCTTCTGTATCCGTTCTTGTCATTGTACTGCCTTATTTCTAAATGTCATGTGAGTATTTAAAGATTCCCAATTTACTGGGATACAATATTATGCACTGGACTCAGATCCTCACAAGTCTAGTCTTTCCTAGCTCAGTATATTCAACAGTTTAGCCCAAGGAAGGACTTAGATTGTGGTTGCAGAGAGGGACACAAAGGAACACTCTTTTTCCTCTAAATGAATGTAGTAAAGAGATCCCAAATCAGAAATGTAGATAGATTCTAAGCAGATATTAACACCTTCTTCCTCCCATTAGATCAAAGCATAAGGTAAAGTACCTCTGTAGAGGAAGAAGGTCCAATTACTACCCTGTGAAAGAAGTTCAATGGGGATAGGATTTGGGGATGAAGATAAGAATAACAAAATAAAATATTTAGGAATGAGAATTTCTGATAGGAATGATTCAATAATTAAATGTTGCAGAGGTTAGTTCATGTCACTGTAAGTGTGCTGGTCAAATTACTTTTTGAGATAAATGCATGCCATTGTTTTGGTAAAATAAAACCAAAAATTCACATTAAGGTGAATTTTTTCCAAATTTTTGCTTTGTGTATTGTTATGTCTTTATTAACCCCATGAATTAAAGTTATGATACAGATATTAATTATAGTGAAGGTACTGCATTGTATTATTATAATCTTTTACATTTTATAGATAATAAAGGAGATATTCTTATATGTTTACCCATACACACATTCATTTAGTATATGGGATTTAAAGTGGTGTGAAAATGAGATTTTAAAAAATATATTGCACTCTGGCAGATGTATCTATTTAATATTGGTCCTACTTTTGTGAAGCAACATATTTTTTAGCCATAATTAAATTTAATCATCTAATCACTGTATAAAATTATATAGTATATTCACATTAAACAGAATTATTTGATTGATCAATGTTATTAACTAAGTAGACTCATATATGTACATTCTTTTTATATTTTAAACACTTTTTCAGAATTTCACAATTGGTTTATAAGTCACACTGTTGCAGTTGCAGTTAAGGAAGTAATAAGATCATATGCAAATTGCTTTACCTTCTTCTCTACATATAGGAAAGCAAAACTTCTTAAGTAACAACTTTTAGGAAGGACAGCAGGAAACATCTTATGTAGCTTGTACTTGGCTTAGTGTCATCCTTATTTTCACCTTTACCTCAGTCCCAGGTGAGAGCAGACTTCCTGAAGGATTTTCCTGAGAGGCTAACGGCCTTGCAAAGCTAACCTAGGTCTCCAAAGGCTTTACCCCTTGACTTGTCATTTTCAACATTGAAGATTTATTCCTTTGAGTCTGGCAGACCTATCCCATAAGAGAAATTTATTGGCATGTAAATGTTCCTGGAAGAAATGATATCTTAAAATGTAATCTGCTGATGTTCTTAGGAATTGTTTCACTATTAGATGATTGAAGAAGTGAAACATACATTTTTCAAAAGAGGAAATTCAAATGGCCAAGAGACACTTGAAAATATGCTCAGGATCACCAGCCAACAGGGAAATGCAAATCAAAACCACTATGAGTTTTCACCTCACCCCAGTTAGAATAGCCCTCACACAGAATTCAGCAAACAATAAATGCTGGCAAGGATGTGGAGGAAAATGTACCCTAATCCACTGTTGGTAGAAATGTAAATTGGTGCAACCATTGTGGAAGACCACATGGAGGTACCTCAGAAATCTGAAAATAGACCTACCATATGACCCAGCCATTGCATTCCTGGAAATTTATTGAAGGGAAGTGAAATCCACAGATGAAAGAGTTATCTGTACCCCCGTGTTCATTGCAGCTCAATTCACAATAGCTAAGATATGAAATTAACTCAGATTTCCATCAACTGATGACAGGATAAAAATTATCATACACACGTGCACACACACACACACACTATGGAATACTGCTCAGCAGGAAAAAAAAAAACCCAAATCTTATCTTTTGCAGCAAAGTGGATGCAACTGGAAACCATTATACTTAGTGAACTAAGCCAGTCCCAAAAAGACAGATGCAATATGTTTTCCTAATAACTAATAGAGTACCTAAAATGAAATGTACTGGAGTGAAAGTGACATTTTGAGATTCAATGATTATTTGTTGCCTTTGTTTCAGCTGTTGAGGAATAGTTGTGTTTTTCTCCATACTATTTCTTGAACTCTTTACTTAGTGTTGGGTTAATCTTATGAGTATAAAGTAAACTGAAAATAGGTCTTTGTAAAAATTAAGAATGGAAATAGAAGAGGGAGGAGGAAGAAGGGTGGGAGTGTAAAAAGCAGGGAGGGTAGGGTGGGAATTATCACTATGTTCCTGAATCTATATTTAGGAAAGACATGAAATTTGTATACCTTCAAAAAAAATTCCGTCTCCTTCATGAAACTATCCCTGATGCCCTCAGACTGAACCTTCTCCTAATTCAATATCTGTTTTACACACCTCTGTGGAACACTTATCATATCTTGCCCATGTAATTGCTCATAAATATATTTCATTTCCCCTACTATATCATAAACTTAATGTCAACAACAACAAAGAGGTGAAACATAGGATGGACTTTAGAAGTGGAAAATGAGAGCAATATAAACTGGAGAAAAAGATGTTGGAACCACCAATGACAAAATATTATGCCCAAATTTTGTTTAAGGCCAACCATCTAACAACTTTACAGTTTTCAAATATGTGATAACTGGAATCTAAAAGGGCTAATATATAATTTGTGTATGTGTCCACAAGTTGGTAATTTAATTATTAAGCCTTTGCTATTTAAGTAAGTAGTACAATGTTTTTCTCCTTTTTCTAAATGAATATGTATTTATTTATCTGAAAGGCAGAGTTACAGAGATGGCAGGGTTCAGGAGTTGGAGAGGGGAGAGAGAGAGATTGATCGTCCATCCACTGGTTCACTCGCTAAATGGCTGCAACAGCTAGGTCTGGGCCAGGCTAAAGCTAGGACCCTAAAACTCTATCTGGGTCTCCTACGCCTGATGAAGGGGACCACGCACTTGTGTTATATTCTGCTGCTTTCTCAGGTGCATTGCTGGGAACTGGATTAGAAGTGAAGCAATTAGGGCTCCAACCACTGTCTGGATGGGACGCCAGCATCACAGGCCGTGGCTTAACCCTTTTTACCACAATGCCATCCCCAGTGTTTTTCTTCTTATGAAAATTTTCATTTATTGAGATTATTTTTTGGAACTTGTTTCTCTTGTTAGCCCTTGCCTTTCACACCTGTGCTCCCTGACTAAATATTTCCATAATCTGAACTAATCCATTTTCTTTATTGTACCTCTTGACCCATGAATAAAACTTACGTACCACTGAAAAATCTTCCTTGATCTTCATAGTCCTATTATGTTGCTCCATTCTCTTTGCTTTCACATCTTTTCATTTGATTTTTACCTTCTTAAAGGAAGGATTGTCTTCTTAAAACTCTAATTCCCTTATTTCTCTATCACTGGCAAAGCACTGTGTATTGATTTTAAAAATACACTTGAATTTAAATAATTTTTTAGAAAGCTACCTATAATCTTGTGATGGAAATAGGGCCCTGGGTGTTGAAATGTTAAGAAATGGAAGCTTCCTCTATTACTGGTGGGACAAAAAGATATAGGAAAACTCTTTTGACTTTTTTCTATATATAATCTCCTGACACTTGGCCCCAGATACAGGAACAGTGGTGGAAGTGTGAAACCAAAATGACAACAAAGCTACAAACATGTAGCTTTCAGGACAGAACATAAGAGAATGTCAGGGAAGTGGAAAGTGTAGCTGAGACCAGGGAGAGTGGTAGGATCACTGGAAGCAATCTAATAAGTTTGTGTATGATCTCATGGGCTTACTCTTAAATCGTGCATGCTTTGGTCTGATTGTAGTCAGCATGCCAAAGTCTTTGAGAACTGATCTAGGTGATGGAGCATTCTAAGGTCCCAGACAAGAAATTGAATTGTACTCACAAAGGGATAGTTTTGCATTCCATGCCCGTGACTTTAAAACTGAACTGATACTGAAATCACAGCCCTAACTTAAAGGACTTGAACATAATCTGGTTAACTGCCCATCAAACAAACAAAAAAAATCAATATTTCCCTATTTACTAAGATTAAAACAAGGCATATGGTCTCAAAGAAATTATGAATATATGGGGCCAGCACTGTGGCGTAGTGAGTAAAGCTGCCACCTGGGGTGCTGGTACCCAATATGGGGTCTAGTTCTAGTCCCAGCCTCTCCACTTCTGGTCCAGCTTCCTACTAATGGCCTGGGAAACCAGTGGAAGATGGCCTAAGTGCTAGTGCCCCTGCGCCTACATGGGAGATCTGGGAGAAGCTCCTGACTTCTGGCTTCTGATAAGCCTAGCTCTGGCTATTGTGGCCTTTTGTGAAATCAACCAATGGATGGAAAA
Source organism: Lepus europaeus (assembly GCF_033115175.1). Lineage (NCBI taxonomy): Eukaryota > Metazoa > Chordata > Mammalia > Lagomorpha > Leporidae > Lepus > Lepus europaeus. Next base: position 106,961,068 of record NC_084828.1, on the reverse strand, counting down.
TCAATCTCTCTCTCTCTCTCTCTCTCTCTCTCTCTCTCCTTTCTCAGTCTTTCCCTCTCTCTCTCTCTCCTCTCTAATTCTCCCTTTCAAATAAATGAATAAATCATTAAAAGATGAAAGAAATTATTAAATATAGCAGGAATAGCATACAGTATTAGTATTTGAACAATCGGGACTGTCTCAAGTTACAAGGAAAAAGGCAATCAGGAAATGCCAACACTAATACAACAAAGATGTTGAATTTAATTGACAAACATGTTAAAAGTACATGTCGTTAAAATGGTGCAGTGAACAATTGTGAATAGGTAGAAACTGTCAAAATAAAAAAAGGAATGTAGAAAAACTCAATGAGAGCTTTAAATCTAAAGAGCAAAATAACTGAAAAGCTCACTAGTAGACTGGAGAGAACAGTAGAATCAATAAAGCTGAAGACAGAACCACAAGAGTAACAAAATTTCTAACTAATCCATCAAGAGAAATTAGAAAAATTTTTTGAACTAAATGTAAATTTTTTTTTTTTTTTGCAATAGCAAGAGGAAGTTTATTTCATTTGCAAATGGGCCGTCTCAACAGCACCCTCTAGTGTAGTGCAGAGAGAGCGGCCCCAAACATTAGTTTTACAGGGTATTTAAAGCTTAAAACCACAACATTAGCATATTTAGTCGTGTTACAATTTCATTGGATATGTTAATGGTTACTGGTAAGGGGCTAGGGAAGGGGGTAGTGCGGGCAGTTTCTTAAGCAAGCAGGGCGGGGGATACAGAAGCAGAAAAAAAAGTGGTTACAGGGTTTCAATGAGACAATGGGGTGGGGGCATGCAGAAAATACCTTGCATACTTTTGCCGTCTGCCGGGACCCACAGATAAGGGGCGGTTGGGTGCTTCCCATGCCTTTATCTGGCGCCCTTATCTCAAACCACAGCTGCCTGCCCTTGACTTATGGTTTCGACCCAATTTCCAGGAAATGTTTTACTAGAGTTCCCTAAGATCCTAGTTTTTTAGCAGGTAAATTTTCAGAAGTCCTTCATTCCCCCCTTTTTGTTTTTTGACCAATTTTAATCTTAAAATTTTAGGGATTACCCTTAACCCCTGTCTTTATTATTTCTCTGTTCTTAGACTAGGACACAGAAATCATTAGTATTTGTCCGAGTCCAGTTGAGGCTGGGGGTTTTTAAGGAGATGGGTCTTGCTTCCCCACCTCTGCTCCTCTTGGAACAAAGGGCTTTTTGGATGTAAATAGAAAAACTTCTCTTGAAGGTCTGAAACAAAGGAAGGGAGCAGGGTGTTTGAGATGCAGATGCATATAAATGTCTCCTCTTTAGGCCTGTCACACACACATAAGCTCATAACTGACTTCCTACCTAACATTTCCCCCTCAAGAGGAATACCCAAAATTTTTTTGGGGGGATTATGGATGGAGTTCCGTCTTCTGTAACTTCTTCAAAGCTGGCATGTGGGCGTCGAGGGAGATTTGGGTATTTCCTCTTGCTATCTGTCTTATGGCGTGTGACAGTGGCCTTGTAAAGACTGTCCTGCTCAGTCCAGAGGGCTGCTCAGGTCGTCCAATGGAATGGGCTGGAAGCCTTGTCTGACGACCATTTGGAGTTTGACAGCCTTTACTCTGTTAGAGACAAAAGGAACAAAGGCATTAAAAACACACAGTCCAAAGAGAAGCAGCAAGATTACAGACATTATTGGGCCAAGGAGAGGAAATAGTCAGGATTTCCATGACCAGATTTCAGGCCAGAAATCCCAGCCCTGCTTGGCCTGGCCCTGGAGCTGTTTGGAATTGTCCAGGAAAAGTACAAATTTGGGTTTGTACCTGTCCAGTCTGATTGACTCAGAGACAACATTCCTCCTGGAGCATGGCACAGATACCCCCTGGAGCAGTAGTTAGTATGTTTAACACTTTTTTTTCTTATAACCTTTTGTGACTTTCACACACCCTCTTTAACTTACTTTAAACATTTTACCATTTCCATTCCAGTCTAGAGTAAACCAGCCATCAGGATAAAGTTATTGTTACAAACCATGTCCTTTCCTTATTTAAAAAGCTCTTTCCTTTTTAGCCCTTCTTACCAACAACACTCTTTTCTTTTAAACCTTTTTTACCAAGTACACACTTTTATACTTGATGTTTTCCATAGAGCCTGGTTGGCTCTTCTTACCTCACCAGAAGACTAAGGTTTCCATGCAGAGTGAAGATGCCTTAAAAATCCCTTGTGTGATCTAGAGCTCTGGTTAAGGCAATCAGTTCTGCTAGCTGAGCAAAAGTTCCTGGGGGCAGAGCATGTTTCAATAACGTGCCATGCTGTAACTGTTGCATACCCTGAGAAGCAGGTCCTGTCTGACAAAGCTGCTTCCATCTATGAACCAAATTTTATTTGCATTAGTCAGGGGGCTGTCTTTTAGGTCCCTTCTGCTGGCACAGATCAAGTCTATAGCCTCAGTACAGGAGTGGAGGGGACCACTTTCCCCTGGAACTGGCATGAATTTGTTGCATGGCCCATATCCTCTCTGGGGCTGGTTTTCTCTCCCCAGGGGAGAGAATAAGGGTTAAATATTTAACACTCTAATGGACTAGCAATGCTTTGTTTTCCTCCAGATACCTAGTAGCTAGTTTTGCTAGGAAGTTAAGACTCTAGACTAGAGTCTCAGACTGGGAAAGGAGACAGACTACAAATTATTTACATTTAATCATCTACATTATGGATTATTGTGCACCCCCCCTCAAGAGATAGTCCCTTTAAGTCCTCAGTGAGGACCTGTCCGAATAGGTGCAGGACTATCTGAGTTAGCTGTTACTGAATATTTAGATGCAGCTAAATAAATGATTATATGAAAAAGAAAATCTCAGTAATATATGTATATTAAGAAACTAAAATAATAAAAAGAGCAAGAAAGGAAACTTTTGACATTAATAATATGAAGGAAATAATAAAGAATAAGAAAAAACAAATTCAAATCAGAAAGAATACAGGCTACTCCATTGAAATGTAGTCCTTTAAAAAAGTCAATAAAACTTGGTTAAGGCAGCAAAAGGATGAAAAGGCCAGAGTAGATATAAATGACCAATATCAAGAATAAAAGAAGGACTATTCACTATTTGTCTCCATCTCCACACATTAACGATACCAAGCGAATATTACAAATAACTTCATGAATATAAATTTGATCATTTAGATAAAATAGACTAAGTTCTAAAAACCAAAAACTACCATGAAACAAATATCTCAAGAAATACTACAACCATTAAAACAATTGGTTTATTGGTTTAAAAATCTTCCCAAAAGTGACATCTCCAGATCCAGGTGGTTTCATTGGTGAAATCTGTTTGTGTTTTTACTCTGGTGATTTTTTCACAAACCCATATGTGTGTTGAAACTCATAGTAGTGAGTATAGTAGCTCACACAGGTTAAATTTTTCTCTTATTTGTTTACAGGGCATGTAAATATCATGTCTCCTTGTCATCCACACACCCTGATTTTCTGATTTCTGTTCTGTGATTCTCTAGGATTTTGCAATCTATTGTCTTTTCCTATATGTGATGTTTTAGCAAGTTGGGACTTACTTTAGGCTTCTGTAAATATCCATGAAGCCTCAGACTTTGGTAGGCTAAGACTATGGGTTTTTCAAATGAGCAATACCTTCACCAACACTTTACTTCTAATAAATTTCACATGAGTGTTCAAAACTAAAGATCATCTAGACATACTGTAAGCCTTTCAACACATGATATTTAATGTTCTTTACAAAATCAGCTCAGCTAGTTCTTTCCCTTAACCCTCACTGCTCCCAGTTCTTTGAATGGAAACTGCTGGGGAAAAACAAAAACACACAAAAAGGAAGGCAGTATCTGTAATCTGCTTTTTGAAAGTGGACTACCTCAGTCTCTGTCAAAGTGTCGGTTGTCTGCCATGCTTTCTTGTTCAAAAGCAATTGGCTTTTATACCAATCAGCCTTCAATGTATTGGACTATCAGTCAATCAGATAACAGATTGAAGGAGAGGGGCATCTCTCAGCAGAATTGTTATCTCTTCTATCTAGATTTGTAAAATGATTAATTTTTGCATAACTTTATTTATTTTTTACAGGTAGAGTGGATAGTGAGAGAGAGAGACAGAGAGAAAGGTCTTCCTTTGCCGTTGGTTCACCCTCCAATGGCCGCTGTGGCTGGCGCACCGCGCTGATCCGAAGCCAGGAGGCAGGTGCTTCTCCTGGTCTCCCATGGGGTGCAGGGCCCGAGCACTTGGGCCATCCTCCACTGCACTCCTGGGCCACAGCAGAGAGCTGGACTGGAAGAAGGGCAATCGGGACAGAAACCGGCGCCCCGACTGGGACTAGAACCCGGTGTGCCGGCGCCGCAAGGCAGAGGATTAGCCTATTGAGCCACTGCGCCAGCCCAATTTTTGCATAACTTTAACCCTCTGCTATGATCCCTTACTGTTGTAGTGAAGTTTATCAGTACACTAAGCACTTATTCAGGCCTGATTAACACATGATCTTGTGAGGTACTAAGCATAAACACTTGTCCAAATGTTTTGTCCTACATGGCATATCAAACATCATTAACTTTTCAGCCCACAGTGTCTATTTTCTTGATACCCAGTACACAGTGGCTATGCCAATGCCAAAAGTTTTTAAGGTTTTATTGTGGAATCAACCTACTATTTTTTTTTTTTACAGGCAGAGTGGACAGTGAGACAGAGAGAGAGAAAGGTCTTCCTTTTTCCGTTGGTTCACCCTCCAATGGCGGCTTCGGCTGGTGCGCTGCAGCCGGCGCACTGCGCTAATCCGAAGCCAGGAGGCAGGTGCTTCTCCTGGTCTCCCATGCGTGTGCAGGGCCCAAGCACTTGGGCCATCCTCCACTGCACTCCCGGGCCACAGCAGAGAGCTGGACAGGAAGAGGAACCACCGGGACAGAATCCGTCGTCCCGACCGGGTCGAACCCGGTGTGCTGGCGCTGCAGGCGGAGGATTAGCCTATTTAGCCGCAGTGCTGGCCATGAATTAAGCTACTTTTAGCTACTGGTTTCCGTACTAGTCAGTGCATAAGCTAGGCTGCTAACAGACTCCTAGAAGTGCACTAGAATAAACAAGAAAAATGTGTATTTTGCTTGGAAGTTACATAATTCAGAGTAGATAGCTGTCTGCTCATGAAGTCATCTGGGAGCCCAGCTTCTTGTTTATTCTTCTTCCATTTCCTTCCTCCATTTCTTGTGTTGTCTTTGCATTATTAAAATGGATACTAGTGGATCATTAGCACCATGCCCAGGCAGTGCAAGGCAGGGAAAGAAATGGAGAAACAACAACTCATTTTTGAAAGGATAATATCTGTAAGTTGCAAACATAAATTCTCACAGCCTATTGATCAGAATGTAACATGGTGGCACCTGTGTCTCAATAAGCTGAGACCTGCACAAGAGGCCTTCAAAAAGTTCATGGAAAATGTGTATTATGAAAAAATCTATGCACATATTTCTTTTTTTGCACAAAAATCAAACCTATCTTTCAGTTTTATTTTTCTACAAACTTTTCCAAGTACCCTCATATTCTCCAGTTAGAAGCCTTGCACATCAGTTAGAGCATAGTTCTGTCACTTAGCCAGAAGGAGGAGAGAAATTAGAGTTGGAGGCAGAAGTCTCTCCCAAAGTATCAAAGTATCTTCTGATTCTTGAGTGTTTCCACACATGACTGCAGTAGGAAGGGAATTGGAAGATCTCAGAGCAGAATGGATATGCCTATTTAGACAGGATGCCAGGCCTGAAGGTTCTTAGGGAATAGTACTTGTCCCCAATGTATGACAAGGAAAGAGCAGAGCTAGAGAACAATAGACTGCTCTGTATTAGACTATGAACATTTAACAACAAATAGTATGAAATAAAGTGTAGAGGACTCCAAGTATACTCATAAAACCTTGAAATTCTATCATGAAGATGGGCTTACAAACTTCAGAATGATTGATACTGATGTCCTGCTAAAAGTGATATAATCAAATTTTAATTGGTTTTAGGAAAGTTAAGTATCGTTAAGTTTTCAGATTTTCCCTTGCAATCTATTTGCAAGCTAATACTCACTACAACAGTCAGTACTATCTTGGAGTTGTTTATTACATTAGACATGTACTTGCATTTAAAGTGATGTTCTTGTCTAACACGTTTCATTTTCCGTAGATGAACTGGGTTGAAAATTGGCCTTTTACCTAATTTTTAACTCTTCGATTCAGCTGTTTAATTCTGTTCAATCATCTAGTATTTCTATCCCAAGTAGTAGAATTTCTTTTACCAAAGTTTTCCTCATCCTTCTGCCTTTAAAAACTTTCCTCTTATATTCTCTAAAACAGATTTTGCTATCCTAGGGACGTTGAGTTCACAGTCAGCTTTGGAATGAACACTGCCTTTTTGGAACATGATATACTTCTTTTTAGCCATTAGCCTTGATCCAGAATCTCTTAGTGTTAAACTTTGATGACTGTTAATGTTGTGTCTGCTGAAAATGTGTGTAACTCTGGGGAGATCTTAGAAAGCTAACAACTAGCCCTAAGAGAGAGATTCACTTTACAATAAGTGATGCTGGTATTTTACTGCCTAGAACATAGTCGGCACTAATAAATATTTGCTGACTATCTAATGGGAATTACATAGGTAAGTGTGAGGTTAATCAACTATTATTTTATTTTCCTGACTTTAATGATAGTAGCTAACTGAAGGTTTATTGATACAGGGCCTCCTTTTATCAATAAGTACTTGACATGCTTTAACATTTATTCCTCAAAAGCAATCAAATGAGCTAGATGTTATTATTATCCCTATTTTCCTGATGAAGTAGAGAGAGAATAACCAGAATTCACAAGTTGCAGAACTGGAATTCAATCCATGCAGCCACACTGGCTGTATTCCACAGCATGTACGCTTAACCATGACATCCACCCAGAGAAGTCTGTAAACGTAAAATCAACACCCTTTGAGAAAGAAGGGTAGTTATGTGATAACAAGATAAGTATATTCTCCCACATAAGTGAAATATTTCAAAATATTTTTATAGTGTGGCATTTGTTTAGTAACCAGTCTCATGTGAATCTATTAAATTTATGCATTTACATTGAGGGACATTTGAGGTACTGGACTTTGTAGGGAGTCTGTAATCTTTTTGGAAAATCCTTTGCTAAGAGGCCTTTATTTAGTGGATGATTTTGTAATCTGCATAATACAGACTTTCAAAACAAATTGGGTTAATTTTCAGGTGTAAAACTCTCTGGGAATTGGAAGCTTTTCCTTGGTGTAGTAGATACTTTGATCACAGAGACTTACATTTTAAATAACACTCCTGCCTTCACAAGCGTGGAGCTTTATTTTATAAAGCCAATAAGATGTAATTACATCAAAGCTGTTATTAAAAGAATACAATAAAATTAATTTATGCTGCAAAGAGCTATGGAGAATTTCACACTCTTGTGCATTTACACAGAGAAGTTTCAACAGTAATATGACACAGTTCTGAAAGGTGGATACAACCAAATCCTTATAGTATGATTATAAGAAATAAATAGTTTCATTCTTTATTTTAAGAAAGGGAAAAAAAGCATTGCACCTTTGATTTTATCATTTAATCTTTTGCTTATTTCCAGATATTAGATAGGTCTTTATGGAATGCATTTAAAGTCCTGCATTAGTTTCCTAGTGCTGCTGTAACAAGCTTAGTGGTTGAAAAACTACAAACTGTCTTACAGATCTAGAGGTCAGTCATCCAAAATTAGTGTCATTGAACAATAAGGTGTTTGCACGTTCCTTCTAGAGGCTAGAGAACACAATCCATTCTTTGCCTCTTCCAGACTTTAGTGGCTACTAGCATTTTCTTTTCCTCATAGTTTCATCACTCCCTTCTCTGCTTCGATCACATTGCCTTTTCTCACTTTAAGCCTCTTACTACCTATTAGAAGGATCTTGGTAATTATATTGCACACATCATGATAATCCAGGATAATTTCCTCATCTCAAGATTTTTAATCAATCTGCAAAATCCATTCTACCCTATAAGGTAATATATTTACATGTTCCAGAGATTAGAACATTGACATCTTTGCCATGCCATTATTTTGCCTACTACAAATCCTAACCTCTTTCTTGTATTTCATTTCACCCCCTACTAATGGTTTCAAGAGTTTATTGTTAATTATTGAATAGTATTGTAAGTAACATGTTATTTTGAAATGTAAATTAATTAAATCTTAATTATTATGATCCAGTAACTTTACTGGGGTTCCTCCACTTTTCTGTCTTGACTTTATAACAATTTTCTACAGCCACAAGTTGGATTTACAGACTGTTTTGAATTTTGAAATGGTGTAAAATACTTATCTTTAGTTGTTTGGTATACATTTCTCCTCTACTAATGCCTTATATTTATATGTTTATTTAATGTTAACAAGACTCCTTAGTGAAAAGATTTTGAAATCATGTAAGAAAGTAATATCTTTAGAAACTATCAGAAAGCTTTACAGAGTTTCAAAATTGAATAACAAGTAAATTTCTAAAAATTCAGTAAATACATTTTCAAGTGACAGACTATTGGGAGACTATGGGATGATAGCAAACCTGGGTTGATAATCAAGAACAAGAGACATAGTGCCGTGAGGTTCCCATATCAGACATGAGTGTGACTCTATGCTCATGTAGTCTCTGTGTCCATCCTATGACAATAAGTAATGCTTTATATAGGACCAATGTGGTACAGATTGCAACAATACCTGGATTTCTTTGTCCCATGGTGTCAGGAAAGAAATTTTTATAAGTATTTTCTTTGACACAGTCTTCAGGTCCTGAAGGTGTTTTGATTAGTTTAGGGAGGTGGTGATGGTGATGTGAATTCTAAAATGATTTTTCTGGAAAGACTGGAAGAATCTGCCTATGATTACCAAGAAAGTGGAAGAAGAGGGTTGCTTGGCAAGTTACTGAACCTTTTGAGTGCTGCTTTCTATCTATTGGCCCAAGAAATGAACATTTGAGGTAGGCATTGGGAAATAGCAAGATTTTAGTGATATTCAGCAAATGTTGAGATGAGATCAAGAATGATTGGATAATGCATTAAATATGGACCACATACTTGATGATTAAGTACATGATAATATACACCTTGAATAAAAAGCCTCAGGTTGGATTAAATGAATTTTCGGCGTTCTCTCATTATTCTTTGAAAACCTGACTCAAAAAGTGCTTATTGAGTGCTTATCATGTGCCAGGCAGTCTGCCATGCCCTGAGTCAGCTGAAACAGAAACCTCTCTTTCTGGGAGTCATAGGTTGTTAGTAAAGGTTGGCATATCAAAGATATGGGCTGTGCTGGATTAAGATGATGGGCAGAAATTCCATCATAGAATGTCAACACTTCCCCAACACTCCACAATACGGAAAAATATACACTGTAACAACAATAAAATAATCATAAGAAACAGAATTAGGAGATGAGAAAAACCTGATGCAATAATGTTGAAAACTGGCAACCATAAAAAGAAACAAGATTCTGGAGCAGAACAAGGAGGCTTTCTATGGCCCTGAACAATACACGTAGACCAGCAAAATGCTGTGTTGCACATTTTCACTAATTTTCTCAAAGTTGGAAAGAAGTTACTAAGTGGGATAGAGATCTTTTTTATTAATCTTACTGGAGAGTAATATAAAAAGAACAATTGAGAGGAAATAAGTACAATTGAGAGACAGGTCTAGGGGTTGGATATTTTGTAAGAAAATAAAGGCTCCGCAACTTCACACTCACTTGGAGTAATCATCCAAAATACAGATTTCCTCTGACACAAATATATGAAGCAAGCTCTAGTATGAGGGAGTCTCAAAAAAATTAGTGGAAAATACATATTATGAAAAAGTTGTGCATAGATTTCAAAATATGTTGCACCAAAATAAATTTAGCTTTTAATTCCACTTTCCACGAACTTATTGAGAACCTTCATAGTAAAATCCTACATGAAATTCCAATGCACTGTATTTCTGGATTCCTCAAACCCAGTGTGACATTTTATCACACTTCTTAAGTCATTTTATCTGTTTTCTGCCCTCTCCCCCCTAGATGTGTGAGAGCAAGTTACAGATTTAATAAGCCACCTTTACCTCTAAATTATTCAATGAGTATTTCCTAAAAGCAGAATGAGAAATTTTCTTATATAGACACAGTGAAATTATCAAAATCAGGAAATTAACATTTATGACATAGTCACATTTTATTCAGAGTTGATCAGTTGGATGTCTTTTTATAGGCCAGTAAAATCCAGGATGATTGATTGCATTCAGCTATGCCATTTTACTTTCCTTTCATCCTTAATAGATGCTCAGTCTTTGCCTTTCATAACCATAATTTTTGTTAAAGATTTATTTTTATTTTAAAGGCAGAGATACAGAGAGAGAAGGAGAGACAGAGAGAGTCTTCCTTCTTCTAGTTCACTCCCCCAAATGGCTGCAACAGCTGGGGCTTGGGCCAGGCCGAAGCCAGGAGCCAGGAGCTTCATCCAGGACTCCCATGTGGGTGCAGGGGCCCATTTACTTGGGTCATCTTTTCCCAGGGCATTAGTAGAGAGCTGGATCAGAAATGGAGCAACCAGGACTCAAACCAGTGACCATATGGGATGCCAGCACTGCAGGTGGAGGCTTAATTTTCTGTTCCACAGCACTAGCCCTGACCATAGTGTTTTGAAGCATGCAGGTGAACTGTTTTATAGCCTGTTCCATCAGTAGTTTTATATGTTAGTGGGTACACAGGGAAGATTTTCCAAAACGTTTCCTTCCTGGTTTCTTTCTTTTGATTCAGGAATGTATAAATATCTCTGAATTCTTGCATCTGTGAGGTGAATACAAGGCTGTGTTTGCTGTTGTTTTTGTTTTTTAGTTTTTGGTTATATGAGGGTACTTCAAAAAGCAAATGAAAAATGGAATTAAAAGGTAAATTTATTTGAGTGCAAAAGTGAACTCCATGCATAATATGCATTTTTCATGAACTTTTTGAAGATTCCTTGTAGATTTTTGTAGGGTTGAAATTCTGTCAGACAGAATCCTAAAAATTAGGAGAGTCCTGTGTTGTAACAAAGCAGGTTAAGCCATCACATGAGTTGTCAGCATACCATATTAGCACTGGTTCAAGTCCCGGCTGCTCGCACTTCCGTTGTAACTCCATGTTAGTGCACCCATGAAAGCAGCAGAAGATGGCCAAAGCGCTTGGGCCCCTGCCACCCACGTGGGAGACTCAGATGGAATTTCAGGCTCCTATCTTTGACTTTGCCCAGCCTTGACTATTATGGTCATTGGGGAGAGAACCTGTGAATGGAAGGTCACTTTCTGCCTCTCCTTCTGGCACTATGCCTTTCCAATAAATAAAGCTAAAAGAAAAACAAGGAAAGTAAATATTAAATTATGAATAATAATAATTAATAATATAATTTAAAGAGATGTAGAGGGGAAAGTAGAGTTATGAAGGTACTAAGGTATTCATATTCTGTAACAGGAATTTAATACTGTCTAAAAATTAGGTGTGTTGGGAAAGAAAGCCAGTCTGAATCCAGTATCTTAATGCTTTTTGTAAACTTGAATCTTTAAAATAGTACCTGTTATCCTAAAAAAGGATTTACTTGGAGTTAAGTCGTTCCTCCAAGACGTTCTTTAATTTCTTCTTTTTTCTGTTAAAATAATATGAATAATATATATAGTATAACCTTATTTTATTAAATTTTAGCCTACCTATCTTCCTTATCCTATTTGTGTACATATTTTGTATGATACAGTTCATTTCTTTTTGATTAAAAAATAATTTTTATCTTCTGGATTTTCAACACCACTTGAATTACCCACAATTAGCAGAATTCATTTTTATACAGAAATTATTTTCTTTTAAGGGAATAAAAAGGTATTAAAACAAACAGATAAACAATTTTAAGAAATATTATTGTGGGAAAAAAGAATTTAGATTCTTGTTACCTACATCTTTGTATTTTTCTGTATTTTTCAAGTTCAGCATATTTAAGAGAAACTAATGAAAAATAAATACACATTACAGTGCAATTTTATAGACATTGCCTTAGAAATGTGTGTAGTAAGATAAAACACTGGAAACTGGACATTTTTTTAAAGCATTATTTATTTATTTGAAAGGCAGAGTAGAGAGAGGTGGGAAGAGACAGAGATCTTCCATCCTCTGGCTCACTCCCCAAATGGCTTCAACAGTGAGGGCTGGGTCCAGCTGAATCCAGGAGCCAAGAGCTTCTTCTGGGTCTCCCACAAGGGTGGCAGGGGCCCAAGCACTTGGGTCACCTTCAACTGCTTTCCCAAGTGCACAAGCAGGGAGTTGGATCTCAAGTGGAGCAGCCAGGACTCAAACTGGTGTTTAACCCACTTTGCCACAAAACCATCCCCAAAAGTGGACAATTCTGATGGATCTGGAAACACTTCACATGGATAGCCATTAGCTGGGCCCTGTGGAAGATGATTGGAGGGGTAGGGCATGTAGGTGGAACCACGTGAACAAAAGCCATTTTTTAAGGCAGCCTGAGGCATAACCAGTGGCCTTGGGCAGAGAGTGTGTGGACAAATGGCTTAGGAAAGATTGAAGGCAGAGGTAAATTGACAGATAGGAGGGTGGTGCAAAGGTATAGTTCAAAATAAAAAAATTTGTAATGGGAGTCTGGAGAGCTGAGTGTCAAGTTAAAGAGTATAGGAATTATCTCACAGGCTAACAGGTTTAATATTAGACTCTCCAAGATGAAAACAGCAGCTGTAGGGGCCTCCAGGAGGTAGGGAGGATGGTGACAGGCAAAGGAGCACTCTGGGTTCCAAGGCAATCCAGCTTCAACAGAAGCCACTGTCTGTCTGTGTGCTTGGCATATTGGACTCCTGCTTTAGCTGAAGTGTTCTTAACATTGTCTCCAGAAGGCATACCTTGATGGCTTCCAAGTTCTTCAAGCAATTAGGACAGTAAATGACTGGCTTGAAATCTCTTAAACTGTATTATTGGACAGATTGTATGCATGTTGTCACTGGGCTAGATCTAATAGATAAAGAGGCATTCACAAACAGGTTGAAAGCCTAAAACTACAATAGTATTCTGTCAATGGCTTTTCCCTCTGACAACCGTTTCAATCACTCACAGCAAAACCAAAGGGAGGGAACCTCATGAGGATAGGGCGATCTGGATGTTCTGCTGACTCAACTGTCTTTGCTTTTTATCCTGAAAGATTTGGTATCCACAATACGGTATCATCAGACTTCTCATGGTCTCTTGGTAAATAAATAAGTAAACAAACTTAAATATGTATACTAGGTATGGAATAATGTGTCCATGTTTCCATAGCACGTGGAAATGAATCAAGAAGGAAACCAATTATTGTGATTACCTGAGCATTCAGAGCTGTTCTGACATGGGCTCTGGTAGATCGTGGAGGAAGGGCAGCATAGTTGCCGCTTTCTGCCTGATGTTATATCAATTCCACTTTAGGATTGGGGGAAAAGATCATTAGTATTTAACAGTTTCTTCGCACTTCCCTTCCTTTGCTCCCCAGTATGTGACAGCTATATTACACAATCACAAGAGGCTGAGGGGAGGAAGTCTCAGTGGAGGAGAATAGTACTTGCATTTCAGAACCATTACTCTGTTAGAAATAAAGAAAGTTTCAGGGCCGGCGCTGTGGCATAGTGGGTAAAGCCACAGCCTCCAGTGCTGGCATGGCTATGGGTGCCGGTTCGAGTCCTGGCTGCTCCACTTCTGATCCAGGTCTCTGCTATGGCCTGGGAAAGCAGTGGAAGATGGCCCATGTCCTTGGGCCCCTCACCCGCGTGGGAGACCCATAAGAAGTTCCTGGCTCCTAGCTTCAGATTGGCACAGCTCCGCCCATTGCAGCCAACTGGGGAGTGAACCAGTGGATGGAAGACTCTGTCTCTCTCTCTCTCTCTCTGCCTCTCCTTGTATCTCTGTGTAACTCTTTCAAATAAATAAATATATTTTTAAAAAAGAAATAAAGTTTCTGTGTTTTACAGAAATGATACTGGGGGACAAAAAAACCAACATTATTGCAAGAAGATGATGAAGGTCTGAAATAGAAAGTCCCTCCGGAAAGATTTGCCAAATAAATGGGTGAATGGCAGCTTGAACTGAGACAATGAGAAAGGAACATACCCAGATGCAAGGCTGCAAAATATATCATAGGCAGGCTACACAGATGCATAGACTGAATATGGAGAAAAAGACACATGATGTACTTTGGGTGGCCCTGAGGTTTCTGAGCCATCAACAATGTATAATAATACCTCCTCCTCCATTTTCTCTTTTTTTTCCTCTTCCATTACTTCTTCTCCTTCTTCCTCCTCCTTCCATAGGTAAATAGAGTAGAAAAGAAAATATGTTATATACGTTGCTCAGGACAAGTTTCTCTTGAGATGGGCATCAGATATCCAAGCAGAAGTCTTCAATGGACTGTGCATTGAAGAGCCATTGAGCCTGCAAAGAAGTATAAAGGTTTTACCAGCAGAGAAGGGATAATTGAGGTCAATTACAGGGAAAGAAATTGTCCAAGAATAATGTGTAGCTATAAGAGGAATAAAGAACAGCAAGGAACACCACTTTCAAAGAGAAATCAGAGGTTGAGGAGTAAACAACAGAGATTGAGCAAAGGGCAACATATTTCAGTCCACCTATCACAGTGTTTAGTTGTGTATGTGCCTGACATGTTTTCAAGACTATGTCCTTTGAAGAGGAGAAATACTTCATATTTTATTCCAAAAAGCTAAAATTGTGCAAACAGTACATGATAAATAAATGTTTGCCATATAAATACATATCTTAATTATAATGTGTATTTTAATAATTCTATATAAGTAATTCCCTTATATACTTGGTAGATACACGTTTATAACTTAGTGAAGTTGTCCAAATTCATATCATGCTTCATTAATTATAATTATTACTTTTGCATAATTATTAGCAGAGAAATATTAGCCTAACATGGCTGAATTTTAGGGACATTGGTCCAAACAGTAGGTGCAAATAACTTGAGACAGCATGCATACAAAACCAAATAATGCTCATAGATTCTTTTTCTGCTTGTATACATCACCAGGAAGCCAAAATATCTCAGCAACAACAACTTGAATACACATGTAAAATATTTCTGCAGAGACTAGGCAAAAAATATACTTGTTTTCCATAAAGGTATTTAGCATTCTATACTACATTTATACATTAATTTGAAGTTGTAGTAATAGAATTTCTACATATGTATTTTGCATTAATGCAAATGTAGATTCTAATGTTCAGGTAAATCATTTTACATTTTTAACACTATGTCTAGTATAAACCTGTGCTGGCTGACAAAAGCTGCCTACAGGGGTGATTTCAGGAGCACTCAAGAGCCCTCTACCCCCTCAAATACAGTCTTCAATGACTCTTTGAGGCTTCTGATTGCCTCAGTCTATACGATGGTTGTTAGACTGAAGGATTATAATCTAAAAACACCCATTTTAGAGAGGTCATAGAGACTTAATTTGTAAATAACAAGTTATGTACAAATGTGAAATTTGGAGAATTGAGCAACTTTTCATTTGAGCCCACTTTTTTTTTTTTAATTGTTAGCTCTCAGATTATAATTAGCTCTTGTCAATTATACAGGAAAACATAATCTGATCAATTTTGGCAGCCTTTTGCAATGGACAGAATCTGTCCTATACTCTGGTAAAAGCAGGCCTTGGCAGTTAACTTGAAACTCTCTGAGGGTAAAAACTGTACCTTACACACCTTTATTACTTGTCCTTGTCACTGACAGCTGACAGGGACTTGAGCAGAGTGGAGAAAGAAGATGAGTAAATAATCTCTTCTGTGAAGGATATGTTCCTGGACAAACGGAGATGGATAAAGACAAATGAATCAGGGAACATGAACAATTAATGACCCACAAAAATATCTGATACTGTGAAACATAATGATGAGAGTAAAAGATAACAGGAAGTTTTCTCCATTGAGAGACTTCCTCTAATATTATTCATTAGGAAGGAGAACATGTCATAGTCAGGATGTTTCCTTTCCAAGGCAAAGGAGAGGAGGAGACAATGCAGGCAGAAGCTCCAGGGAGCCCTTTTACTGATACACATTTATGTATGCTGTTTTTAGACAAGAATACCATCTATTTGGAGTCCTGGCACTCGCGGAAATTGATAGAACTAGAAGTACATTTGACATGTTTATTACTCGGGGGAATTAATCCGTTATGGCAATTAGTGTACTCCTGCAAATTTGTGTCTAAATACCAACTGAATGAAGGTTATGAAGACAAGTGATTTTAACGAGCATTGTGTAGTTGTATTTTCCCTAAGAAAACTGTATTCAATTTCAAAAAATATTTGACTCCTTAAGAAGTAGGAATAAAATATTTGAATAAAGCCAGGGTTATATTCTATCAAAAATGGTCACATGCACCTGAGTCCCACTAAACTGCTACCAGTTTTTATATAGCAGACATGGATAACAAAAGGGTCTACTTTCTCAGCGGAAACTAAGTTATGAAGACTAATTTATCTCAAGAAATACTAAATCAAAGATACACTGCAATAATTTAAACATGCAAAAATTCAGTTATGTAAAGTATAATTTTATCTAAAGAAAAAAGTTTAAAAACTAATGTTAAAAAGTACATGTGATTTTGTATTTTAAGACATATGAATTGTAAAGTAATACGTGTTCCAATGTTCATCTTCCTGAAGTTTTACATGTGGCTGCAGTTGGAGTCCCTGGTAGGTAGTAATATATTTGTTTACTATGTCCAGAAATGAGTCGAAGGGGCAGATGTTAATGTTGCATATATATATGCAATGGAGATATAAAAGACTTTCCTTATACAAATTCAATATTTTATAAACAAAACATTAAGATACGGTTATGTAAATTTTAAATTTACATATTGGAAACAAATAGCAAATAGAGCATTTTTCCCTAGCATAAAGTTATGCTTTAAACATTAACATTTAAATTGCCTGAATCTTAATAATGTCTCTAAACAATGTGATTTGTGGCATTTATTCAGGAACTGAGTAATTCACACTGAAACTTGTTTTGGTTTAAAGTTCTCTGTGAACCCTCTTGCCTGGTGTGCTTATGCCATCTGAAGGCCATGGGGTAGAGGATCAAAAAATATTATCTCATTGTAATTTCTTAACTTTTTGAGTATAATACACACGGAAATGTGTACATGTAACTAAGGATCTGATGAATTTTCACAAACCTAATAGATTTGTGAAACTGTGCATAGATCAAAGCATAGTAAATTACTACCACTGCCATAGTCTTCTTGTGGTTACCTCTAGTCACCATGCCTTATCTCCCTAGGGTAACCACTATCTTGATTTCCAGCAATACAATTTTGTTGCATTTATTTTTATACCTTAAATAAATAATTACAATAGTATATATTTTCTGTTTTTTAATTTTTTATTTAACATTACATTTGTGAGTCATCAATATTATCATTTGATTGTAGATCATTCATTGTTATTGTTAAATAATTTTCCTCTGTGTGACTGTATCACAATTTATCAAACCGACCATTTATCATCTTTCATGCAGTTTCCAGAGGAAAGCTGTTCTGAATAATGCTGCTATGAATATTCTTGTATATGACTTTGGTGAACATGAGCATGCATCTGTTTGGTATATATCTGAGAGAATAATGTCTGGGTCACAGTCTATGTCTTCAGCTTTAGTATAATGGATACTGTCAAGCTGCTTTTCAAAGTGGTGATGTTCCACCACTTAGGCTTATTTATTTACATGGTTCTTCTGATTTAACACATCCCTTCTTCAATCTGAAATCATACATAAATTTTCAATAATTTCAGGCCATTGTAAAGTCCCAGAGAATGAAAAAATAATCTGATCTAGTTTATGGATCCCTCAAATGGACGGCTCCTAACTCCTCATTCTGATGGTGTTTCTTATTCAAACAAATGGAATTGAGTATAGTGTATCTGGGAAATGATGACTGCAAATACCACACTCTGGTGGTTTCACAGGAGTCTCAGTTGTTACCATCCTGTTGAATATGTGAAGATACCGAGTCTCAGAGGGGCTAAATGACTTACCCTGATAAAAGGTTGCTGAGGGCTACTGCAATGATCCACTCAAGGTCTTTTTTAATTCCAAAACCCACCACCTTCTACTCTGTCATCCATGTGCCCCAGAATTATGCCACCCAGTGACTCTTTCCTATGGTTCATGGCTTAATAAGTTCCTTCTAGCACTTAGAATGTTTATTGTGAAACTCTTGGTGGGTTGATTTAGCCATGTTTATTTAGAGTAATTGTTTTCTGATAGATTATGTCTCCCTAACGTTCATAATTAAAATACTTATGTGTATGTGAAAATAATTTGAAAGGTTGCACAATCTTTCTTCCATATTAGTACATAAATAAAAGATGTGGTACTCTAGACACAGACACTGAAACAATATTTTTGCATTTATTCTTTGTGGTTTTAGTAATGGTCATAAGTTCATATTCCAAACATTAGAAGTACAAATACTTGACCTGTTTCTCTATTTTGAAAATATGAGCAAAGGCAGTTGCTATCTGTGACCTTTACTAAAGGTTTTTTTTTTTTTTTCCCTCCTCTGATGCATTGAAGCTACACACCAGTTTTCCACTAAAGTCACTATCCACAGGTATCTTTGCAGGTTGACATTCTATTTTACCTCTTGTAGTTTCATAATTTTTGCTAAAAATGTACATTTCACTTATAAATGCCATATATCAAGCTGCCTTTGTGTTTTATACAATGGTTCGATTTCAATTCATCATACAGCCTCTGCCCGAAAGTCCACTCTCTGCACATATCAGACCTTGTGGAGTTTGTTAAAGTAAATATCACTAGTAGACTCCAATCTCAATACTCTGGCTTCACTCCATGACCTCTGAGTTGGTGATCCTGTCTTGCTATTTAGTGCTAATTATGACTTTAAATGATACTGATGAACTGTTCAAAGAATTAGATGTGATTAATATAAAAGGCCCACATCTCTCACAGACATAAGGTAGATTACATAGTATCTTCATTCTATATGCCCTTACTTGGCCTGAAATAACTTACTTTGCTGTTTCATCTTTATCATAATTAAGAAATTATGCTGAATGGCCACATTTTTCTACAAATGAATTGAATTAATTTGCTGTGCTGTCATTCCCCCCATAGCACAAATCTTTGCCCTTGAAAAGGTATTCATTGAGGATATAGCATTGTGTCCTTGACCCTGGGCAAGTCACTATCGTCAGCAGTGTTTGGATGAAAAGATAGGAGGAATACTTATGATATTTTTAGGATAGCATGAAATGTAATAGATTTGGTATTTCAAGATTATAATTTAAAGTTATTGCAGGAGACTAGAATACTTTATAAAACAAATGGATTCAAATTTAAAACAGAAGCAGGAGGCTTATGAATTTAAGCATGCAGGATTAATTATACATGTATGTGGATGCCTATTCTGACAGAAATTCCTATAAAAATTGGAATATTTAGTTCACTTGGAGTTAGGAATTATCCAATATAATACAGATATAAGCCTTTTCAGTTTTATTTACTGATTTTAAGAATTACTATATACCTAATGTTTTACATGACAATTGCTCATGTTTTTTGAAGAAGATAAATAAAACCACTCTAAGTAGTAAATCCTTTTTTTTAAATTTTTTTCTTTTTGACAGGCAGAGTGGACAGTGAGAGAGAGAGAGAGACAGAGAGGAAGGTCTTCCTTTGCTGTTGGTTCACCCTCCAATGGCCGCCGCGGCTGGTGCGCTGCGGCCGGCGCACCACGCTGATCCGATGGCAGGAGCCAGGTGCTTCTCCTGGTCTCCCATGGGGTGCAGGGCCCAAGCACTTGGGCCATCCTCCACTGCACTCCCTGGCCACAGCAGAGAGCTGGCCTGGAAGAGGGTCAACCTGGACAGAATCCGGTGCCCCGACCGGGACTAGAACCCAGTGTGCAAGGCGGAGGATTAGCCTAGTGAGCCGCAGCGCTGGCCTTAAGTAGTAAATCCTTAAATCTTGCTTAAAAATTAACAGCCTAACACATAGAAGCAATTAATTGAAGATATTTCTGCAAGGAATTAAGCCAGTACATTCTAGAGACATTCCTTTCTGGATTAGACAAATATCAGAATAAAACAAATAGTGTGCATGATCTTTAATGCTTTCTTTGTCTATACTTTTAAAAATTCCACTTGTTCCATTTGGTAGTCTTGGTCAATTTATGTTAGCATTTTCTGACATCCATTTTCCAATCATTTATACTGTTAAGGTAGCATTAGTAATATTTTGTATCACATTAATAGGTTGCTATAGAGATATTCATAATAAATTTTTTCTCAGAAATGATTTTGTTGTTTAATACATGAATTCATTGTCAGATGTTTGATTGAATCCCCAGAATTATGCACTGAAAAAGATAAAAGAGATGATTCCAACCTGGGGGTATTATTGATAGCTATTTCCTATTAACTCCCTCATCTATAAAAGGAGCTGACTATTGTCTTTGTCACAAATTGAAGAATATGTAGAACTGCAACCTATGGGTATGATAATGAGTTCACATGAGAACGTACTGCTGAGGTAAGTGTAAATAAATTTATCCATGGGAAACCAAGCAGATTCAAATGTAGATGGAACCACTAACACTGAGGAACATTGTGGAAGTGACTCTTATTCTGCGTCTAATGGAAGGCTAAGATTCAATGAGGTGAAAGATTTCAAAATGGCTGAATAGGCAAAATATATGCTACTTTTATCTAGGCCAAAATAGCAGAAGAAAAGCAGAAGAAATGCATTTCCAGGGGAGAATTCAAGAAAAGTTTGCAGTGGAAATTCTACAGATGGAAGAGGGACTACATGGAGCATCGTGGAAAGTCCCAATGAGCAACCATGAGAATAGACACCTCTCGTGACTCCCAGAGCCAAGGACTGGAGGAGATGCCAGCTTTGGAGGGTGAGGTGAAAGCAGACTGTCGCAGGCCATGCCACTGGTGATATTGCCTGAGAGAGGGCCTTGCTAGACTGCACTGTTTTTGAGTATGGCCAGGAGCCCTAGTTGGGGGCAGGGTACCTGGCTAATCCAGTGAAAGAAAAGGGTATTTCTTTCTCCCCATCCCCTGACAAAGGCATCTGGCAATTCGTGGGGAGAAGGTGCCATTCTGACACCAGTAGAGGCTGCAGAGATTCTTGTGCACACAATTGACCAGAGGAATTTACCAGAAGGAAAATTCCACATTCCCCACTATCTTTGTGTATAGGGGAGGTTGGGGGAATGACTGAGGGCTGGGCATCCACTTAGGACTGTGAGTTTCCCCTAGCCTCTCAACATATCACAAGCTCTGGGGCTCAAAATGCCAAGGTGGAGGACACACAAGCAGCTGGTTCTGGGAACATCTCTGCTATCTCCATGGACAGGACAGGTGCACAGGTCAGAGCAGATACTCTGCACTCTATGACTTTGGGAGTCTTGCATGTTGTGACTGTGGGAATTCTGTGACTGCCTGATAGGGTGTGTGGTACATCTGGGTCTCTAGGCTATCACTGTTTTTGGCATCAGAAACTCAGAGCTCCAGATGGCACAGGGTGGGTATTGCAGATGGTTCCCTACTCACACTGAATACTACACTGATTGTTTGTGCAGTTAATGCATGGATGGGGGTTGTACTCACAGTGGGCTAACCCCACTCATTGATCACCTTGGCAGAAAGGAGGTGAGGATGTGATTACACCAACAAGCATGATCTTACCCTCTCCCCTTCTGACAGTAGAGAAGACTTACCCTGCCCAACGTAGGTGTCAACATAGATTCTCACCCTTCACTTATGCACTGACCAGAGCTCCCTGGTCAGACCCAGCATAAGCCTCTGTGTATTAACTGAAAAAGCACTTTATTAAGCCACAGAGGCATAGTTCAAAGACAAAAATCCACTAGAGGAGAAAACCAACATCCACAAAGACTTAAAAATAAGTGCAGAAATTCAAGAAACAAAACAAGGAAGACAACATGACATCTCCAAAGGAACACAATAGCACTTAAATATTGGAATGTGAAGATGAAGAGATTGAAGAAATGCCTGAAAAGGAACTCAAAGGAATGAACATAGGATTATTCAGAAGCAAGTTTATGAATTAAAGCAATCTATACATGATATCAATGAAAAATTTTCCCATGAAAATGAGATTTTGAAGAGAAATCAAACTGAAAAATTAGAAATGAAGAATTCAATATCTTAAATAAAAAATACAGTGGAAAACTAACAACAGACTTGATGTGATGAAAGAAAAAATATCTGAGCTTAAAGATAAATCTTGGAAAATCTTTCAGTCAGACCAAAAAATAATAAGAGAAAGAAATTAAAATAGATAAAAAACAATGTTCAAGATCAATGGGATATTATAAAACAACCCTACATACAGGTCTTAGGAGTTCCTAAAGGTTTGGAAAGATGAAATGTTTTAGTCAACCTATTCAGTGACGTAATAGCAGAAAACTTCCATAATTAGTAGAAACAAAGGATCATCCAACTACATGAAGCAGATAGATCTCTTAATGGACATGACCATAAAATATCTTTTTTTTTTAAAGATTTATTTTGTTTATTTGAAAGAGTTACAGAGAGAGGTATAGACAGAGAGAGCAGTCTTCCATCTACTAGTTCACTCCCCAGATGGCCACAATGGCCGGAGCTGCGCCAATCCGAAGCCAGGAGCCAGGAGCTTCCTCCAGAACTCCCATGCAGGTGCCGGGGTCCCAAGGACTTTGGCCAGCTTCTACTACTTTTATAGCAGAGAGCTGGATTGGAAGAGAAGCAGCCAGGACTAGAACCAGCATATGGGATGCTGGCACTTCAGGCCAGGGCTTTAACCCACTGCTCCACAGTGCTGGCCCCCATAAAACATCTTGACCATGACACATTGCAGTCAAATTTGCAACAGTAAAAAAAAAAAAAACATAAGGAAAAAAATTGTTAAAGTGTGCAAAACAGAAATGCCAGATTACTTTCAGAGGATATACAATTAGACTGACGACTGATTTCTCATCAGACATCCTATAGGCAAGGAAAGAAGAAAAAAAACTGAAAAGAATACTATACCCTACAAAGCTCTCATTTATGAATGAAGGTGAAATAAAGACCTTCCAAAACAGAAATTGAAAGAATTTGTCACCACTCATCTAGCCTTACAAATGATATTTAAGGATGTGCTACACACAGAAACATAGTCATCATTATGAAAGAATGTGGAGGCAGAAAAATCCCAAGTCAAATTACAAAAGAAATCCAAAGCAAACATTGGAATTTTTGTGGAAAAATGGCAGGATCAAGTCATTACTTATGTAAATGGAATAAATTCCTGAATTATAATATACAGACTGGCTAAATGGATTAAAAAAAAAAAAGACCAATCTATTTGCTGCATACAAAAAAAACACACTTCACAAAAGAAGGTACATGCAGATTAAAAGTGAAAAAATGGAAAAAGGTAGTCAATGCTAACAGAATGCAAAAATAAGCAGGTATGGCTATCCTAATATATGACAAAACAGACATTAACACATAAACTGTTAAAAGAAATAAGGGCATTATGTAATGATTAAGGGATCAATTGAACAGGAAAATGTGACTATAATAAGTATAAATACACCCAATACCAGGGTCCCTGCCTATTTATAACAACTATTAATGGATATAAAGGAAAACATAGACTCCAATACAATATTAATGGGGAATGTCATCACCTGACTTTCATCAATGGACAGACCAACTGGACAGAAAATTAACAAAGAAACAACAAATCTAATCTACACTATGAATGGAATTATGTTGTAACTACAGAAACTTTCATCCCACAGTTGAAGAGTATGGTTTTTTTTTCATCAGTACATGGAACTTTCTCTTAAATAGACCATATGCTATGCCATAAAACAAGTTTCAGCTAATTAAAAACAAATTGAAATCATACCATATATCTTTTCTGACCACAATGGAATAAATATGGAAATTAACAACTTAAGAATCTCTAGAAAATATGCTAACAGATAGAGAATGAACAAGACACTCCTGAATGAGTGGTGGATAATAGAAGGAATCTAGAGGGAAATAAAAAAAATTCCTGGAAACAAATGAAGATGACAATACAACATATAAAATTTATGGGATATAGCAAAAACAGTATTAAGAAGGAAGTTTAAAGCAATTAGTGTCTACATCAATAAATTTAAAGCCATCAAATAAATGAACTATAAATACATCCCAAAGACCTACAAAAACATGAATCAAAGCCCAACTTATTAGGATGAAGTAAATAATTAAAATTGGGGAAGAAATACACTAAATTAAACCCTAAAAAGTACAAAAGATCAATGAACAAAAGGATGGATTTTTGAAAAAAATAAGCAAAATGGAAGCCTTTTGAGTTCGCCAACTTCAATCTTATTCAGATATGGTCATAGACAAAGTGGAAGTTCTCTCCTCCCTTCAGAGAAAGGTACCTCCTTCTTTGATCGCCCCGTTCTTTCTACTGGGATATCACTCACAGAGATCTTTCATTTAGGTTTTTGTTTTGTTTTGTTTTGTTTTTTCCAGAGTGTCTTGGCTTTCCATGCCTGAAATACTCTCATGGGCTTTTCAGCCAGATCTGAATGCCTTAAGGGCTGATTCTGAGGCCAGAGTGCTGTTTAGGACATCTGCCATTCTTTGAGTCTGCTGTGTCTCCTGCTTCCCATGTTGGATCGTTCTCTCCCTTTTTAATTCTATCAGTTAGTATTAGCAGACACTAGTCTTGTTTGTGTGACTCTTAGACCTATCAGTGTGATCAATTGT
This sequence comes from Lepus europaeus, assembly GCF_033115175.1. Lineage (NCBI taxonomy): Eukaryota > Metazoa > Chordata > Mammalia > Lagomorpha > Leporidae > Lepus > Lepus europaeus. The sequence continues at coordinate 106,936,193 of NC_084828.1, read as the reverse complement.
GAACAGAAATTGATGACTTGGACTAGTGAAATGACATTGGTACATGCAACCTTGATGGGATTGTATTGGAATCCCCTGGCACATTTCTAACTCCACCATTTGGGGCAAGTCCAATTGAGCTTGTCCCAAATTGTACATCTCCTCCCTCTCTTATTCCCATTCATATTTAACAGGGATCACTTTTCAGTTAAATTTAAATACCTAAGAATAATTGTGTGTTAATTACAGACTTCAACCAATAGTATTAAGTAGAACAAAAACAAAAAAAATATACTAAAAGGGATAAAGTATTAAATTGTACATCAACAGTCAGGACAAGGGCTGATCAAGTCACTGTTTCTTATAGTGTCCATTTCACTTCACCAGGTTTCCTTTTTGGTGCTTGGTTAGTTGTCACCAATCAGGGAGAACATATGATATTTGTCCCTTTGGGACTGGCTTAATTCACTCAGCATGATGTTTTGGAATCTGGAAAACATCATGCTGAGTGAAAAATAAGCAAAATTGATACACCATTGGCCTAACTAATCAGAAAAAAGAAGACCAAAATCAATAAAATCAGAGTTGAAAAAGGAGATATAACAACAGATACCACAGAAATAAAAAGAATCATCAGGAATTATTTCAAAGAGATATATGCCAACAAAGTAGAACATCTAGGATAAATGGAAAGAAAGAAACACAACCACAGCAAAACAGCGATTCCAATTAATAAGTTTGAACAGGAATTTTTCAAAACAGGAAATTCAAATGGCCAACAGACAGATAAAAAATGCTCAGGATCACCAGCCATCAGGGAAATGTAAATCAAAACCACTGTGAGAGGGGCCGGCACTGTTACATATTGGGATAAGCAGGCGCCTGTAGTGCCTGTATCCTGTATGGGCGCCGGTTCTAGTCTGGCTGCTCCACTTCCAATCCAGCTCTCTGCTGTGGCCTGGGAAAGCAGTAGAGGATGGCCCATGCTCTTGGACCCCTGCACTCACATGGGAGACCCAGAGGTTGCTCCTGACTCCTGGCTTCAGATTGGCACAACTTCAGCCATTGTGGCCTTCTGGGGAGTGAACCAGCGGATGGTAGACTCTCTCTCTCTCTCTCTCTCTTTCTCTCTCTGTCTCTCTCCCTGCCTCTGCCTCTAACTCTGTCTTTCAAATAGATAAATAAATCTTTTTTTAAAAAAAAAAAAGCTCTCTTTAAAAACCACTATAAGGTTTCACCTCACCCCAGTTAGAATGTCCCTCAAACAGAAATCAATGAACAGTAAATGCTGGTGAGGATGTGGGGAGAAAGGTAGCCCAATCCATGTAAACTAGTACAACCATTGTGTAGGAGATACCTCAAAAATCTGAAAATAGATCTACCATATTACCCAGCAATCCCACTCCATGGAATTTACCCACAGGAAATGAAATCAGCATATGAAAGGGGTATCTATATCCCCATGTTTACTGAAGCTCAATTCACAATATCTAAATATGGAATCAATCCAGATGTCCATCAACTGATGACCAGATAAAGAAATCAAGGTGTGTGTGTGTGTGTGTGTGTGTGATGGAATACTACTCAGCCATAAAAAAGAATGAAATCCTGTCTTTTTTTTTTTTTAAATCCTATCTTTGGGAACTATTATACTTAGTGAAATAAGCCAGTCCCCAATGATTACTTACAGCACTTGTCTCTGTTGTTAAAATCAGTACCATTCTTTTTACTGCTTGTTGTAGTAGTGTAGTATTAATCTTGTGACTATAAAATATACTGAAAGTAGATCACTGTAAAAATTGAAAGAAAGGATATTGAAGTTAGGAGGAAGGAGGGTGGGAGCATTGGTGGAGGGAGGGTATGTGGGAAGTATCACCATGTTCTTAAGTCTGCACATATGAAATACATGAAATTTGTTCACCTTAAAAATTAAGATACATTGGAGCCATACCTGAAAGTGATTAAGGTTAATTACTTGAGCTCCATGTTCTAATTTCATTTCTATGTGGCAATCCAAGAAAACATAAGTTGTGTCTATGAGTGGCACATTTGAACACTTGAGTGAAATGATGTCAGGGTGAATATAAAATGTTAAAAAGAATGAAATTCTTAGCATAAGAAACTCACTATTCTATGAATGTTTTAAAGTATAACTTATCCCTTATTCTTGTATGCACCTTATGAATAGTGTGGGTATTGCCCTTAGGGTTCAGTATATTTGAACCATCTTTGGACAGTTTCTGAGGAACTTTAATAAAGCAACCAAAATTATTCAAAATTGATTTTATGCCACATGGACATCTATGAGACGTAATATCAGAAATAAATTTACATTGAATTATATCCCTCTTAGATATTTTTAAACCACATGCAGCAACTAAATCATGCTCTGGAATATATGGATAAGAAAGGTCACACTTTCCTTCTTTTTTGTAATGTAAAATGGTCTGCCATAAAGAAAAAGCAAGTGAAAATCAAAGAGATCTTATAACCTGAGAACTACAAATCAGAGATTAGATTCACCTTTTAGTACTTTGGTTCCAAAAACAAGAGCGGACAATAGCTAGATATTGAAGGTGACGGGTTTGAAAGTATACTGATAGTTAGCAGTTTGTTTAGGGAAACCATGAGAACAGAAGCAGTTTATTAGTCCAATGCATGCCTTTTAAAAATGTTGAAGGTATAAATTCTTTTACAAGCAACTTGCTTTTCCTTACAATAAAGATACACATTTTGTCTTCTAAATCTGTGTATCATAAAAAAAAATCTTTATACTTTTATGGAAATTGCATCCCATGTTCACTTTAAATTTTTTGTCTATTTGCTGCTATTGTTTCTTCAAATTTAAATCTTTGTGTTTCTTTGTATATAAATTTCAGATCAGAAAACAGTAACATTTTGGTCACTTAAATTTTTACTCACCTTTTGAGCCTCTTTTATTTTTGAAAAGAGAATTTCCTATGAAAGGTATGATGTTGAGGATTTTGGAACTATGTGTTGAATGGAGATTTTTTTTTTCATGGATATGCATACCCCTTACTTTAAAAACAAGTAGTTTTTATTTTCTCCTAGCTAATTGTATATTTATATGTCCTGAAATCAAGGTCCCTTAGGCTTGGAAGGACCATTAAGCATTATCTAGCTCAATTACCCTTGTGGTACTGAATCTATAGCTTCTCTGCTGAATCCCAGTGTTATCTGAATCAATACTTTCATGAATGGGAACATATTACCTTTTGAGGTGGTCTATTCTTTCTTTAGAGAGTGTGGTCTATTAGAGTTCTTAATATAGAACAAAAATATCTTTGGAAAACTTGAGAGGCTTAAAATCATGGTTTCTCTTCCCTCCTCTTCAAGTGTTTGCACATTTGCTATCATGACTTCTTCACCTTTCCAAGTCTTTTCTTCTCTATTTTTTCTTAGCAACAATAGGTCTTTCAACTGATTATTCTGAATTTCTTCATCATGTTTGTTGTTCCTGTGTGATCACAGCAAACGTTACATTAAGTGTGGCATCAATGTCTTTACACAATTGTTTGGATGTGTTCTGTCCAGAACAAAACAGAAAGGAACTGCAGTTTTGCTGGTTCTATTAGTATAACCTAAGATACTAAAAGACATTTTCACAGTCCATACATTGCTGCCATTCATTGAAAGTACTATTTGCTAAAACCTCTCTTCACATTAAGGTTCTGAAAGCACTGGTTTTATCCTCTGCTTGTTGTGTGCTCAAAAACATATGCATATTGCTCTTCAATAAGCAATTGTGACTATCAAATGGCCTTTTTTCCTCTGAATTCATATAGCTATTCTTACAAGTTTTGTGTTCATATTTAGGGTGTTTAGGAGGCAATAAAAAACAATTCATTTTGCATTTGTTGTTCTTTACTTTTGTTTCTAAAATTTTGATTCTTCGTGTTTGATTAGAAAATTCTAAAGAAAAGCCAAAATGAACTCATTGAAATACATATAAAATACATGATCCATTTGAAAGCCTACCTTTAGCAAGGCATATGGGGGGCCTCACTAAAATTATTGCTTCTCTGACATTTCTATCAAGTGCAAGTTTTGAGAAGCTATCATTCTTTTATTTTCTGTACTTTAGTGGAAGAGTTACACAAAGGCAACCCTAAAAATGTGACTGTTAAAGGGTAAACGCAACTGTTGATATTTTAGTACTAGTTCTCTCTTATTCTGGGTCCAAACGGATTGAAAGTATGTGATGTTATTGTTTTTGCTCTTTTTGTAATTTAAGAGCTCTTATTCACATGCTATTTTTTTAAGCTTTTTAGGATTTCATTCAGTAAGAGAAATGTGCAAGAAAGTGAGGGCTTTATTTAGGGGAGAAAGAGAGATCTAGAAGCTAAGCAGTGTCCATACCAGGCAGAGAGTATGCCAGGAGCCAGTGAGCCACATGAAGCAAGCATGCAGGCAGGAGAGCAGTGGCAGGGCAGAGGCCTTAAGGCCTCACACCGGGAAGCACAGTGCAACCAGGGTTCACATTCTATGAACTTTTGTTTTTATTTGTGCTTTTAATTTTCTAAGCCACCAAAGATAATTCTATCATGTTTATATATGCCAATTTTGTTTTTATATGTATAACCAAAATAAATGTAATGTTTTTAAGTCAATAGACAATCAAATGAAAAGAATCACTTTTGATGATTTTACTCTTCCAGTGTTTCAATAATTTCTATAATTATCTAGAATTGTTCCTATATTGGCTCATAACCACAAGAACTATTCAACATAGAACATAATTCAAAACATGCAGTCTTGTTTTGGTCCACCAAAATCAATAGCAGCCAGTGACAAGTACAGCACTTATCAATCATTATTGTAAAGGCCAAATCTGAGAAAAGACTGAGCAGATAATGTATATTTTTAGAGACAAAGCTAAAAATCACTAATACTTATCAAATATAGTGGGTATGTATCATTCCTTAAAGTCACACATAATAATAAAAAATACAATTAGCAATCCTGAAGTATATATCTATACCCCTGTGTATAATATATTTAATTGATATCTCTGAGATAGCCAATTATTGTGTGCTAAATGAATGTATATTTTCTCTTAAACCAATGATTTACTCATTCAACAAATAAGAATTGTACCTGTCTGAAACAGGTACTTTTGGCAACTCAAAAGGCATTTAAATTAATTAAGAAAAAATAGAATCACAGCATATTAGCATTTTAACTTTAATATACAATGTTTTAATCATTTAATAAAAACTAATGATGCAACCTATCATTGGAATACATAAAATGTTACTTTGTTTTGACAATACAGGTATTTCCTTCAGGAAGTTATAAGCATAAATTTAGACAAATCAATTACAGTGACACAGCAAAGGAGAGAGACACATTTTAACACTGGCAGGTCAGATATTCAGTGAGTGTAATATGTGAAGTTTGACACCTCTGTAGCTCAAAGGTAGTTCAGATTAAAGTGATGCAGCATATAAGGACATTGTTTTCAAGAATCTGTTAATAAATTTCTATGTTGTTTTGGCAAAACATAAAGTAGTAAGACACTTCTACTATTTTTCCTGTAATAATATTTCATATTTTAATGGCAAGATATGCTAAGCACAATTTTGAGCAGTATGAGTGTGTGTGTTTGTGTGTTTAAACATTATTAGTTCCCAAGAAATCTTGATGGATTAGGTGTTAGTTGTCTGAAGTACAGAAGGCCACATTCATATGAAAGATGACTACAAGCAACTTGTTTCCAGAAGCTGCCATCTTAACCACCCAGTTTATGGAATACACTAACAACAAGTTTTCATGCAACCATAAATTAAAAGATCATCTTTGTAATTGTTACAATAAGACTGCAGATTTTTTTCTCAGTGTGAACATGGATTGTTAATCAATAACTAAGGATAATAATATTATTTTAATCTCATTTTTACTGCCTCTAAGTTTATGAAATAGATTTTGGTATCACAATGCCATTTATACATCCAACTGAAACACTTTAGAGAGGGAAAATGAGTGCTAGTAGGAAATACATTAGGAGAACAAGGGAAAATGGGACTGTCCGAGGCCAACTAGAAAGGATGATCAGTATTCTATACAGGAGAGTAGGAAACTGAGACTCAGAGATTTGTCCACTTGGAAAAACTTGAACAGGCTCACTGTCTGCAAAAACCATGCATTGTAATTTTACACTGTCTAATAAAACAATTGTAACATTTTAGAACTGAAGAGGACATTACAAACTATATCATCTCCTAGTATTCTAACTACCCAAAACTTAAGTGACTTCACAATTTTTAGTCATTTAACTGATTCTGCTGAAGTTCTTTAAGTCTGATCCAGTCTTAGTTGATCTCATTTGGGTTCACCCATGTACCTGGAGTTAGTTAGCAACTTAGATTAAGAACTGGGTGGTCCTACATGATCTGACCAATACCAGATGGTCCAGTGATTCTCCAGCTATTGACTAGAATAATGAGTGTAAGGATAATTAGCTGTTACCTCTCTTCTTCTCTGGCAGACTGGTTTGGTCTTGTTCATATGTCAGGGTTCCAAGTGAAGCAAGAGAGAATAAGCTCAAATGTGCAATTACTTTTTAAGTCTGCTTATGTTACATTTACCATTGTCCAATGGACCAAAGCAAATCACATGGTGAAACCCAGAGTCAATGGGAGAAGGGACAACAAAGGACAAGGATACTGGGGAGCTCGCGCGACTGTGTCAACCCTCCTCAGAAACACCTTGCCCTGCCTCAGTGTTTTCACATTTGAGGAAATTAAGATCTTCAGAGACTAAGTAAATCTGGTAAGACCAAATAGCCAATCAGTGCATTGTTTTAAACCAAAAATTATGTGTGATGCCTGAGGCTCATGTAAGTACCAAATTGGTTAGAACAAGGCCTGTTCCACATGCTAAAATGTATTTTGGATAATTTTTATCCAACTCTGCTAGTTGAAGCTGAATTCATCTAATCTGAACATCTAAAACCATAAAATTTTTATAACTAAAGGCTGTAATATTTGTCTTATATGGTTCTGTGAATATATAAAAATTGCAAAGTGACACAAGAGGAAGACTTTTATACTTAAATGCAAGTATCAAAAGTGAGGTTACTTTTGTGAGATTTTGTTACCCTAAAATTATTCTAAGTGATTTTTTCCTTTAAATTTCTTGGGACATGAAAGACATTCAAGGAAAATATAAATTGATTCATTTAGAGAATACAGATTGTATAGAACAATAGCTAACTTATCCATATTTTTGGTATGGTAGCCAAGGAGTTTTCCTTTTTTGTTGACATTGAACTTTGTTATAAAGTATGGTTTCTCCTGGCACGTGTGGTATCAATATTGGTGCTTACACTTTTTTTTTTTGAAAGATTTATTTATTTGAAAGGCAGTGAAGAGAGAGATAGAGAGAGAGAGAAAGAGAGAGAGTCCAAGCGGCTGCAATGACCAGAGCTGATCCAGGTGGAAGCCAGGAGTCAGGAGCTTCTTCTGGGTCTCCCATATGGATGAAGGAGCTCAAGCACTTGGGCCATCCTCTGGTGCTTTCCAAGGTGCATTACCAGGACTGGATCAGAAGTGGAGCAGCTAGGACACAAACAGGTGCTCATATGGGATGCCGATGTAGCAGGCTATGCCAGAATGCTGGCCCTTATACGTTCTTTACCTATTTGTAGTTAATTGCTAATAGCAGATCTGAGGCTTTTCACAACAAATACTATTATACAGTTCTTTATCATCACTAAAGGAATGAGAAATTCAGGAAAGGACAGAGAAACATTGGACATTAGAAACAATCTGATTATTTTTAGGAACATTCGAAGACAAGATTTAGCCTAAAAATACCTAGGATCAGGGCCCTTGTAGGTAGCAGATGTTAATAAATTACATTTATTTTATTGTTTTATTGACCATATTGTGAAACTGTATTTATCAGAAAAAGTTCCAATGAATGCATGCCTTAAATACCAAAGGTTTATTTTCTTTCTTCTTTTTTGAAGATGTATGTATTTATTTGAAAGTAAATGTTACCGAGGTGGTGAGGAGATATCTTGTATCTGCTGGCTCACTCCCCAGATGGCCACAACAGCCAGAGCTGGGCCAGGTAGAAGCCAGGAGTCAAGAGCTGCATCCAGGTCTCCCATGTGGATGCAGGGGCTGAAGCACATGAGCCCTTTCAGAAACATCAGCAAGGAGCTGAATCTGAAATGGAGCAGCTGGGTCTCTAACTGGTGTCCATATGGGATGCTGGCATCTCAAGCAGCGGCCTCACCTGCTATGCCACAGAGCCATCCCCCAGAGGCTTATTTTCTAATGGTTCTGGAAGCTGGAAGTCCAAGATCAAGGAATCAGCAGGATTGCTTTCAGTGGAGGCCTTTTTCTTTGCCTCGTCAACAGATGCCTTTTTGCTTTGTCCTTACATGATATTTTTCCTAGTGTTTTTTCCTCTTCTTAAAGGACACCAGTCATATTGAATTTAGGCCCTATTGTTAAGATCTCATTTAACCTTAATTATCTCATTAAAAGCTGTATCACCAAACATAGTCACATCGGGAGTTAGGTCCTCAACCTATGAATTATGGGGAGATGCAATTCAGTCTGTAACAGAGATTATAGCAAAAAATTCGACCCTGGCTGAAGAACATGGTTCTCCTAATTTTCTCAGTTGCCTATTATTTCCCCTTTATGTAATCATCTGTTCATTTGCAAGTATTTCCAAAATTCTCAACTATTTATATTATATATAGGCATTTTTCCTCTTTTTAAAATCATTGGTTAGGTTTTCTCCATTTCTTTTCTTGTTTCATTAATATGAACTAAAATTTAGTGCTTACCCAAAGTATTCCTAAAATAGTAAATATTTAATTTTTCAATAAGTACCCCTGTTAAGAATTTTAGTAATTCCTATCAAGCTTTCAGCCTATCTACAATCATTTCACATTGTTTGTCTGTCTTTATTTCGGGAGCACTAAAAACAGAAACTTTGACTATCTCTGTTTTGGCTGGCTGTATGTGAGTCTCATGTACTTTGAAGTGGAAAAATTATGATGCTGGTGAGGTAGCAAAGGGGAGAGAAGAAAGCTGGTTCAATCCCAGGTCTCTCCTACCCACGTTTCCATCAATGACACAGGAAAGTGAATTGACATGAATTTGGTAAAATAAATATATAACCCATGACTTAGTTAGACCTTCATGATAAAAATGAGAAAGTTGTACTCAACTTTCTATCATCCATGCTATCACACAGACTGTTTCTTCCCTGGATAATCCACAATAGACAAAAATCCCCCAATCCTTTATCTAGATTTAAAATATGTTTCATATATTCTGATTTATTGTTCAACTTATTTACTACTTACTGACATAAAATTTTTTATGAATTGGCCAAAATGGCATTATGTACAATAGGGTGAACTAAGAAGTTTAGAGGGTAGTTTATCTGTAGACAATTGGGAGTTATGACTTAAAGTATGTAGTAATTAAGTTCAAATGTGGCAGCAACAGGGGTCAGCACAGTGGTGTAACAGGCTAAACCTCCACCTATGGCACTGGCATCTCATATGAGCAGCAGTCCATGTCCTGGCTGCTCCTCTTCCAATCCAGCTCTCTGTTTATGGCCCAGGTGCTTGGTCCCCTGCACCCTTGTGGGAAACCCAGAAGAAGCTCTTGGCTCCTGGCTTCAGATTGGCACAGCTCTGGCCATTGTAGCCATGTGGGGAGTGAACTAGCAGATGGAAGACTTTCAATCTGTCTCTCCCTCTCTCTGTAACTATACCTCTCAATTAAATAAATAATCTTTTTACAAAATGTGGCAGCAACAACAAAACAAAATAACTGATGAGCTATGTAGAAATGTGTATTTATATTTTATGGAGAAAAGATTGAATGAGCATTCCAGGACAAGGAGGTTATTCCACAGTGTCAGAAACTTGGGCTCCCATCTTTTACTCAGCTGCATATAGCCTTGCTCTTTAGTCCAAGAGGAAGAGACAATTCAAGAAGAACGATGCTGGACGGAACCAAGTAAAGTGTGAAGGGATCGGGTGCACGGTTCCTCACCGAAGGCTTATGAAAGCTGCTATATAGTTCTTGCAGCTCAGCAGTCACGAGTCTGAGAAATGAACTGCCATTGGCCATGCATGACTATTGTGGAGGCTGGAGAATAACCTCTATTCTGGGCTGCCATGTGCCCAGATAAGAATGCTATATTATAGAAGAAAGGGAGGATAAATATGGAAGACAACTGTTAATCATTGTCATAGTCCATCTTTTTTCTCTTTTTTTAAAGATGTATTATTTATTGGAAAGGCAGAGGTGACACCAAGAGGGGGTGGGGAGAGAGATTGGGGAGGGGAGAGAGAGAGAGAGAATCTTCCATCTGCTGGCTCACTTTCCAGCTGGCTGACAAAGTGAGATCTGGACCAGGCAGAAGCCAGGAGCTCAGAATTCCATCTTGGTCTCCACATGGGTGTCAGGGGCTCAAGTACTTGGACCATTCTCCACTGCTTTTACAGGTGCATTAGCAGTAAGCTGGATGGGGAGTAGAGTAGCCAAGATTCTGACCAGCACTTGGATTAAGGCATGCCCCTTTGCAAGTGGCAGCTTAACCTTCCGTGCCACAACATCAGCTTCTAGTCCATTCTTTTCATTCTCAGATATCCGGGCATTCTGTTTTCCCCACACACAGAACATACTCACTCCCCACAAAGGAAGAACCCCAAAGTTCATCAAGATATTACCATTCAGTTCAAAAGCCAGATTTCCTGGTGATAGGTACTTTTCTCTATCTGGCTTGTTTTCTTATATTCCCATGACTTCCATATAACAGATGGGTTATTTGATTCCACATATTTGACAAACATTTGTAGATGTGCACATCCACAGTGTATTCATTCTTCATTCCAAATTCACTCCTTTTCCTGGTTTGTGAAAATGGATGTGGGTCCTTTAAATCTTTTATTTTGTCAGATGGCACTGAAACTTTGTCTACAGAAAGTTTGGGAGACACCCTGTGGGAGAAAAAGTCCCTTACTGTTCCTGAAGCACATATACTCTGGGCTCCTGCAGCATGTCTGCTCGGCTCCTGTACCAGCTCCTATGGCGCTCACCACTGCTCCTGCAGTGCAGTGTCCAGTAGCTCCCAAAGGCAGCTGCTTCTTTAGCCACAGCGCCACTCTCAGGTGGTTCTCAAGCTGACGGCATCTGAGTCCCACAGCTCTCTGACGTCCTCCAATGGCAGGCTCTGGTAATGCACAGCGGCAAGCAGCACCCAATGGCCAACACTTAAACCCCATCAAAAGTATCTCAGGTGGGATTTTTAATGGAGTGTTTTTGGTGAGACCTCTCAGTGAAGAACTTTCCATGATACAACAGAGGATGGACTTCTGGCAAGTTCCAGATGGCAGTTTTCCAGCAAGCTATGCTGCAAGGGTTTCACAGTAATTAGGACGATAGCCACAGTTTCTCATATGACATGAGGACCTCAGCCCTGTGCTGATGGGTCTCTTCCTTGGCTGTTCTATCTTAGACCCAGGGTGGAGACAGAATATTCTTCTATTCTTTAAATTCTCTTTATCTCTTATTAGTTGATATTCTAATCCTCTGTCATAGTTAATAATTCTTACATTAAACTTTTCTTGTTCCAATAAGTGTGATTTCTTTTTCTTGATCAGATGAACTTAGATTGACACAGTGTATCAGTAAGAAAATAACCCACTAAAAGGTTCTCTTCAGACAAAGGAGAGAATTGGAGTTACCACAACAAAGCATTTATCAAATTCTGCTGTACAGAAAGAACGAAGAATGGCCTCTCTGTTAGTCAAAGGATTTCCTTGGTTAGATCATGCAGGCGAATGTTGCTGCCTTGGTGGAATTGTCTTGCTCATTGGTCTTCGTGCTCCGTGTAATGGGTTTTGGTATTGTCATCATCTAATCTCCACTGTAGTGTGATCTATGTTTGGCATTGGTGAGGATGCCAAACCACTTCCTGCTCGTACGTGTTTGAGGCCTGGAGGTTGCTCTAGGATTAGTAAACTACTTTGTTTTCAGAGGAGGTGCATCTCTCAGCCATTAACTAGTGTGACACTTTATGATGTTGGAGACTCAGACTTAGCTTGAGTGCCTCTGCCACACGTGGTTCATAATGCCAACACATGGTTCATAATGCCAACCTCTACACCATACAATGGGTAGGAAAAGTGAGGGGAGGCAAATGGTACAATTACATTCTCCATTAAGGAGTATTCCCAAAAGCTCTCCCAAGCTGCTTCTGCTCACATTTCTCATCTCACCACATCTCTTCACACAAGCCAAAGACCACCACAATACCCCATCTAATTGCAAAGGACACTGAGAATTATAGTCTTACTCAGAGTAGCCAAGTAGTCAGCTAAAAATACATTCGTATGGATGGAGATAAGAAATGGATACTGTGGGGAACTCTGTGACTGCACCATGTATGTTTCCTGTAAATCATACAAATGCACCAATATAAGAAAATTACATGCTTTTATACACATGGTAAGTTT